>NC_056725.1:1464767689-1464877689 GCF_019279795.1 Protopterus annectens
CTTTGGCAATCCTGCTGATGTCACCCACCTAGAAATACACCTCTGGGACTTCTGTAACCCAGTAATCTCCGTAGCATGTGCTGTAACTGTTTAATGCTATAGTGTGATGAGCTAGGAGCACTATTCTAAGACAGGCCAACTGTGTGTGTCTGTTTGGCTGCCTGAGAAAAGAGCAATGTTTTTTAGAGTAGACACACTGTTTACAATTCACATAACCACTAATGGCAATCCTGCTGTTGTCACCCACCTAGTAATACACATCTTGGACTGCTGTAACCCAGTAATCTCCATAGTGCGTGCTGTAACTGTGTAATGCTATAGTGTGGTAAACTAGTTAGGTAGGAGTTCTATTCCAAGATGTGACAGGTGTGAGTGTGATAGTCAGAGCCTGTGTGGAGGTGGATGTGAGTGTCTAACCACTGGACATTTGGGGGAGTGGATTTTGTAGTTTTCCTATATGGTTTCTGCATTATATGTCACAATGTCCACCTCACGAGGAGTATAGATGTCAATCAGCCAAGGGACTGTGTTAGAAAGCCATACCTCTACATCTGGCAAAAGGCCTGATGAACAATGTATGAGACCCTTCTAGTACTCGGAATACGTAATGAACCCATGTGTCATACACAAACACATTTGCCTAGAATATCCCACTATGTTGCTAATACCCTGCACATTGATGACAGATAGTAGGAATGGTGTGATTGCAGTGGGCTGCAGAGAGCATGGCACCCTGTCCAGCAGTACAATAGGCACATAATTGCGGACAATGTGCCTTCACTATGTTCCCCACTGGATGCTTGCAACATATGTGGTGCCATCAAATGTGATCCACAGAGGCCATACAATGCCTTACAGAATGTGCCCTGTATGGACTGATGCCACTGACACCAGGGAATACCTGTATCATGCTATCAATGCAGGTGCAGGGTCAACCTACTGTCTATATGCAGGTCCTGCCACACCAGGCCAGTATTGGCATATCTGAGGATAACAGTCTGTGTACACAACATGTGCCAGCCAAACCAGGTACACTTGTACATGTCACTGTACATTATTATGGGACGTGCACATCCCTGGCAATGTCCATGTCAAGGACTATCAAACCTAGACACGGCATGCATTGCAAAGCAATGGCCATACACAATGGTAACCAGGATATCAGGACAGTTCATACAATACCCATCTGTGTGGGACATTGCAGACACTGCACCCCTGTACCACACTGCACACTATTGAAATGTGGCGTGATGCCAAGGATTACCCCTCACCCAGCCTTGTACAGCCATCTTGCACAGCTGACCACTACATACCCATGAAGCAATGCACACATGCATGTCAGTACTGGCACCTTGTGTCTGCGTGTGTGGTATGATGCTCCCAACCACAGTCACACTCAGTATAACTCCCATTGGCATGCCGACTGATGTCAGACACATTCACATGCCGTAGCCCATAGCACCTCTGGATATCCCCTGTGGTGCATTTAATACCTGTGCATTACTGCAGTGTGGCAAACTAAGTAGTTAGGAAGTGTATTTATGGGCCTGGCAAAGTGTGGCAATGTGTCTGAGTCCCTTAGAGAGTGTGGTTGTGTTGACAATGACATCCGTTCATGTGGACAGTCATGTGTGCTACACCTAATGTATGTCTACTATATCTCCGTTGCAGATGTCACTCACCAGCGCACATATATGTTCTTACAGCACACCAACATGTAAGCTTTGTGGCACATGGAGTAACTGCATGCACTTGTAATAATAATGACTAGTCAGACAGGGGTTTTAACCCCTGTACTGGTAGGAGTGTGACAGACGATGCTTAGGTTTTAGTCTCCAGGCCCTTCTCTGATGTAGTTTGCCTCTGTCTGTCCCTCCCACACACTCTCTGGTGACGTGGAGTTGTACACCTGCTCAGCAGCAGCTTGTGTTTTGTAAGTGATGGTCATGATCAGGTGATGGCCTATCCACCTATTGCAGTCCTCCTCTAGCTTTTTGCATGTGAAACAGCTATGGTGATGTTCCCATAGCCAATCGCATAGAAACACAGTACAAAATCTAGGAACATCATGTTGGTGTTTGCCCATGACAGTCGCTGTGAGTGGCACCTGGATCTGGTGTTTGGTAAACGGCATCACAGATGATATCTGGATGTTCCTCAAACAACATACACAGTGGAAAATAGCCTAAAGACAGGAGGTTTATGTGCCAGACATGAAAACAGCATGTAAGTGTAGCTATGCTTCATTGAGACTACTGCTAGTTTAACAAGTTGTCTGTGGTAATGGCTATTCTGCATGTTTTAAAACCCACAAGACAGTGGTCTGTTTGTGAGGCAACCCCCATCTGTAGGGCCATCTGTGGACTGGTCAGTGTGTGGAACCATTTTTTTCCTGTGTTACTCACTGAACACACATCTGTGAACTGCAGAAGCAGTGTGAGGATTGCAGTCAGTACATGGTGATAGTGATGAGAGTTACTGCCATCGCATCCCTGATTGAACATATGTCACATGAAACAGTGGTATGACAGTCACTGTCTGGGGTTTTCAGTGACATGCCACTAATAGGTCACTGTTCATAGCTGCAGTCAAAAGTCTTCTACACTTTGTACAGATGTCATGAAGTATATATGCATGTGTTGTGCTCCCTCTGAAAATGTATACCATCTATTGTGTTGGGTTGATGGTCATATCTATGCATGCTGTTATAAGTAATCCTGAATGCTGTTGACTATTACAGTGTTAAAACTGCAACACCATAGGCTGTATGGGTTTGGAGGTCCCGGCAGAACCTTCTGTCCAACTTCAGATGGCCATGGCACTGGGCGCCAGCACATCTGCGGTCCAGCCTTGGAACTCCACCTCTGTTGGCTCTGCACCACCTTCTGGTGGAACCACCACTGAGGATGGGGCTTGTCTCCGCTGGGAGCAGGTTCAGGCAGGAACTTGTCTGCTGTTGTACAGTCCAAACATGGTGCATAGTGGGCTCAATAAGGGGTTTCAAGGCCAGATATACCAGCTTGAGGGCAGAGTGTCACATTTACAGGGTGAGCCTGCTCCTCTTAGACAGACCCCAGCACAGCCACCTTTGCGGCTGTTTTGCTGCAGTGGTGGTTGCTCATGGCTGGGGACCTCAGTCTCACTGTTTCCATCTGGGGGCTCATGGGCTTGTGACTGCCGAACAACCCTCCCTGTCCAAGGTGTATCCCCCCACAATTGTCATATACCGACCCTGTATGCTGTCTTGACTGTCATCCTACCCAACCTATCCTCCACGAGCATACCTACTCTCCTTCCCCCACATTCCACTTTCACCCTATGGAAACAAAAGGCCAATCAGTTCTAGAACAACATTTGCCCCATACATTGCTGCCCATTTTACACACATGTCCACTGGACACATGTAACCCTTTTAATATGCATCACACCAAACTCCAGTTGTCCTCACCCCTGTCTCTCAGGCACACAATCCCGGTATGCACATGACTCCTAAAGGTTCCAGGTACACATGATGCAGACGACTCCATTGTACACACAACACTACCGGTCCCTCTATGGTTAACCCATTTACCTTTTTCATAATGATGATGTCGCACACAGCACCTTGCAAGAGTACTGTTCTCACATAATGATTGGACAGGAACTGTTGTGGTAATGTAAATACAATGCACATAGTGATGAATTAGGCCAATGTACAAATGTTTGCATATATTAATGACACATGTCTGTCTGAAGGAGTCTTGATATTACATAGGACAACACCACTACATAATACAGGCATTGCTGGTGTTTCCCTTTTCATTCTTTTGTAATGCTTTGTTGTCACATGGGATGTTCTTAATATATATATATATATGTATGAATCTATATCTGGACATAAACACACACACATACATCTACATGATGGAATACATTTCCTACACTTTTGAATGACAGCGCTGGATGATATGTTTGTAATAACATCCAATGTCTGTATATTTGCCATGGCTTAGTGGTGAATCACATTAGCTGTGTGTGCAGGTTTTGAGCCTTGCAGAGGCTGTTTATTTTGTTGCTGGGCAGAACAAGGTCATTGGATAGGGAGTGATTAAGGCACATTAAAGCAGTTGTGAGCGGGTGTGCATGGGTTTGCGTGGAGCTAAGCAATGCTAACCTCTGGTTACAGTCTCTTACACTCAGTTAGCCTCTACATTGCTTCACCGGTGTAATACTCGCGTACTGGTGGCCAAAGAGGCTTACACCAGCTTGCTCCTGCACTTGCAAATGCACTGAATTTGGTGTTTGCATCTGATGCTCATGCCCCTGGGTGGGAGTGAGGACTATGATATTACCTTGTGATGCCTATTACATCAGATTACATGCCTACAATATCGGGAAGGGCTGCCCCATTAGGCAAAAGCATGCCGTTCGACTATACGGAATCCGTGGCCTGTCCAGAGTCTGATTCATATTATTGGTGTGTTCCTCTTGCAATCTGTACCTGTCTGGCTAATACGTGGAAAGTGACACTCTTCAATACAAACAAGTAATTGGGATTTGGAACCCGCATTCTTCAGCCAAGTCATGCTACTGCATACCTAATATTCTATCATCTTTCTAAGGTTGTAAGTGGAATAGGTGCTTTCTGTCCCTATCAGACCTCTCAAATGATTGGGGACAAATATCAACTAAATCAGGGATATGTCATAACAACATCAGGGACACATTTAAATTATTAGTACTATTAACCTGACACATTGACAGACTCAGAGCATATGAATTCATACACATTTTCTGAGGTAAACGATGTTTATGACTCTTAATTGTTGTCATTATTCATTATGTGTTATTCACCACCTTTCCTCCAAACGTCACTAGTTTTAGGAGGAATTAAGTGGGACAGAGTTAGAATTTGAGTCAAAATCAGGGACATCCCTGGAAATCGGGGGCATTTCAGAAGTATGGTCCCTATTTGTTCCCCAATGGTTTATGTCCTGTTCAGTGGATTTGCTCTTAGGGGTTGAGAGGTATGGGCATCAGCTATGCCCATTTTGGAATATTACTTACATCCCCAGGGCGGTCCTAATATGACTGCGCAAGCCAACACCTGCATGCCTAGGCCCATAATTGCATACCCATAGTTCCCCCACCTGGGCCTCCTCTACAGCACTCATCTATACTGTGGGTGCAGGTGGGGTATAAACACACCACTATACACTGCCCACTCCCTGCATGTCTAGACACATGTCGTACATTGTGTCGACTCATGGGTTATCAGGCTTGCACAACCTATTGCTCCGTGTACGTCTACAGCCTGGTTTGATGAATCATTACTGGGACTGACTCCGATGATCTTTAATTTTTAGGTGTCCCACAAGGGACATCGATGTCTTTGTTTCAAGATTAGACCTGGCAGGTCTCTCCCACTGGTAGTATCTTGCCGGTGGTCTGGGAAGCAGTGGTGTGTTTACTTTTATTGTGCGTCTGTATGTCTCACCAGCCTAGCTGGGGATGTGGGTTAATGCTACTTGTTACACATTTGTTTATTGGACCCCTCACCCCCATATGCATGGCCTGTGAACATATGTAATTTTTAACTGCTGTATCATATCCTAACTATATACATGTGTATATTTACAGTCACACACACACACACACACACATATATATATATATATATATATATATATATATATATATATATATATATATATATATAGATATATATATATATATATATATATATATATATATATATATATATATATAATTTATTTATTTATTTATTTATTTTATTTTACATTTGTTAACCGGGCTAGTCTAACTGGATATATTTCCATTTTCAGTAGAGGCCCGGGGAGAAAAGCTCCACATAGAGATAAACACAGTTACATAGTATGCAAAAAATGAGCAGAAATAAAATGAGGTGGGAATAGACAAATATACAGTATAACATCATAGGATTCAACATTCTCAAAATAAAAATGAAAACTTATTTCACATTATTTTATATTTAGGTTATAAAAAGAAAGTAAAAAAGAAAAGATATTCAAAACGAAAAGAGTGAGTAGATCAGTTAAATTTATAAACTGTCAGTAATAAGAAATGAACCCAAAGGAGGAGAAGGATATTAGAGAGGTAACTCTTATAAAGTGATGGTAGTATAACTTAGATGTAAAAAGAAGATAAAAGGAGAGGGAGAGGGAAGAGTAGAGGAAATTTGTGGGAGTTAGAGTTTTAGTCGGGGTTAAAGCAAGGACATAACCAGTGATTTTTAAGGTAAATTCTAAGTTTTTGTTTGAACAGAACAGGAATTGGAATCGAAGTAAGTTCAATAGGAAGTTGATTCCAGTGTTTACCAATGGCGTTAGAGAAAAGGGAGTCACCAGCAAGGTTGTTGGATTTAATTAAAGTTACTAGGAGTTTGCTAGAGGAGCGAAGTGAGTTCAGGTTAGAGTAAGGGGAAAAAAGTTTGGAAAGTGCAGGTGTGTTATTAGGATGATAGAAAGCTCTTTGGACAAAGGAAAGTTGGGAAAGAAGCAACATATTTTCTAATTCCAGCCAGTGAAGTTGCTGAAGGTTCAGACAGTGGTGAGTTCTGAATTGATTACCAGTCACAAATCTAGCAATACTATTATATGTGTTAGCCAGTTTGGAGAGATTGTTTTTCTTCAGGTTAGTGTAAATTGGTGAGGCATAGAGAAGAGTTGAAATAAGGTGAGAGTGGGCAAGAGTAACTTTGGCTGTCGGGGTTAAGAATGTTTTAATTCTGTAAAGGGAGCCCAATTTTCTGTTTACAGTTTTAATGGTATTATTGATGTGACAATCAAAGGTAAGGTTGTTGTCAATCATGACACCTAGCAGTTTGGTAGTAGAGTCGGCTGATATGAGGGTGCCATTAATAGATAAGATAGAGAAGTCTAATGTGGGGGACCTAGTAGTAGGTTTAAAGATGAGGAGTTTTGTTTTTTTAGCATTTAAAAGTAGGCAGCGTTTTAAGAACCATGCTTCTACTGTGTGGAATACATTTTGAGTAATAGTTTGAAGCTCTGGAATGGTTTTGGCTGAGCAAATAAGAGTGGAGTCATCAGCATATTGTATGCATGTAGCTTAGGGAATAGCTACTTGTAGGTCATTTATAAAAAGGGAGAATAGGAGAGGTCAAGAATAGAGCCTTGTGGGACACCAAGAGAAATTGGGAGAAGAGAGGAGAGTTTGTTATCCCAGAGGACTGCCTGTTTCCTGTTAGTGAGATAGGAAGTAAACCATTGGATAGCCTTTGGTTCTAAAGCAAGAGATTCCAGGATTTTTATGAGGAGGGGGTGGTTGACCATGTCAAAGGCTGTGGACAGGTCAATAAAGAGTGCTGAAGATAGAATATTATTATTGCGGTTTGTGTTTATGAAGTCAGTAAAGGAAAGGAGAGCAGCGGTAGTACTATGAAAAGGCCTAAAGCCGTGTTGACAGGGAGTTAGAATGTTATTTTTAGTTAAGTAATTCATTAGTTGGTAGTGAACACATTTTTCCATGATTTTTGCTAAGGGAGACAGGAGTGCTATAGGCCTGTAATTAGAGTATTCATTGGAGTTTCCTCCTTTATGTAAGGATATAATGTGTGAGATTTTCCAGATGTCAGGTATGGTTCCTTCATTAATAGTTCTGTTAATAAGGATAGATATGGGATAGGCTATTTCCTTAGCTGCTTTTTGGAGGAATTCAGATGGAAGTTGGTCAGCCAATGGGGTACATGGTTTAAGTTTTTGGATGCATTTTTGGATGAAGGTTGTGGAGATGGATTGCATTGTGAAGGTTGGTTGATTAGAAGATGCAAGATCAGGGATGCTAGAATTGTCAATGGAAAGGTGAGAGGCCAGTGAATTGATAGTATTAGTAAAGAAGGAGTTGAAAGCATTGGCAGTTTCATGGGAAGAATTCTTTTCGGACCCAGAGGGAGAGGGAGTGATAGTCTATCCGGGGTGAAGAAGTCTATTCAAGGTTGACCAGAATTTTTGGGGATTATTGTGATTCACTTGTTGGAGGTTACTATAGTAGTTTTTTTTTGTCAGAAAGAATAGCTTTTTTGGTACTGTTTCTTAAGTGTCTGAAGGTCTGTTGATCTGAGGGAGATTTACTAGTTCTCCATTTTATCCAGGATTTGTTTCTGAGTAACATTTTTTGTCTTGTTTCCTTAGATAGCCAGGGGTCTGGTTTAGTTTTGACTCTGATAGTTCGTTTGGTGCATGATTGTCTAGGATTGATAAAAATGTGGTGTTAAAATATTGAACAGCTTCTTCTAGAGGAAGAGTTTTTAGAGGTTTCCAGTTACAGGCATTTAGTTCAGTGTTAAATAGGATAGGGTTAAAATATTTATTACTACGAGAAGTTCTGATGGTAGGGGCATTAGTAGTGATATTCTTCTTTCTTATGATATAGGTTAAGTTGTGATCGCTAATGTCATCCGGCAAAGTGCCGGTTTGATATTGTAGTTGTGGTTTATTAACAAGAATCCAATCTAGTATACTTTCTTTGTTGTTAGGTTTATTAATCCTAGTTGAGGTGTTTATTGTCTGAGTAAAGCCATGGAGGTTAATACGAGAGACTGGGTTATTAGTATTAACTGAGGACCAATCAAGGTTGAAGTCTCCAAGTATTACAGTTTCTTGTGGGTAGGTGGATGAAGCCCAGCTAAGGATATTTTCTATTATTATGGAGTTATTTCCAGGAGGTAGATAGATACAGATAATATAGATGGCTTTATTTGGGTTCAGTTGTAGCTTTGATATAAGGAGTTCAGTCTTGGTGTTCTCCAGGGGAGCATAGGTTACTAAGGATATATTTAGTTCAGTCTTAAATAGGAGTGCTACTCCCCCACCTTTGGTATTGTACCGTCTCAGAATGTTGTAACCTGGGGGAATGATTTCAGTATCTTTAGTGAGGGGTTTTAACCAGGTTTCAGTTAAACATAGGATATCAAAAGAGTAATATTCAAGAAGAGAGTGGAGATGGGTGACTTTGTTGTTAACACTTCTGATATTAAGGTGTCCTATGAGTAAGGTATTTGCATTAGGGGTTGGTAATGGAAGGGATGAGTTTGAAATAATAGGTCTGGCTTCAGAGGAAATAATAGAGGGTCCTGGGTTGGGATGTATATCACCATCTACCAGGGTAGAGGGGTTGTATTCTAAGTGTGGTTTACAGGTAAACAACAATAAATATTTTAGTTTCCTTAACATGAGATTATTTGATTTAATATGGGATAGTCTATGATATTTGGCTAAGAGGTAGCAAGAGGTAGATGTAATGTTTGAATGTGTGAAATTTGGGGTTATTAAATCTGAGGCAGTTTGTTTGGAAGAAGTTTTAAAGTGATAATTATATTTTATTTCATAAGAGGTCAGGAGATAGGGTAGTGTGAGTACTAGAGAAGAAATAAACAGGGGTAATAGCTTAGCTGGGTTTTGTTTTATTATAGAGGCCATGGATGGAGTTATGTTAGTTTTAGAAGACATGTTGAGGAGGGGATAAAAGGAACTCCCAGAGTAAAGGTTGGGCTATGACTATAGTATAAGTCAAAGAAACCTGGTGGAAAGAGCCAGAGTATAAGCTTAGGTGTAGGAGGGAGGGGAGATAAGAAGGAAAGGGAGATATGGTAGTTACCAGTGGGCGGAGATTTACAATTGAGGTTGGTGTTTTGGATAGGTGTGTTTGCTTAGGGGGTGTGGAAAGTGAGGTATAAGGGTAAGGGTATGTGGGGTGGGTGGGATAAGGGGGTAGGGAGAGGAGCGGAGCGGGGCAGAAACAGTTAGAGTAGAGAGAGCGTAGCCAATCAGTTCAGCAGAGGAGCTGAAACATTACATAGATAGGAAAGTAAGAATAAGAGATTAGTGAGATAGATGATAGCTAGATATGCAGGTGGAAAACATAGAAGGAACAAGGTAAGTATACGAAAAATAAAGGTACAAGTAATATACGGGAAAAAATTATACAGAGGGAAAAAGGAAGAGGGGTTAGAAAGTCAGTAAACAGTCAAGATTCAGTCGCTTAGTGTGAGTAAGAAGAAACAAAAAGGAAGTACAGCAGGTGTATATATAGTTTAAGAAAGGAAGTAGGGTTGGAGGGGAGAAGGGGGAGGAGTGGGGGCAGGCAGAAAAACCGGAAGAGAGGTTAAAGTACCAGTCCTGAAAATACAAGAAAAGAGGAATAGAGGGTGTGGAAGTCCAAGGGTGTGGGGAGTAGAGTTATGTGGGGGTAGGGAACGATACAGGAAAGGAGTAGAGAGGTATTAGGTTTAGTAGTTCGAGTGAGGGGAAAAAAGAAGAAATATAATATAGGGTGGTTGGGCTTAGATGGGGTGGCAATGAGAACTGCGTACAGCTTGAAGCATGAGAACAGATTAAGAGCCAAAGAAGTAGAGATTCAGGTGAAAACAATCAGTGAAGTGCAGATAGTACAGGTGAGTTAACCAAGGGGATATTAGTTAGTTAGATGGCAAAAGTTAGGAGTGAGTTAATGCTAGAAGTAGTAGAGAAAGTAGATAAAGGCAGTGGAGCATGAAGGGACTAACAGAGGGTAAGATAAAGAGAGTTTACTGGGGAGAAATTACTTACAGAGGGGAATATCTCTAAGAGAAGGGAGCCACCTAGTGGCAACAGCAGGTACTGGAACCGTGGCTACTTACAGGGCTTACTGCATCCAGTATGAGGCAAGATTGCTGGGGATACTAATGGAGTCTTTGGTCCGTTGGTTGGAAGAAGCAATGTTTGGCTGCTGGCTGACCTGGCTTTTGGTTTTACAGTTACACTGAGAGAAAAGCTTACAAATGTTATTTACAAATTGCAGGAACTGTAGGTCATACTTTCTTATATCTTTCCAGGAGAGGGCTCTCAAAAGTGGTTTGGCTTCATTCCCTAGAGTAGTATAGGAGGCAGCAGTCCTAGTTAGGTTACTAGATCCCAGACCTAGAAATGGTCAGGAGGTGATACAGCTGGGAAAAGAGGGGAGAAGGAGAAGATTTAGATGTAGGGCAAACAAAACCTTGATAAAGCTCTACTATGAATACAGTAATCACTATTCTAGGAATACAGTCAAATTCAGCCACAATTCCTAGTGGAAGAAAATGCAGGCAACAGCAGACAAAAGTTATCTTATTATCATATCTTACTCCCAACAGCTAGATCAGATACTTCCTATCTCTATGAGCTAACTAACAAGTTTAACTAAGCACGTTATAGCATACAGAGCAAGTCAATGGTAACCTCAAAGAATAGAAACACTAAATATACAAATTATTACGCAATAGAGATAAATTAAGCAAACATAGACTACTAAACTAAACATTTAAATCAAAGCAGACCAACCTGTGATAAAGCTCTCCTTAAACTAAAAACACTGGATGTAAGTACAGCTGAGCAGAGGAGGTTAAAAAAAAGGGGTTACTTTAATGTTCTGGATAAAGGCATTGGAGCATAAAAGGTATGCGTTCGGACTATGGTAGTGCTCAGAAGCTTGTTGTGGCTACTGCGTAGGAACACGCTAAAGTCTTTAATGTTTAGATGGAAAGAAATACATTAAGCACGTGTGGAGTAGCTGAAATAAAACACGCTACTAACTCCACACACTTCAGAGAGGTATTGGGCTAAAAAGACATATATATGTACATTACTATATACAAATGTATCTGTATATGTATGCATACATGTATATATTTAAATATTGCTGTATATATATATATATATATATATATATATATATATATATATATATATAAAGATCTAAAAACATATGGGTCTATGGGTGTCTGCATATGTATATATCTATATGTGGGTATGTATATGTATTCTGTCTCTGTATGCATACATTTGTACTACGGAGAGGGAGAGGTTTATCTCTATGTCACTATGGGGGGTAGATACACACACACACACACACACACACACACACACACACACACACACACACACACACACATACCTCTACATATATACATCTACATCTGGTTATTCCATTCCTTGCCATATAGATCTGCAGTGCGACTCGTACTGAGTGTGGCTGCTCTTTGGGCGACGCCTCTGCCCAATGAACACATTTGCTTATATCCCTGGGGCTGTCCATATAGGTCCACATCAGCCAACACCTGCACACCTAGATCCATAAGTAGCTACCCATAGTTCCCCCACCCGCACCTCCTCTACAGCACCAATCCTTACTCTGGGTCCTGGTCGGTTCTAAACACAGCACTACACGCTGCCCACTCTCCACTTCATGGGACCCATGTCATACAATTGTCTCAACCCATAGGTCATCAGGCTTTTTCACCCTTGTATTCTGGGCATGTATACACCTCAGCCAGAATGGACTGTGTATCACCTTCTTTTGGTCTTTCTAGTTTTTGGGGTGTCCCTCAAGGGACGCTCCTGTCTGTGTTTCAAGATTAGATTTCATGCATGCGTTGTGTACCCCACTGGTTGTATCCTGCCTGTGGTCTGGGGAGCAGTGGACTATTTACATTGTTTGCGGGTTTGTGTGTATGTTTCCCGTGTCTGGCTGGGGGGGGAGGGGTGGAAGGTCATGCTACGTGTTTCATGTTTCTTGCTTGGGCCCCTCACTTCCATTGGCATAGCCTGTGAACATATGTCATTTTTGTGTGCTGTTTCCTATCATAGCTGTATATCTGTGTATATTGTATATTGACACACACACACACACACACACACACACACACACACACACACACACACACACACACACACACACACACACACACACACACACACATGCACACACACACACATATATATATATATATATATATATATATATATATATATATATATATATATATATATATATATATATATAGATATGGGTCTACTTCATAAGATCGACAGACCATTTGATCGGCAGTCATTTGGTCGACAGCTCATTTGGTCGACAATCAGTATTCAAGGCAAAAACCTGGGATTTGCCCCCCTCCTCAATGTTTTGCAATCCTGGAGTTGATATATATAGTTAGGGGGGTGTGGGGGGCACTGCCCCCCACCTATTTCCATTTAAAACATGAAAATACAACAAAAACTACATATTTTTAATGACAATAGGTGGGGGGCTTCACCCCCCACAACCCCCAATGTGGGGGACTGTGCCACCCACACCCCCCTAACTATATATATCAACTCCAGGGTCACACAACATTGGGAAGGGGGCAAATCCCTGTTAAGTGCCTTAAATACTGGTTGTCGTCCAAATGAGCTGTCGACCAAATTAATGTCGATCAAATGGTCTGTCGATCTTTTGAAGTAGACTCATATATATATATATATATATATATATATATATATATATATATATGTGTGTGTGTGTGTGTGTGTGTGTGTGTGTGTGTGTGTGTGTGTGTGTGTGTGTGTGTGTGTGTGTGTGTGTGTGTGTGTGTGTGTGTGTGTGTGTGTGTGTGTCTGTAAAGCAATGCATACCTTGCGCAAATGCACTTACACATGCTTACTGGTGTTTATTTATGCTTAAACCTGCTTATAGTGCCTTATTTATTATGACACTGACACTTCGCTCCAGTTCACTTTTAATTGTTATTTTGCAGGTTATACAGCAGACAGATGTCACAATATGTTCATGTACAGATTACCAATGGTAAATGGTATGTGATGCAGTGGAATTCGGAACGGGAATGTCTGTTCGTTAGGTGGTTGCTCTAACCATATATATATATATATATATACCCATATACCCATGGCTCCTGGTTCCCCAAACACCCACCACAATACCTCCCTAACACTGCAGTCATCCATTCTCCAGTTGGATTTGTGGTGTATCCACACCACTACACATTGGCCAATCCCTACTCATGTAGACCCATCCCATCGGTTGACTCACTCCACATATCCTCAGAACTCCCAAACCTTTAGTCCACAAACATTGGTGACATGAGCGACCAAAAGGACACTATTCACAATTTTTGGGTTGTCCCGCATGGGACACGCATGTCTTTATGTCAAGATTAGACTCTATACGTCATTACATTGTTATTCCCGTTAACATGACACTACAATAAATTAATAAGTATGACTATGTGGTAACGCACATGTTATACATGAGAGCCTAATTATGTACGTGTTCGGCGTATTTCTTTTACAAATAGACCGATTTAGTAATTGTCGTTGCTGTAGCAGGCAGATCACAGGAATGATTCCATGTGTTGGAAAGTCCTCACATTTGATTTTTTTCAGCAAAGCACTGACTTCGGACATTGTACACACTTCTGTGTTTTAGCAGTTTTGTCCCTTCCCTCTTATGCACAACCTATTATTCTATCTACTGTCGAGGTTTGTAAGGGCACATTCATGTTATTTATGTCGGCAAATGAAATGAATGTGTTACAGAGAATGCACTTCTACATATAGATGTCTGCATGCGTGTATGCATATATACTTATAACGAACTCGCTGACCTCCACGGGGTGGTCCAATTAGAACCAGCCCATCCAACCCTGGCACGCCTGGATCCATAATTTCATACCCATAGTTCCTCCACCTCACCATAGTTCAACATACATGCATGCCATCCATTATCCAGTTGCTATCGCAGCCATGACACACCTCCACACATTGCCCTCTCCCGAGTGTTATGGGCCCTGCACGTATCTTGTCCCAACCCATGTATTCTCAGGCTCTCCCACCATTTAGTCCTTGAACATACCTGCCCTTGCGTGTGTAATGGTTGGATGGCCAAATAGTCTATCAATTTTTGGGTAGTCCCACCAGGGACTACCCTCTGTGTGTAAAGTAGACATAGCAGATCAACAATGTCACTCCCACTGGTAATATCCTGCCTGTGGTGTGAGTAGCAGTGCTTTGCTCACTCCTGCCCAGCTGGATATGACATATGCTGACAGTGCTATATAATACTGGGGTTGCTGTTGATTCTCTTCTCATTCCTTTTGTATGCCTTATTGTTATGTCGTTCATTCTTCATAGATATATATATATATATATATATATATATATATATATATATATATATATATATATATATATATATATATATATATATATATATATATATTTATATATCTGTACATACGTATATACATTTCCTATGCTAGGCACTGCTTCGACCCGTGCAAGTGCACTCAGACTTGCTTACTGGTACTTATATATGTTTACTGCTGCTTATTTGTGCTTACACCTGCTTACTAGTGCCTTATTCATTATGACAGTCCCACTTTGACTGAATGACATACAGTTAAATATCTCATGCGATACTCTTATGTCGGTTTTACAGCAAAATGACATTCATTCCACATGGAAAATTATATGTGTTATTATTAGGCTCGAACCGTGAATGCCTGTTCATTAGGTGGATGCTCTAAACACTACACTATAGACATTTACATTGATTCCACATGTTTTTCTCTATTTGAATGAACTTGATGTGTAAGGTACGCTCGCCGGAGGGCAGTGACATGCAAACGCGCTGCGCTTTGCTTACACCTTCGATATTGCAGCAATTCATATGTATAATAGGGACATGGGGAATCTAATTGTGAAAGTTCTAGGGACAGGGCTCAACATTCCACTACGTGCTTGTGTGTTTACTAGTTCGATTTTATTTCACTGTTCATGGACACTCTTGTAAGCTTAGCATACATTTCGGTATCCACGGACACTGAATTACTGACTTACTATTAGAGGTGGGCTCTACTAGTAGGCATAGTAGGTTGTGCAACTGTTGGGGCATGTTTATGCCACCATAGAGCACTTGTACATGCCCCCTGCACTCGCAGACATTTCCTGTGCATGTCGAGGGTGCGGCGGCATGCCCTCATACATATTCATATGCCGCTGCTGCACCATCTGTAGTGAGGATGCTCAGCACAAGGCTAAAACCGTCCTTGCGCCCAGCTTCTTGAATCCCGGGGACTATTAGTACCTACTGTTACCCAAAGTGTACTTAATTAAATGTGGGGATGAGTGGGACTCCAGCCAGAAATTCAGGTATGTTACTAGTAAACCCCATAAACTACATTACATGAAATGTGTACTTGTTACACCCTGCTCTACAATTTTCTTTTTCCTTTAATTTAATGTTTTGGAAGAGGAGCAATTACCACACAAAGAAAATGATTCCCCTCCATTATGCAAACTATCCATTTTGTCTTACATTCATTAGATCAGACTAAGCATTCAAATTCTACTGGCGAATGATGATTCAGCCAGATGTTCAAAACTCAAACACCACCAGCCATCAGCCTAACTCTGGTTTTGTTCGCTTTGTAAAACAAGCATGCTGGAGCAAAAGGCGCCCTCTCACCTAACTGTATCATAATGTGTATTTTCACTTCTGTTCATTTTTATTAGGCTACTCTCACTGCCAGTTTAAAATTATAGTTGAACTTATCGTGATTTTCAGCTTCAGTTGTTTTGATCTAATGTTGTGCAAAAAGAAAGAATCTTAATTTTAGTGTCAACCTGCAAAATAAATCAAGTTAGGTAATTAAACAAAGCAAAGTTAATTACTTCTTAACATCAACTTTTATTGATTGGTTGACTAAACTCTACTGGTAAAAATCATAAGCCAAGTGTACATCTCCCCATGCATTGTAGTTACTGGTCCTTCAAAGAAGACTTAAGCAAAGTATAACCAGGAAAGGTGCAAGGCTGTTTTAACCTTCGTTTTGGCTCTTTCCTTTTCTTAGTTGTGCTTCTATGCAAGCTTGTAAGTGGCTGTAGCAGTCTGGATCAATGTTCTTTCCCATGTTAAAGGCCAGCTGGTGAACATTTTCCAATGACTCACTTCTTCACATCACAGAAGACCATTACATATAAGTTTTTTAGACATTTTGGTAACCAAAACATAGATGGAGAAGTTACAACCACAGTCTATAGAAAACTCTTCCATAGGAATTCTTTACTATAGGTTAATAGTTGTCACACAAGACATATATCCAAGAATATTCCTAAATCTAATTTTATAAGAATTAGAAGGATATTTAGTGAAGATAGGATTTATGAGGCAGAAGACTGGGTGAGTAGTTTTGTACAAAGTGAGTACAATATTGATTCAGCAACAGAAGCTAAGCAGCAAATAACCTTGATTCTGAGGGAGAACACTAAACTACAAATACAGAGTCAGTACTTAGCAGTCTGAAAAAGGAATATTTTTATACATTTATGAAATAAACACAAAAAATAAGAAGGTGATACAAAGACATTGGGATTTTATAGTAAATGATATATGATTTTTGAGATTAAGGTGACACAGTGGTGTACATTTAAATATAAAACCTGGAACAATTTTGAAAAGTCATTTTCTAGCTGCAAAAGAGGTTTACGGGTTTGAAAGTAGGCCATATATTGGAAGTGGCCAAATAAAGAAGTGCAGGGAGTTTAAGGGATATATAAAAAAATTTTTGGAAAAGGAAGACAAAAAGGTCTTGCAATCTATCTCCCTCTCTCTCTCTCTGTATATATATATATATATATATATATATATATATATATATATATATATATATATATATATATATATATATATATATATATATAGATATATATACATACACATCGAAAGATAATAGAATGCTTTGCAGCACAAAAGACATGTGGCAGGGGGAACACTAGAGACCAAGGATACTCTATATAGTATGTCATAAAGAAACTTAAAAAGTACATGGAACAAAGTTTTCCAGCATGAAAGATGAGTGATTGGGGAAACTGTAGTCACCAGAGACACTCAATATACATTCAGTAAGAACATTTTAAAAGAATCAAACACTATACCATCAGCACTCAGACACAACTCTTTATCTGTGCATTTATGTTAATCTTCTGTTTCACCACTAGATACAAGTGATAACTCTAACATTTCACTTTACATCTTTGGAAATAAAAAAAAATAAAGTAAAAGGAGGAGAAAATCTTTGAACTATGCAAACTAAACACAACAAGCAGTTTGTTAAGCAGTAGCCTTACCCCTCTATGCTAAGTTAAGAGTTAATCTAATACAGTATTTTTTATATAATAATAAGTATGAAACTCTGATGTCTATCATTATTCACAGACTGGAATAGTACATGAGTTCCAAGGGGAAAGGTCATTTAAAAGAAGGAACAGCAGGAGTGTTTTGTAAAATCAGAAACAGTTGGGATGGATGGGGGGTTGTCCATGTGGAGGGAGGCTTCAGGACAAAGCCAGGAGGAACACTAGATATCACCAGGGAGAACTTTTAAACTATTACTTGGACTTGCTTAAAAAGTTAATAGAGTAGCATAACTAAGATCACAATGCTCTTTACAAACAATAGGAAGGCTGAAACTTTAATGTCTGGCATTACTGATTGACTGTACGGATCTACGCTTTACAAGTGCTGGGACAAAAATAAGAGGATACATGAGGGACATTATATCAAATCAGAGACAGGTAAGAGGTATATCAACATGTGTGTGTGTGTGTGTGTGTGTGTGTGTGTGTGTGTGTGTGTGTGTGTGTGTGTGTGTGTGTGTGTGTCTGTGCATCTTGTGTACATCCATATCTGTGGGAGATTGAATTAGGGGTGGTACTTTTGCCTGTAACACCAGTGTTGTCTACCTCAGAAAATTATTGTTCTCCACTAAGTTTCAAGCAATTCAGAGAGTTGCAAATTAGCAACTCAAATCAAGACTCTGAATCACATTTTCCTGCATTCCTTTTGGGTGCAGCTAAATCACCATAGGTGATGTTCTTTCTGAATCCCAGGGATTATTTCTTTTATTTCATCTAAAATTTATTTCAATTGTTTTTCAATAATGTCATTCCCTACATATCTTATATTTCAGTTGCTTTTCTTGTAAAATACACACCACCTCTACATACGACGTCATCTGTCCTTTGACTTTTTTTTCCTTTACTCAAAAATAACCCATCACCTCTAACACTTTTATTCATTCCTACATAATCCTATTTACCAACACAGTGTCCCTTTCCATGATAACTAAATCATTTGCATAGCTCAGAAATATTGGTAAACATACCTCGCCATAATGATTTATTCCTGATTCCTACCTCAGGCTCATTGCTTTCTGTACTACAGCATTATAAAGAAACAGAATAATGTCCACTCATTGGGCTGATCATATTGCTGCAGGTAGGTCAACACTAAATATGAATGTCTCTTTTAAATTGGATCTTAGAATTAAACAATTCAACAGGATAAATGTAAAAATGGCCTCCTAACAAGACAAAGCTGGAACTTCCCAAAATAGTAAAATAACAGCAACAAAATGAAAAGTTCACAGCAGCCACGGCTTAAAAATCCACTATTTATTTGCAGCAAACACAGTGAGCACTTTCAAACTCACAGTTCTTCTTCAGACTAATATACACAGCACAACTGCTCATTATTTAAATTAAAAATAGGCCAATCAGCAAACTTCAAAAATCATCTATGCAAATCCCTGGATCTGAGAACAGGTTTCAAAGAAACTTTGTTACTTAAACCTGGCTTCCTATCAGCAAGAAATTTACATATCCAGTGCAGTTCCCTTTCTTCAGTGAAATTCACAAGGTCACCACCTCTAGGACCCATTCTAACTATCTCAATTACTTTAAACTTAAAGTAATGTAGTGAGCCTAGCTCATAAGCATGCTATATCATCTAATCCTCTATTGACTGCTATATCATCTGAAAAACGTAATGGTGATTCTTGTCCTGCTGATTTAAGAATACCGTCTCAAGTAGAGATTAAAAATCTGGAAAATGTCCTCTATAAATTAAAACATTTATATTGGCAAAGGCTCCATATGGAGACTTGCCTGCACCATAAAGTTATTCCTAGAGGTATGAGAATTCTGCTTATGCCTACGTATGGAAATTACTATGAAGGGCTTATGCTGAGATGGCAAAAATTGAATCTTGAGTACAGTTTTGGTTATATTAGACTCCTAATTGATTTTTATGAATCTATTGAGAAAGAATTAGTGTCAGCTACAGATGCTAAAAAGCAGAGTTTGCTTAATAAATATCACTGTGAAGCCTACCTAACAGCTTTTGATGAGGTTGTGGATTCCATTTCAAATAGGCTTAGGAATCAGAAATTGAAAAGTTATTTCGAGACAAGGAAGATTTTTCTAAAGGGCATGTGTTCACTTGGCCTTGTAGTGTTGTAAATGTTTCAAATTATATAATATCAAGTGGCAATAATGTATTAAGCAGCAATAATGTATCCAGTATGATTGTTGATGTGATAACCACTCCTTCAGCTACATGTGAGGAACCTCCGATGATGTCAACTACGTTGGTCCATGAGGGAGCTTCAAACAGTGCGCAAAGTGTGTTTGCTACTTTACCAGATGCAGCTTCCTCCTCTATGCAACAAGTTGTTTGTAAGAAGGCTGCATCAGACAAGCAGGTTTTTGGGAACCTTCAGCTTCCTCTGCCAGTAAAACAAACATGACAGAGAGAACTCAGCAGAGGAAGGAGCCAGAGCAGAGGGAGGAAGAGAGGACGACAGCCATAAGACGATCATATGTCACGGAATCTCAAACGAATGTGGGACAAGGCAGAGAGTCCTTAATCGTTAACCTCTCTGATAAGGTATTGTTACAAGCAGAGGTTTCTCTGCTTGAAAAGGGACTCTATACCTGCTGAACTGTCTGATTTTTTGGACGTTTCCTTGGGTTTAAGATTATTTGCTTGTAATATTTCACTTAAGTTATGCTTTGCAAATAGTTCTTCTAATGAGCATGTCTATGATTTAAAAAAAAAACTAGTGTGTATCAACCTAATATTGATCCTATAGTAGATATGTTTGTTAGGGAATGTGGGGATGAATTATTTATTGGTCTTTCTGATACTCAGGATAGTGTCCAAGGTAAAAAGACATGATTTTTATAATTTAACAAAGGAAGAGAAGTCTGCTTTGATAGCACTTGAGTCAGACCATTCTTTAGTCATAAAGAATGCTGACAAAGGTGGAGCTACTGTTTTAATTAATCATGATTTTTATATAGAATCTATACACTGAATGCTTTTTGATTCAAGTATTTATCACAAGGTTGACCAGGATTTTATATGGGATGTGCAATACTCTGTTATTTTCACAATACGTGATTGTATAGATAATTTTTATATTACTGAGCAATTAGATGATTATTTCACTGTGGAACATCCAGTGATACCAGTGTTTCAAGGTCTCCATACAGTGCACAAGAGTCTGATTTCACCACCTCTGAGACTCAAAGTCTCAGGTAGGAAATGGCTCACAGAGCCTTTTTCAATATATATAGATAAGCAATTGCGACCTGTTCTTAATAAGATACCTACAGTACTTAATAATACTAGACAATTTTTGAAAGATCTTATTTCTTTTGTGAATGAGAAAACTTTTGATTTAGAAAATGTTTTGTTAGTGACATTGGTTGTTGAGTCACTATTTACTTGTAAGTTTGCTGATTGGTCTATCAGTACTTTAAATAATGAGCAGTTGTGCTGTGTATATTAGTCTGAAGAAGAACTGTGAGTTTGAAAGCGCTTGCTGTCTGTTTGCTGCAAATAAATAGTGGATTTTTAAGCTGTGGTTGCTGTGAGCTTTTCATTTTGTTGCTGTTAATTCCACAGAATGATAAGCTACATCTGGGAATGACCACAGATATGAAAAAAATCCTGTGCAGCTTCTATTATTAGATAAAGGACTGAACACTGAAAGAATAAAGATTAAAAAAGTTGTGTGTACAGATAAGATCAACATATAATTATTTCCTTATTCTTCATCCCACAAATGAAAGCTGTAGAGACAGGCTGTGTGTGTGTGTGTGTGTGTGTGTGTGTGTGTGTGTGTGTGTGTGTGTGTGTGTGTGTGTGTGAGTGTGTGTGTGTGTGTGTGTGTGTGTGTGTGTGTGTGTGTGTGTGTGTGTGTGTGTATGTGTGTAAGCAATCTTGCACCCTCTTGTGTGTGATATGTGATATATATGTACTGGATGTCTTTGTCATCCTCAGAATAAAATTCCTTAATGGTGTCCTGATGCCAATCCATGGTGTTGTGCAACATTATCTGCAGAGACAGGTTGCTATGTACCATGAATGCATGGTATACTTGTGAAAGAAGTGCTGAATACTATTGCTTCCCTGAGGAACACAGACATTGCTTATGCCTTGTGATACATAGAGACATTATACTTGGTGTGGAGGCACTCCATTTACTCTCCCTCTTTAGGGCACATACACCACTTATCCCCTTTACCCATGTGGGATGGTGTAGTATAGCCCTAGGTTTGAGAGTGCTGTTCATCTAGATGATGCACAAGTCCCTTATATAGTGTCATGGTTTGAAATGTAGTGTGGCTTTAGCGCCCAGGGTGCTTTCACCTCCAGGAATCACACAATGTAATTCTTTGTACCATTAAACTACTGATACAGCTTTAAAATAGGCAGACAGTTATATCACTGCTTACTGAGTACAGTTCCACTTTTCTTGTTTTCATTCACCTTGTAGCTATACAGGAAATAAAGGCTGCCATGTTCTGTGGCCTTTCACTCCCATTTTCAGCTTCTCTGGGTTTGATAGAACTATGTCCAAGGCTGCCCAAACTGCAGTTCACTGTATTCATTTTAAAGTATTACTGTAGAAGATCCCTGTCTCCCCACCACTGAGGTCTTGCTCTGCACCTCAGTATAGTTCCTAGATGTGCAGTATATTAATTTATCATTCGGGACATTAGGTATGCCCATTTGTAATGCACTAAGCATAGACAGACCGAAGTGCATGCTTATCTATTCCACAAACTGACCAGCCTCATTAAAGCTTCTCATATATGATCATTAGTTTGGCAGACCTTATATTTGACTGACTGTTACATGTCTTTCACATGAAAAAATGAACACCTGAGTTAGGCACACCTGAGAATATATAGATGACAAAAATGAGTTTAAATATGCAGCACTTATGAGGCTCTCTGAAGGAATATCTACATTATAAATGTGGGTTAAAATGCTTTAACCTAACAGAAATATCTGACTAAATTTGCCACAAATGATATATGCCTGTAATGCCAATATCTACCAGTATCAACATTTAATATAATCTTTTTCATGAATTCACATAATAAATGGGTGACCACATACATAAAGATATATGTCATGCGTACTGTCTGAGGTTTCATTTAAACTTTTTCACTAACACTGCAGTGCACTGGGTTTAACCTCGGTCTCCAGATGAAGTGCACAGAAAGCAGTGCATGGCTGCTGAATAACGACATTAATTAACTTCCAAATTCAAGAATACAAACTTGATACTTTATTTAATACATATTTCTCAGATTTTTGTACAGATTCACTTCCCTTTTTGAAAACAGAATCAATGAAATGCCACTGTTGTCATTTTAAAAAGATGATGATTCAATGTCTTTATTGGACTACTCTAAGTCAGGATTTATTCTCCACACATCTTTTTTTATAGCTGACCTATTTAGTTGCATAAGTAGAAAACAGTACTTTAATATCACAAAAATCATATACAGAAAATACTGAATACATATAAAAAATGTAGGCCATATTGCCAATGATAAGAATTTCTGCTTGTCAGCAGTAAGACATTTGGGTGATGGTGTATCACTCTCCCCCTGTGTTTTGCACTTATGGAAATGAGTGGTTCATGGAAAGTTTAGCCTCATATGTTATGTGTATCCCATTAGCAATGAATGACAAAGGGGGTATCTGGTAATACTTTGCACTATACTGGATGGCACCCCACAGCAGCATTGTCTTGCATGGACTTAGAACTAGTTGCATTTCTGTATTGTTATATGCGATGCAGGAAAACTGCACATAATTACAACCTGAAAAAAAATCAAGCCCTAGAAAATTAAAACAGGTGGGTCACATGTTTCTTGTAGCTAACATTTTACTAAATCAGGACTGCCTATATCACATATCGACTGCACTATGAAGTTGAAGAACAGGTGGAGTTTAAGATTTGGTTTTGTTTTCTACCTTCTCCCTCATCACAAAGATTGTGCAACCTTAAAAAAGGTATATTTAGAGACCAGGCATCTGCAATTTCCTTAGATATTATGGGTTATTGGGGCTTGCACCCCTGCCGAAAAAATGGTTATGTGCATAGTGTAACCTTGGCAGTGTCACTGCCATAAGACATCTTAGCTTACATTAAATAATGTAACAATTAAATGACACATGACTAACAATAATGAACCCACAGAGTACACAGTGCTTTCACTCACAAAGCTGCACTGTCATTTTTTGTATTATGTTTGACCATAGGTACTAAGTTTTTTTTGGTGGTGTTTCGCAGCCTTGTTCTGCTTTGTACAATATCATGGGTACAGAATGACCTAGGTAATTTCATATAGTTTTGTTGCAGATGGTATGTATTTGTTCCAGTTTGTACAACACACAGTTCCTCTTCATTCACTGTTTTGAGAATCCCAGATATAGCTGCTACATGTCATTGGCCTGCGTGCTGCATATATAGATTCCTTCTGGTGTCCACTCTCAGATATTCAGCCATGTTTTAGGAATTGTGTGGGGCTCTGGCATGTGAGTTTATCCTGGAACAGTTCTGTTACAAATGAGCACTATGTTTATAAATAACAGCTAAAGTTCTTATGTACATTCCATGTGTTCCAATCATATCTGCGGTGTTTGGTTTTCATTTTTTGACATATTAAAATTTGCGTAACCACCTGTAATTAAAAGTGCATGTAAGCAAAACAATGATGCAGACAATTCTATCTATAATCTAAATTAAAGCATGACAGAAGTGAAAGCAAAACAAATGCAGAAGAGTTTCTGGCATCCCAAAATAGATAAGCCCATTCACTATGTGAGCTCTATCACTCACTTGTTTGTATGTTGTGTAGGCAGACATCTGTATGAGAGGAAGAGGAGAAAAGAATGCAGGAATAGAGTTTGTCATGTAGACTTTTTTGCCTATAATATTATGTTAGTATAGGCCAGAGCTGGTTTCTATGTCACTGGTTATTTCTATGGTGGATAGTGGGAGTAGGTGAGTCTTCTCCTTTCAACTTTTTCCATTAGGGGTCATCACATCAGAGCAATGGTCCACAGAATGATTGGTAGTGGAGTTTTACAGTGTTGGTTTGCCAGCCTAGTGTCCACCTTTCCACAAATATAAACACTCACACCTAGGAGCAATTTAGAGTGTCCAATCTACCTGCAACATGTCTTTGGAATGTGGGTGGAAACTGGAACATGCAGAGAAAACCAATGCAACTGCAGGGAGAACATGCAGACTCTACACAGAAGGCACACAGCTGAGAATTGAACTGGAAAACCTCTTGCTGTGAGACAGCAACACAAACCACTGGACCACTGTGGCCACCTACAAAGGGAGTAGGTAAGTTCAAGGATTTGGAAATCAGGTATATGACACATTCCTGTACAGGAAGGGAGCTATATGGAGTTAGTGTATGGTAAGTGCTAGATTTATATTACTAGAGTAAGATAGCCTCATATGTATATTGTTAGAGTAAGGTAGCCTCAGATTTATATTGCTAGACTAAGGTAGCCTCAGATGTATATTGCTAGAGTAAGGTAACCTTAGATTTATATTGTTAGAGTAAGGCAGACTCAGATGTATACTGTTAGAGTAAGGTAGCCTCAAATGTATATTGTTAGAGTAAGATAACCTCAGATGTATATTGTTAGAGTAAGGTAGTCTCAGATGTATATTGCTAGAGTAAAGTAACCTCAGATTTATATTGTTAGAGTAAGGTAGCCTCAGATTTATATTGTTAGAGTAAGGTAGCCTCAGATGTATATTGTTAGAGTAAGGTATATATATATATATATATATATATATATATATATATATATATATATATATATAGAGAGAGAGAGAGATGTATACAGTTGCAGTCTGAAACAGCGAATGCTCATATTAACAACCTCCCGGATTCACCAAACTTCCCTGCAGGATTAGCTTACTCCAGCACGGAAGAACCCATTTAGGATCAGGACAACAGCGCACCATGAATATCAATGAAGGCACACTGCCAGGGCTCCTAGGCTTACAGGGAACATGTACGAGTGCAGGGGCCATGTCTGAGAGCAGAGCTCTCAGAATAAACATGCCCCTGCAACGTAGAACAGCAAAAAGTGGGAAGAAATGAGTGAGCTCGCTCATAGGTGTCCACAGATCCCCACCAAAAGTTGCCCATATGTACAACAGCAACAGTACAGAAAAGGTAAATGAAGAAACCCTTTTATTTTATTTTTTTTAAATCCGATTAAAGCTAACCGTAGGTGCACAGGTGTGCCCATCACTTAGCTACAGTTAAAGAAGCTTAAAAGGCTAAACATGATAACAAGGAAGATATATGCAAATGAATCAGCACAGCAATAGTGTAGTGGGCAGACCATTCGCCTAACAAACAGGCATTCCCAGTTCGAGTCTCACTGCAGCATAGTCTACTTTACATGGCAAAACACGTTATAACCAATACTTCTGTTGTAAAACCCACTAAATAACACATATTTATGAACTAGAGTACTGCTGGAAATGCACATGTGAAGTATCAGTGTCATAATGAATAAGGCACTAGTAAGCACAACTAAGCAGTAGTAAGCATATGTGAGCACTAGTAAGCATGTTTGAGTGGGGGTAAGCACTGCCTACACAGATTAAGCAATCTGGAAGGTTACTGAGTATAAGAAACTGTAACCGGAAGTTAGCAGTGCTTAGCTCCGCACAAACATGTGCACACCTGCTTACAACTGCTTTAAAGTGCCTTAATCACTCTGTATCCAATGGCCCGTGTTCTGCCCAGCAACAAAATAAACAGAGTCTGTAGGGCTAGCACCCAGGATCCTGTACACTACAGTCACAGTGGTTAACCACTAAGCCATCACAGCAGTACATAAGACTGAGGTTTCAACAAACAAATCCTCACCATAGGAAAATCAAACTGAACATGTTAAATGAATCTATGTACAATGTGATGTTGTATAACCTGCTACATAACATAAATATGTGAAATGGGCTACTGCAGTAAGGCCAGATGTGAGGCATTATTGTAATAAAGTGTTGAATTCCCCAGGACCCCATACAGTGTGTGTACACATGAACCACAGATACCAGACACAGATATAACATGTAACAAATAACAAATCAATGTCAAAAGGAAAATATAATGGTAATTAGATATTAAGCAATGCTAAGCATTGCACAGGTCAGCTTATGTGGTGTAAGCAATGTGTAGGCCGGCTAACTCAATCTGCCCAGTGGTATGCCCCTTTAAGCAATGCCAACATTAGGTAAGCAGGTATGCCCATAGCTTAGCATTTTCAAAACCATCCAATCATGGGAAAGTGCAGGAAATCAGGCATATTTAAACCCCACAGGTACCAATAATTCCCATAACTGGTTGCAGCTCCCTATTGTAGGCAGAATGGCTAGAGTTGGGGAAGACACACTACTCAGAGCATAGCGCTGGGGTACCCAGGAGTTCAGATTCATGGTATGGCTCCTGGTAAAACACCATGAGGAGAGACTACTGCAGGGCCAGTACCAGGGCTCACAGTATAAAGCGAAGGCCTGGGACAGTCTCGCCCGTGACTTCACCAGTGCCACTGGTATCCCCCAGACTGTGAGCAGGTTAGGCATCACCATGCTGACCTGAAGCATTGGAGGGGTGATCTCTTGAACAAGTGGATACAAGAATCCAGGCAGATGGCTGATGCCCCAGCACTGAGTAAGTACTCATTCTACTACATAGATAATGCTTGTCTAGTTTGTGTATACTATGAATAGGTAATTGCTAAATATCACTGTATTTCTCCGACAGCTGCAGATGAGCAGGCTGCGAACCAGCAAGCCCATACTGCTTGGCTGCAAAGTCTGCATCGCGAGGCAGGTTAGTAATATTTTTGCATGTACTATCATAACAAATGTATATAACAGTACTAGAAAGTATTGTACCAGTATAAAAATGTATTGTGTATGGGATGTACAGAATAAACCAGACAATATGGCAGGAAGACTGTCATATAGGTTGCGTGGAAAAAAGGTGTAATATCTAGTGATTAAAATTATAACCCCTGGAGTGCTTATGTACATTCTGCTTTCATATGTTGTTGTAGTGTTGCATTCTATAAATAGTACTGTTGTATTAAGCAGTCTTACCCACACTGTTGAACACAGTTAAAATGTGTAGGAAGTTCAGTATAACAATGTTGGAAGTCCCAAGAGGTCAGTCACACAGAAAAACTGAGGGAGACTTAAAAACCATTGGAATGCTTTACCCCAATTCCCTGATAGCACAGTGTACTGTGATATCAACTGTTATGTTTTTACCACACACAGCAGTGGTTTGAATCCCAGGAGTGGTAGTAAGTTGCATGCATAATCATACCCCACAACTGTACAGAGTTTGTGAGAATGTTCAGAAAGAAAGCTGTATGCATAATTAGACCCAACAACTGTACAGACTTTGCTAGAATGTTCAGATAGTACTCTGTAAGCATTATCATAACCATCAACTCTACAGACTGTGGCAGGATGTTTAGGTAGTAAGCTGTGTGCATCATCATACCTCTCAACTGTTCTGATCTGTCCAGCATGTCCAGATAACAGGCCCAAATCTGCTGCCCAGTAACCTGTTCCCCTGACAAATAAGTGTGATGATCCAAGAAATGTAGGCAGCTTATACTGACATATAATGGATAGTCAGACCTGAACATAAAAAGAGAATGTATATGGAAACAAACCTGTCATTGTAGCATCTCACCCAAAGTGTATGACAGCTATTCCAAAATATGTCACATTAACACCTGCATCCTGTCAAGCCTTGACCAGAATGTGTGCAATAATGGACTGTTAGGTATATGTATAACATCAACATGGCATCTGGCATTATGTGTAAAATTTGTCAGGTAGTGTTAAAGATTTACCCCACAGCTATAACAGGTAAGAGGTGTAGACTGTAGGTACAACACAGTTCACTCATATACTTGTCTACAAGCATGGCATCTGGGAGTATGTGTAGAATTTTTCAGGTAGTGTTAACAATGATTTTCCCAACAGCTATAACAGGTAAGAGGTGTAGACTGTGGTTACAACACAGTTCACTCATATACTTGTCTACAAGCATGGACTCTGGGAGTATGTGTAGAAATTGTCAGGTAGTGTTAACAGTGATTTTCTCAACAGCTTTACCAGGTAAAAGGTGTAGACTATATGTAAGACACAGCCCACGTAGATACTAATCTACAAATATGTCATTGTACAAAGTAAGGACATTGGGTAGTGTAATAATACATGTAAGGGACAGATCACTGCAGTGACTAAGACAGTTGTGAAAACTACAGGGATATATTATTTGTTATTTGACATCTCTCTCTCATCCCCACCATATGTGCAACAATAACCCAATTACACACCTCAATGGGTATGTGTACACTCCATATGTTTTTGGGACATATGTCCTATTGGTTTACAAATATTCACGTTTGGTTCTTTGCATGTGCCATGTTAAAATACCCCCATACTGGTGGCCTGTTGCCATCAATTAAACCTGCATGCTGTTGTAATGGCCACTGTTGTCCCATATATGTATGTGTTCTGCTTGCTCTCCAACTGTTGTAAATCTGGTGTCCTGGGTTAATGGGAATACCTATGCACGCTGTTATAACTAAACGTGAATGCTCTTGACTGTTACTAACCCATATTATTCTTAAAACTGCAACACCATAGCTCATATGGGAAGGCCAGTCCCAGCGGACCCACCTGTCCCACCTCAGCTGGCCATGCACCGGTCACCAGCACATCTGGGGTCCAGCCTGGGACCTCCTCCTCCATTGGCCCTGCACCACCTTCAGTTGGAACTGTCACAGAGGATGGGGCTTGGCCCCACCGGAAGTGGGAGCAGAGAGGTACCTGACACCCGCAGTCAGGTCCGGGCCATGGGGCGTAGGGAGCTCGACATGGAGTTTCGAGACTGGCTACGCCAGCTTGAGGGCCGCATGGTGCAATTAGAGGGTGAGCCTGCCCCTCCTACCCAGCCCCCAGAAAAGCCACTCTTGGGGCCGTGAAGGTGTAGTAGTAAATGCCCATGAGTGGGGGCCTCAGTTTCCATTTGGGGGTTCATGGGCTTGTGACTTCCAAACACCCTTCCCCGTCCAAGGTGTTTACCCACCACAAGTGTCATATACCACCTCTGTATGTGTCCTGTTTGTCTTGTCTGTTAACTTTCCCAACCAGCCTCCCTAAATACACCTACTATCCCTCCCCAACATCCCACTCTCACCTGAAAAAAAGGGCAATTTGTTCCCACAAAAAATTTTGCTTCATACATAGCTGTCCATTTTGCACACATGTCCACTGGACACATGTAATCCGGTCTAACTGCCATCACAACAAATTATTGTTGTCCTCACCCCCTCCCAAGGGTTTGAGTGTCCAAATCTACCTCCAAATTCAGTGTATATGCACAGCTGTTGCTGTAGAAGAAATGGGCAGATATGGACCCTCCCTACACCCTTCCTGCACATTCCTGGCTATTTTCCCTACTGTCTTTCCCTCTTTGTGCCCCTTTTTCACCACTTTCCTATCAACCTCTTCTTCTTTTCTTTTAAAGAAATCAGTGCGGAGGTAAGTGGGAGTAAGCACTTTTAAGCAGCATATTGCGGGTTTAAGCCTGATGGTGTGGGGGGTAAGCTATGCCTGCATAGGTTAAGCAATATAGAAGCTAACTGAGTATAAGAAACAGTAACCAGAAGTTAGCATTGCTTAAATCCGCGCAAACCCATGCAAACCCGCTTACAACTGCTTTAAAGTGCCTTAATCACACTGTATCCAATGGCCCGTGTTCTGCCCAGAAGCAAAACAAACAGCCTCTACAAGTCTCGAACCCAGGACCCTACAGACCAAGTGATTTATCACTAAGCCATGACATATATACATAAATCTGATGTTTTCAGAAATATATCATCCAACCCAGTCATGCTACAGTACAGAGAATGTAACCAACATCTAGATGCATGTGTTTGTGCAAATATATTAATATCTAAACAGATACAACATATCTATATTTGTAGGTATATATATATATATATATATATATATATATATATATATATATATATATATATATATATATGTGTGTGTGTGTGTGTGTGTGCATGTGTGTGTGTGTGTGTATTTAGAAATATATGCCCCCTGCATCCCCACACTCTCGCTACTTAAATATACCAACTCTGAGATTGTGCTACAGCGTAGGAAAGGGAAATCTTCCATTTCCATGCCATTCTCCATCAAAGTGTTGGTATATTTAAGTAGCGGGGGTATGGAGGTGTAGGAGGGCTCTCCCCCTGGTAAAACACTTTAAATTTACTTTACTTTGTTTTTTTTTTTTTTACAGTTTTGAAGTTTCAGAACTTCAATCATATGGTATCGACCATATGGTATTCTAAGTTCTGAAACTTTGTTTATGTAATATAGACCCCATGTGTTGACATGGCGTCCAGGAACTGGTGGAGTACCCTGGATGCTGATGCCTGTGAAATCCCCATCATATCCCCAGTTGGCCTTTGGAAGGTATGTGTAGCTAGTATTCTTAGGCCTGCACATACCTTGGTATCTACTGGGATGGGTTACCCTCTGTTAGCTCTGTGTGTCAGACGTGGCTGGCACAGCTCAACAATTTGCTGTAGGAGGTCCCTGTCCACCCTTTAGTGCTCCACTATCTCCAGCTCATCTAGCCCCTGGTAGGTTAACCTGGGTCTGTACACTCTTCTCCATCTGCTCACTGTGGGTTGGTCAACAGCATTCAAATCCTCACCACCCTCAGCCTCTTCCACAAGTTGTATGAAAGCTATTGCAGCCCCTATCATTTTCTGCTGTGAGTGTAAAAAGTTCCCTGCTTGTTTACACTGGTGGTGTAGAGTGTAGGAAAAAGCAGAAAGGAAGGTGTTTGCTTAGTTTATAGTGGTGTTCTGGGCTGGGCTGGTCTGCTGCCTGTGTAATTGGCTGTTTCTAATACATTTCACCTGCCAGCTAAGCTAGTTCTCCTTGATTACCTCCCTACTGCTGTTTCCCTTCCCACTGACTTCCTGTTTAAGCCCTTGTGCACTCCGTGCAAACAGAGGGCACAAATGTGCACACTGTTGCTATTTCCTGATTTTACCTCTTTTTTTCTTCCTGTAAAACCCAGTGCACGGTGCACACACCCACTTAAGCTTTGTACAGAGTGCTAAGCAGGTTTAGACACACACCCTAGCTTAGATGTCCTAAGCTAGGAGCAATCCCGAACCACAGGGCTCCAATCTGCTTACAGTATGCCTGACACACTCTCCATGATGTCACCTAACTCCTAGGCTTGCACCAAGCTATTCCTTCTCTTACACTGTTGGGACCTGACTCATATGCTGGGGAAAACTGGGATTCACTATCATTCCCCTCATTTGCATAGGATCGCGTGCTGATGCATAGTTACATGTCTCACACTGAGCCTCCCCCAATAGCAACCACTACTCACTGGTCATGTTGTCTTCTGCCTGCCATTGACTTGCATGGCAGAATACTGATTTTAGTTAGAATGCTTACTTTAGGTTTATTTAGTAATTCCCCCCCCCCCCCCCAATCCCATTTGCGTGCCGCTGCCCTACTCTTAAACAGCTGAGATCGGCTAAAAAAATTTAAAGTTGATTTTTTAATTTTTTGTTTTGTTTGCAATGCCAATGCCTTTATACTTGGCCATTGGCATGCTTCCTCACTGATATGCAGCCTTTATTTGGAGATGTCACAGCTCCGTATTGGATTTTGCAGAAATGTACTCCGTTACTAACCGAGTACATTTCTGCAGATTCTACAAGCCCTGCACAAACAGTCACAAGCTTCCTGGATCGCAGAATCACCTAATATGCATGGATTTCTCCTGCAAATGGGGTGATTTGCATACAAGGGCTTAGTCTGTGCAGGATTAGTGCAGGAGCTCTTGTGCATGCTCCTGCAGGCTGTTCATAGATTGCATGGCAGACATATTGCCTGTTAGAGCTCCTGCACTGATCCTGCGTGCCATGCAGGGCATAGTGAATCCAGGGGAAATACTTTTTCAGGCTGTGAATAAATGCTCATATTAACTAATACTTTTTCAGGCTGTGAATAACAGTGAATGCTCTTATGAACGAACATTGTTTTCAGTGGAATATTTGCAACAGCCTTTTGTGTGGGATTGTGGTGCAATGGTGTGAGGGAATTTGTGTTAAGTTTGTTGTTGTGTGATCTCAGAGTTAGTCTATAAATTTAGCAGGTCATGTGTGGGTGCAAAGCCCCCAACATTTTGTTATTTTTGATCATTTTAGATTTGATCTAAAATGACCTTTCATTGTTAGCTATGGTGAGTGTTATATGTTTGATGAGATACTCACCTTTATCTATATCTATCTATAGATAGATATAGATATATATAGATAGAGACAGAGATATAGCCATATAGCTATAGATAGAGATATATTAAATAAACTCTTAGTATGTTAAACACACTATAGAAAATTTAGTAATAACAAGTTATATTGATACATACACATGTGCGCACATGCACACACACACACACACACACACACACACACACACACACACATATATATATATATATATATATATATATATATATATATATATATATATGTGTGTGTGTATATATATATATATATATATATATATATATATATATATATATATATATATATATATATGCATATATTGGTCTACGTCAGATTATCAAAGTTCCAAAACTTCGAAATTCATATGGCAGAGACCAAATGATCAAAGTTTTGGAACCTCGAACATTAAAAAAAAAAAACTATTTTTTTATGTTTTTTTTTTTTTTTTTTTTTTTTATGTTTATGCAAAACTCCGAGATTGTACTACATTGAGGAAAAGGGAAAATTTCTCATTCCTCAATGTACTGTGATCTCCACTGAAACTGTTCGAAGTTCCAAAACATTGATCATATGGTAATATATATATATTAGATACAGTTATAGATATATGGGTCCCCTCTTCAGAATCCTGAAAGCTCACTTAACCAACTTTCAAAATACTAAAATGAAAAAAACAATACTCCAGAAAACCGACCGCTTGGAGCACCAGCATTTCACTACAGGTAAGTAATCGCTTTGCCAGCATGTTGACCTTTGCCTCTTACCTATGTGGTAGTGTGATCTTGGAGTTGGTATATTTAGTTAGGGGGGTGTTGTGGCAAAACCCCCCACATGGGTGGGTTTTCTTTGCTTCAGTTTTAGTTTGTTTGCCAGGCTGGCCAAGCTGTTAATTACCTGTAGTGAAATGTCAGTGTTCCGAGTAGTTGGTCTTTTGGAGTTTTATGTTTTCGTCTCAGTGTTTTGAAAGTCGGGTAAGTAAGGTTTCAAGTTTCTGAAGTAGATCCATATATATATATATATATATATATATATATATATATATATATATATATATATATATATATATATATATATATATATATATATATATATATATATATATATATATATATATATATATATATATATAGACATCCGTAGAAATACATACATATAGTACATATAGTTTTTTTTTTCTGTTTGGATTGGAAAGAGGCCATACCTTTCTACTGTCCAGAGGGGCTTCTTAGGCTGATCCAACAGCCTTGGAGATTTTCTTCATAGCCTTTAAGACAGAAAATAGATTTAGACACTCCTATAGGGCATGGTTATGGTCATCCAGCAATGCCAGCTATTAATGAGTCCTACTTTATTACTTCCTTAATGCTGCTGTTTTTTCTGTGTGCCTATTACTTATATAAGCAAAAAAGCAGGGCAGGTTACCATCATAGCTGCTTCTACAGCCCTATTTAGAAGTACCTCTCAACTGCTGGGTGGCACCATGACATATGACACTTGCTGGATGAGCCTATGCAAGACTGCTGTCCTCTCCTCCTTCTTTTGTGAGCTTAGGCTAGTCCCTCCTTCTATGTTTTCTGCACTCATAACATTATAAAAATTAAAGAAATGAAAAAAGTGAGTAAGAAACTTTATTATGATATTTTGGGCAGGGGCTTGGGGTGCTGTCACTAAGGTTTGGGTTTCCCAAGGTGGTCTTGATGGGCAGGTTTTCTGACATGTAGTTGGCCCTGGCTTTTGATGTTTGGTAAGCATTTCCTTGCCATCCTGGGGCATTTAGGTATGGTCAGCATTTACAATGCTGGGGCTTGACGATGTCAAACTTCAATAGGGTAGACTACTATATTTAAAAAAAAAAAGAAAATCCAGGAATTAAGAGTGGAGCAACTTGTGTGCAGATGATGCAAAGGCTGACTGCATCACTGACAGTAGGCATTGTCAAAAAGAAATGAAAAAAGTATAAGGAAACAGAGAAGCAGTTTTGTCCCAGAATCCAATCCACTATCTATCTATCTATCTATCTATCTATCTATCTATCTATCTATCTATCTATCTATCTATCTATCTATCTATCTATCTCTCTGTCTCTCTCTCTTCCAGGGGGAAGTTCAGTCAATTACTCCATTGATAAGTGAAATTTGAAGTTAAATACATTTCACTGGGAGAATTGGTGTGAGTGATTTGGTGCTTATCTGACTTGTGTTTGCCAAAACTCGACATTGAGTCATCTCTTTGCTTTCTCCCCCTTTGGGAACAAGCCATTCGTAGGTATGCACTTATTCATGAAGTTTTATTTTGACAATGCCACACCTGTAGGTAGTGTGATGGCTTATGCCACATTTGAGAAATTTAGTACAGCACTGCAGTAATTTTGGGACACTTGGGCAGTGGATGATTTTCTTTTAATGGGTGAAGGGAAAGAAGCAGTTGAGAAAAGTAGTCAACTTTTTGTGCACCTATGTAATGAAGTTAAAGTGCCCTGGGTGGAGAGAAAGCAGGGAGGGTCAGCTAAGGTTTTAACTGTCCTAGGCTTATAAATGGATACTGAGTTAGGCTTGTTTCACCTTCTAGGTGAGAATGTAGTCAAGTTAAATGGCAAGATATTAGGTGTGATAAGCAAAGAGATGGTTAGCATTAAGGGGTAATGGAGGTGCTGGAGTTACGTTTGCATGTTGTGCAGTAGGTCTGGGGACAGCCTTCATCAAGTCTCTACCTAACTTTTTGAGAGGATCTAGATGTAAGCATCATCATGTTAAGGTATCTAAACTGTCCAAAGGGGACTTGAACATTTGGGTGGATTCCTCCTCCACCAATTTAATGGAGTGTCCTTTAGTCATGGGGATAACATGCCCTTTTGGAAAAAGCAGGTTTACGTAGACACAGCTCGGGGGGGGGGGCTAAGCACGGGGGCATTTTTCATGGGCAAATGGATTGGTAAAAGGAGGCAATTGGACTGGCTTGTGGAATTTAGAAAAGGTGTTATCTTTTTGGTGTTTGTGTTCATCCGGGTGGCTATCATAGTTTGGCAAAAGGACCTGAGCAATAAAATGGTTATTTTTCATTCTGATACCTTTACCATAGTTCAGGTACTGGCAGAAAGATCAACTAAGTCCTTATTAGTACAAGGTTTTGCCTTAGAGTAACCTGTCACTTTAAGCTAAGCATATCCAAGGACATTCCAGTGTTCTTATTGATATGTATCTGTCTCATTTCAGTTTCCACTGGGTTTAGAATTTGCTCCTAGGGACACAGCTGAGTCCAGTAACAGTACCAGTGAAGATTTGGAAAACAGTGTAGTTATAACAGGGTGGTTAGTTCAGCAATCTTGGTCTAAATCAACTAGAAAATCTTACTGGGGACCATTGCTTGCATTTATGGACTTTGTAGAAAGCATGCCAAGGGTGGAGTAGAAATGATCTATGCAGTTATTGGCTAGATATTTAGTTTTCAGATGGGATGTTGATCATGCAGAGAACCGTTAATGTAAGTCTGGCAGAGTTATATGGTTATAAGTTTTTCTGATATACAGAATAGTTATGATAGGCATGTTTTATAACCATCAATCTCAGTTTTCATGTGTATAAGGACTTTTTGTGAGAGTGAATTGTTGGGCAGCCTTAACTGGAGCTATCTATCTATATATATATATATATATATATATATATATATATATATATATAAACACACACACACACACACACACATATATATATATCTATATGTATATATATATATATATATATATATATATATATATACACATATATATATATATCTATATATATATATATATATATATATATATATAGAGAGAGAGAGAGAGAGAGATATGTAGCTATATATATATATATATATATATATATATATATATATATATATATATAGATAGAGAGAGAGAGAGAGAGATAGATAGATAGATAGATAGATAGATAGATAGATAGATAGATAGATAGATAGATAGATAGATAGATAGATAGATATTATTGGGACAGGAGAGCTGATTTGGTAAGTTGATCCAAAGTAGACAAGGTTAATAGAGTGAAGCAAGTTGTACTATAATACAATGAAATGCACAGGTACTTTTGTATCTGGTGCCATCAGACCTAGCTTGGAAGAAATTAGCAGAATGTAAGCTAAACAGCTTTGCATTTCAAGTGCAGGATGGCAGGCCAGTACAGCGGGACAATTTGTTCACATGCTTAGGAGAGCCTTTAGGAATCAAGGTATTGATGGAGACAGGTATTCTACTCATTTTTTTGATAGGTAGGGTGCCTAATATAGCTTCAGAAGAAAAATTAATTATGGTTATGAAACAGGTTGGTAGATGGGTGTCTAATACCTCTCTTCCATTTATTAGATAACAAAGGTGTTGGATAATTGGAGGTACAGTGTTGCAGAATTAGATAATTTACTCCTTATTTTCTATTACAGGCATCCTGTTGTGCTATTTATTCATAGTCTGTGCTGCTAAGTCAGCATAAGTGAGGACTGGAGGATTGTTTTGGGCCTTAAACCTGCGGTATGGGAAGTCTCTTGTAAAGGGAGTATAGGACTAAGAGTTAGAGCCATCTGGTGGGTATGCTGAATGAGGCACAGCCAGCATGTGGAATTCTGTAGGCTTGGTTATATGTTTAGGTGGTAATGTTGTAGGTCTGGTACTCAAGTGGAGGCTTACGCCTTGCTGATTAAACCAAAGATTCCGGACAGCTGTGCAGCTCTGACAGGGTGAGAGGGGCAACTGGCTCGGGCACAAAGTGTTGAGGGGCACAATTGACTAATCCTGATCTCTCTCTTTAATGCAATACTGGCTTTTTAAATCCAGTGCTGCACTTGCAGTCAAACATGAGCACTGTACTACTCTGTGTGTGGTCAAATTGCAGCAGTTTGCTACAGTTACAAAAAAAAAGATTTTTCTTTTTTACTTTATAACTAAAACCTTAGTGTTGTAGTGCTCAGTGCAGGGCAACAAGCAGTTTGCTACAGTTTAAAAGAAAAAATCATTTTTGTACTAAAATGTGGGGAAGGAGGATCAGGATCAGGGCACAGCAGTGGGACCTGAATCACTGGGTCAGGAAGGAGGAGAAGCATGTCATGTATCTGGCCACCTTGTTAGTGTATCTGTTTATTTTATTTTTTTGTATCTGCACTTAAAGAGCTGGGATTGGGTGGGGACATGTAATTCATTTTATTTATTTATTTATTTCACTGAAGTAGTAGGGTGATATTTTGTGGGGCTGGCACATGATGCTGGTTGAGCCAGGTATTCTTCTGTTTCCAGGAAGAGCCTTGGTTTAGTCTGCCATTTTTTTTTTTTTTTTTTTTTTGTGAAGTATCTTTATTTCTAATTATGAACAAGTAATCACACTATTTACCAAGGAAGTCACAAACTAGATTAACTAAATACTGTAGTGAATACATTCTATTGAAAGATGCAGAAAAATACTCTAATATTGACTTAATTCTGTTGTTGTTCTCTTTTGGCTTTTCCCAGTTAGGGGTCACCACAGCGATACTCCGGTCCGCTAATGATTGGCAGTAGATTTTGACGAATGCTGAGGTGCCAGCTCGACGTTCAACCTTCAACGAAGGCACGCCCATTTACGCATGTCTTTTGAATGCCCACCCAACCGCGGTGAGGACATGCAGAGTCCACACAGAAGGCACTCCCCACACTCCAGCCAAGAATCAAACGGGAGAACCTCTTGCTGTGAGGCAACAACGCTACCGCTGCACCACAGCAGAAATCCTAATATTGACTTAATTCTGCAGAATTTAAATCATATTATTATGCTTTACATAAACATTTGCTGTAACATTGCATATTTAACATATATCTACAGGAGTTTGTTTCCAATAATGAAACATTTTAACAGATATGACTTTTAGTACTTGTATGATCCATATGTATTGGAAGGGCAGTGGTGGTGCAGTGGTTAGCATTGTTGCCTCACAGCATGAGGTTCTCCTGTTTGATTCTCAGCTGGAGTCCCTTCCATGCGGAGTCTGCATGTCCTCCCTGCGGTCAAGTGACACTAAAGACATGCAGATAGGTGCAAGCATGAATGGGCATGCCTTTGTTGAAGGATGGATGTTGGGCTGGCAACTCAGCACTGTAAAAATCCACTGCCAATCATGAATGGACTGGAGTTCTGCTGTGATAACTCCAAACTGGGAAAAGCTGAAAGACAATGATCCATATGTATTGGGTTAATAAAAGGCTCATTCCTTCAGTTATGATGTCTAATACTCACAATTTTAGGTGGGACTGGATGTCTAGGAGATGATAATACTACCTGATTAACTCTAGTCCAGAGCATATAAACTTCTTAACAGGATCAGATCAACTGAAAATAATCTGCATTGGTTTTCCCTTAGCACCAGTATGTACTATCACCCCAGCCTCTTAACTGCATCTGTTTTGCGGTTCATTGCCAGAAAGGAAGTTTTTTTTTAATAGCAGGAAGCAAAAGAGACTAAGTTTAGTGGTTTCTGTAACATGGCAATAGTTTAATGTCACTTCTTTACTGTAAATTCTTCATTCAAATCAGTGGACCACTGGTTCCTATTACTGACAAAAGTGTGTGCATCATAATTGTATATGGAGCTATAGAGAAAAGATAGAAGCCTTGGTCTGGTTGTTTTCATCTGAGAATCTCCCCCTATAATGAGGGTTAACTGGTTATTGGCTAAGAACTTTGACTCAGGCTCATCAGTAACAAATATTGCCATTACAGAGGTGTGGGGTCCAGGCATTTTTTCCCTACAATCTGCCAGTGATAATAAAAGTATTTGGCCTTGGCCGTATAAGTTTACCCAGCATATTATATCCTCTCTTATCCATCTATCCCAGATGATACACTGCAAAAACTCAGCTCTCAAAAACAAGTAAGAACTAGAAAATGAGGTAAATATTACTTAAAATAAGAAAAATTATCTGCAAACAGAGCAGGAAAGTTTCACTTGCCAAGACAAGTACATATTTCTAGCCTCCAACTACCCCACCCTATGGGCATCTTAAAACTAGTACATTCAGACTTAAAACATATTAAGATTTATTTTCTTAATACGTAGGAAAGTTTGTTTTAATTTAGAAAGTGCTAGCCATTGTCTTGAAACATTTGTAGAAATTATAACTTAAAACGATTTCAACCAGACTAAAACCAATTATTTTTTTTAGATGCAGTGCAAAAATAAGCCCTTTGTCTAAAACTGTAGGAAATTTTGCTTGAATGTAACATTCAGTGCTGGTTTAAATGCCTTGAAATGAGACAAAATGCCCTTGAATTTACAGAGAAAATCATACTATACTACAAATTGACTGACTGCTTAAATAATTATTTATCCAGAGGCATGTATGGCTGAACAACATGCAAAAACAATGCCTTTGCTCACTGTGATAATGAGAATGTCAGCATATGCAATATATCAAATGTAGCGACCTTATGAATAGACATGCAGCAAACTGTGCCAATACCCTGCCAAACAATTAAAGATGAAATCCAGTTTAAAGTTCGTCATGTCTTGCATTGCAAGGGACACAATCATGAATATGAATGAAAAACTCAGCAAAGAACTTTTTCCACTCAGTCATAGCTTTTCTATACGAAGAAGTCATGTCACGGTCATGGATGGCATCTGACAGTACTTGAGTCTGCAGCACAGACAGAAGTGTCACAATGGACTTAGGATATGTAAGGTGACAAGTGTAATAGCATGCCATGAGATACATCACACTTTCATAAATGTCCTCTTATGGGAAGGTCATCAAAGGCATGCAGATGGTTTTGTAGACAATCATGACAAGGCTGAAGAATGGCCTTGTCTGAAGAAAGGTGCTTGGGGTCTTCTTTACAATGACCAAAACAAGGAAAAAAAATAAAAAGATTATGAGCCCAAAAATGATTCTTTGTAATGTATGCTGAAGTAATATATAAATTATTAAAAATTCACAAATTTCTTACCTAAAGGATGTGAAGCATAGCTTCGCTTGCATGTAACTTCTTGGGTGGAGTCACAGGTGTTGGGAACATGTCAGGTAAAGCCTTCATCAAGGCAATTGAGTGCTTCACTGTTAAAACAAAAACATACATCTGATTTACTGTTGCCAGTTGTTTTAAAAAACACAGGGTAATTCAGATTTTTTTGTATTCACTTAAGAGGTTGTGATGTCATGATACAGGAAATTTTAAATTTTGATACACTGCCAATAAAAGTATTAAAATTCAATACAATTTTCTATACTCAACACAGTATATCTAAATCAAAATGTATTTACATTGGAGTTTTGTTTGTAGTCCGTAAAGTCTTTTCAGTTATAAAGAAACACTTTGAGACTTATTCCAAGTTTAATTTTTTGATAGGTTTGAGGTAATTATTCTGTGGTGGCAACCCAGTCTCAATAGTTAAGACTGAATGTTGTATAGTAGATGCCATGAACAAATGAATTGAAATACATGATCAAATCGATACTCCCCATATGTTTCACAACCCTAGTAGGAGGTACTTACTATCCATACTCAGAATGTTACCTACAGTAGAAGCACAAGTTTGCAGAAGCAAAAAACATGGAAGCAAATAAGAGCTAATAATTACCTTGGTCCAGCAATGATGGCTTCATGAGCTTTCTGAATACTGCATAAAACTGTGCCTTCTCATAAAAGATCCCCCAGTAGGTCTGCAGATCAGTTAAGCAGGTGTTCCCTTCATCAGGGATCCGTTGGAGCTCATCTATAAGCTGACATACACACACAGCCAGAGAGAGAGAAACCATTGTCAAACATATATAAAAGTAATAGCTGGGTAAGTAAGGATTAGTCAGAAAATATCAAAAGTTTTAATATTTTTGTGGGTATTCAAAAAATAATACATTCTGCATCTTTCATTCTGCATTCATTATTGTGACTCAGCTGATATTGCTATACCATATCTCATTTAGAATTTTGTTACATATAGGTCTACTTTAAATGAACACATTTGCTTACATGATCCAGTTCCCTGAAACAAGGATATGCTTGAAGAATCTTGGTAGGCTTATCCTGCTTCTCGGTAACATCAGAGTCAATGAAGGCACATTTTACTTGGAATTCAATATCCAGGAGCTGTGAAACATCCTTATTGTTGGGCCTGACCTTGCTTTTGCACATATCCTGTAGAGTTCTATAATGTCTTGCCTGATTCTTTAGACTATCTCTAATTGTAATTAACACATACTGTGAAATGTAATGTTTTCTTTGTAGAAGTTGCATTTATACAAAAACACTATATTTCAATGTGTGTTACCATCCAACTGGTCAAGCTCTGGGGTGTAACATTGTAGTGACCTCTCTATCACAGATGTGGTAGAGTCAGCAGTCTCATTAGTGGATATCTCCTGGCTGTTTTGAAAGCTAAGGTGCCATGGTCTCTTTCATGAAGGGGTCACTTTCTGCTTCTTTTTGGGGGTCGTCATATTATGAACCCTTCTCAACAGCTGCTTCTTCACTGATTCCTAACAAGAAACAGGCAAACAAATTGTTAGTGTTATGAATCTTATTTAATAAAATTGAAACCAGAAATGAATAGATACAGTTGGCCTGATTTACATATAAAACACCTCCTAACACCAGTGTCAGATGTTTACACTTTGGCGGGCAAGTACACAGTGCTTTATTTGGAAGTATGAACAGCAGACATTTGACATACCCACTGAGCTCCACTGGGTGCAGATTTGTCCCACAGCATTGGGTAGTACTCTATGAGATGCTTTGCCATAACAGGGAATTCACGGCACCATGGGTACTGAAAGTCATCCCCATATGCTCTCTTAATGGAAATCATGCTTGTCACTGTATTTCTGATTAATCCACAGTGACGATCTTTGGAAAGAATGCAGTTTCCTTCTTATCCAGCACACTGCTTTTCAGAAAAAATGTTTCTCAACTGCTCCTTCTCTGTGTCTGTGTATAAGACATACTGTGGGCTTAAAAGCTGTGCAGTTTTGCTGATACCATGCAGGTCTCTTGGCTTTGGAGAATGGTGGGTGGATGGTGAGGGATAAGGTCTAAGACAGGGGCTGAAATCATAGGTCCCACAGGTGGTGCCTGGTCTACACAGGTCTGATTTTTTTCCCTGTATATGAGAAACATATATTTAATGGTAATTATAAAGCAAAGAACACTGACTGTAAGAACAAGGAAACATAAAAAAATATCCCGGGATTCATGAAACTTGCACCAGGTGCAGGCATAGTGTCGGCGTTCTAACACGAAATATGGCTGCTGAGCGATTCAAGTACAAGCGCTTTCCATGTGCACTACCTGCGTACGCTATGCCCACACAACTCCTGGGCCCTGTATTCTAATTACACCAAGTGCAGCAGTGTAGCATGCAAATTAAGGTATGTAGCGATTCAGGAAGTGGTGCAGGTGTAGTGTAAGCATGCAGAAATGTAAATCATAGAAAATGGTTTACATTTTTGCAAACATAAAATCGGAGCCATGACAGCCGACCAAACACATGTGTTATATTGTTAATATAAGCCAATGGCTAAATATATAGCCATTGGCATAAAAAAATGTACAAAATATAAAATTAACATTTAATATATATATATATATATATATATATATATATATATATATATATATATATATATATGTAGTAGTACTATTGCGAAGTGGAAGTGCAGGGCAGCAGTGCACAAAGGGGATCGCAAGGAATATATAAAAATATAGAATAAAACCGCAATGAAACACATATCATGATTTCCCCATAATAGTCAATGGCAGGCATGCTACAACATACTATGGCACAAGGGTTGCTAAGGGGCAGTGACAGTGTTATGCACAGTAGCTAGGAATTAGTAGGCAATGCCATGAAAATGAGAGGAGTAATAGTGAATCGCAGATTCCCCACTGGTATAAGGATGCACTTCACAGTGTAGCGTTATAACACCGAGGTGTGCCCTTGAGATAAAGATGACATCAGGAGAGGGGTGTGTCTCCGTTGCTGTAAGCACATTGGAGCATTGCTAAACCGGTTTGCCCCTAGCTAGGTGAAGCTGCAGGATAGGGGTGTGTTGAATTGGCCATAGCTATGCTTAGCTGAGAGTACACAAGGTAACCGAGTATGCATGTGAACGGAGATGAAAATGCGTGTAAACCCAGTAAATGGGTTTGCATGGCACGCACTGCAGCTGAAACAGGAAGGATATGGGAAAGAAATAAGGAAATGCTGCAGCAGTGAAATTGGAGTACAAATGACTAATTAACACTTAGGAGCCTATAGTTGGCCATTGACAACAGCTAACAAGGCTGCAAGCAGCTACCTGTGGAAAAGGAAATGGGAGGGGCTGTACTGCAAAGAAAACAGTAAAGTGTCAAAGCAGAGCAAAGCCGATTTGCAGTATATCAGCTACAAGGCACATTTTGCCATGACTGGGTAGGGAAAGTACAAAACAAGAAAGACGGCAGGTGGATGCATGCCTGATAATGGGAGGGGATCCAGGTTTAATAGTGAATTAAAGGGCAACAGATTAATCAAGGCAGGCAAGTAGATCTCCACAGTAAAGGCCCCACACTTGCAGTACTTATTTCAAAACCCATAACTAAGACACACTGCAGCTGGAATAGCTCATACACACCCACTGACATCAGCAGCATCCATAGCACAATAGTATAAAGTTTGAAAGCACCTCACACTCATTTGTGTATTCCCATACACTCTGCACCAGTGGTGTATACAGATGGGGAACTTTTAGTATGTACATGTTAGGGGCTGCCATAGCATTGATCCACCAGCATGTGTTGGAGAATGAAGGTGGTGTGGAGGATGATGCACACAACCATCTCAGGCACCAGAGGAGGAGGAGAGTGTTCAGACCCAGGGTAACTTACTAGGGGCTACATGATCTGGAGATAGTAGAGAGTTACAGGGTGGACAGGGACATCCTACAGCAACTTGTGTAACTGTGATGGCCAAGCCTCAGAGCCAGAACAAACAGAAGGGAACCCATCCCAGTGGATACGAAGGTATGTGTAAGCCTAAGAATACTAGCTACAGGTACCTTTCAAAGACCAACTGGGGATATCATGGGGATGTCACAGGCATCAGTATCCAGGGTACTACACCAGTTCCTGGATGCCATGTTACCACATGCCAATGAGCACATATACTTCCCCTGAACGCAAGAGGAGTTGGCCAGCAATATGCATCTCTTCCACCATGTGGCAGAATACCCGGAGGTACTGGGTGCAACAGACTGCACGCACATACACATCAAGTCACCACCCGGTGAGCAGGGTAGGCACTACATAAACTGCAAGGGATACCCCTACATCAACTGCCAGGTCATGTGCAATGCCCAGGGCATTATCATGGATGTGTGTGCTGGCAGCCCTGGAAGCTATCATGACTGCCACATCTGGCATACCTCACAGCTGTATCAGTTATTTGCCAGGGGGGACATCCCAAATGGCCATCTGGTGGGGGATGCTGGCTCTGCACTGGAACCCTGGATGATGACTCCCATCAGAAATGCACGCACACCCATGCAGGAATGCCATAATGATGCACACGCACAAACCAGAATCATCATAGAGCATGTGTTTGGGATGCTGAAATCATGGTTCCATTGCTTGGACATATCTGGTGCAGCCTTGCAGTACTCTCCAGGCACATGTGCCCACATCTTCATAGTGTGTGCTATGCTGCACAATATGGTCCTGCATAAACAGCTGCAGCAGAGACAGAGTGGTGAAGGCCCTCACAGATCACCACCATTGCCAAGGGTCCCACAGGCACAGAGGTACTCAGACCATGAACACCCTGAGCCCGCCCCAGTAGGCAGACGGAGGCGTGCTCAGTATGCCCATGCCTTGGCAAAGAGGGAATGTATAGCACACACACTGACAGTGTAGGCACCTAGGGACTGACACCTTTCTCCACCTGCACACACAGTAAAAATGGATGGCACACACACAAGACTACTTGTAAATTGTCATATATAGGCAGTCTACTGTGTGCATCCAACATAGGCAGTCCTCAACTATTGCACACACAACTGTTATTGGCACAAGTTAAGCCAACACCTGAACAGTAAATTAAGCTATCAGCATATGCAGATACTGTATGTATAGATTCATAAGTATGTACTTGGCCAACTGCCAGAGGCCATTCATAAACCCAGCCCAAATGTGTCAGCTTTTATCACCCCTTTGATTCATTAACTGTCCCTCTGTGGAACAGAGCCAATGGCGGGATCCCTGGGGTGCATCTACTGTTCCCCATCAACTCTTCAAGGTTTCTCTAGCAGAGTGCTAGTGAGGTTCTCTGTATAATGTAGTTACGGATGTTGTTCCAAAATATGGAGAGTGTCTGTGACAGGAATCTGTCCTTCCAGCATATTCCAGTTATTGCTGTGGCAAGGTTCACTCACTACAGTGTGTGGCTCACTGTGACATGAATTCCCATAGGTGAAGCATATCCATCAAGCCTGAGTTCAACATGGCTGTTTTGGCCAGCAGAGATCATCTCTGGGTAAACGAGATGCCACTGAGTAAAGCAGGAGTTTATTAAGTCTGGCAGCATAGGCCATATGTTGGAGGCCAGTATTCCCATTGACGAGGTACATTTGTGAGCCTCATAGCTGTTGGAGGTGTCTTCTAAGGTAAATCTCACATGGATAATTATACCCTATGATGGGACTGAAGAGTGATGAGTAAAGGGGCACTATAACCCCAGTATGTCTAGATGGGAATCCTTTAGTAATCAGATAGCCTACATAGAAAGATGTCCTAACTACTGTGGAGATATGATTGTCAAGGGGGAGATCACTATCTACCATAGTCCCCAGATTCCCCATTACCTCATCCATATTAAAGTGGCTGCCACTTATGTGTTAATATGTGGGTGCTTAATATTCCACAATGGAATGACCATGCAGTTAGTGGCACTTGGCTGGAGGCCGTGATGTTGACACCCTGTGACATTCTCTGTAAGGCCCCTTGAGGGATGTCTTTGTCAGCTGGGCTATCAATCATGGCTCCCAGTTTGCAGTCATTGCAAGACATGGTCTACCTTAGTCCACCTGTGTTTGTCTGTACCTCTGAGATGTATATGCCAAACAGTAGGGCTCCCAGGACTGAGTCCTGTGGGACACCAGTCTTGACTGGTCAAGAGTTGGACCTGGAGACCGCTAGTCGTACCATGTGTGTTCTGTGTGTAAGCCCGTTGGCAAACCAACCTGTGATGTATGGGTGTATGTGCAGGCTGGGGGGTTTATCAATAATACCTGAGTGGTGCATGGTGTCAAAAGCCTTGGCAAGGTCCAGGTAGTATGTGTGAACCACCACCCCCATCATCTAACGTCTTGGTGACTGGATGTAAGACCTCAAACAGGTTCAGTAGGCATGGACTGCACTCAATCAAGCTGACATGGGTTGGGTCACATGTTCGGAGGTTACCAATGTCTTTGTTAATGAGTGCCATGAGGATGCGAACCATACCATTGCAGACCAGGCTAGTCAGGCTTATGGGGTGGTAGTTACCATGATCAGTTGTGATTCCACCTTAATGGAGTGGAATAACCGTTGCCACGTGCCATTGTATGGACATGTAGCCTGTGGAGAGGCTGAGGTTGGAAAGCTTAATTAGGTGGGGGGGGCAGGCTATCTTGTACAGTTTGCAAGATGCAGTCTGGGACAACATCTGCCTCCATTGACGCTGTGTTCTGCTTTTAGAGATGGCTATTTCCACCTGTGTGTTTCTGATTGTGGGATACTGTAACTTTCAGGTAGTGTTGTGGGCTCTTTAGGGTTGAAGTATGCACTGAATGTATCTGCAAGGATGTTGGTGATATCAATAGGGTCAGCATATTTTGTGCTATATTTCACCAGCACAGTGCAAATCTGTGTGTCACCACTTAGATCCTTGACATAGCCAAAGAAGGCTTTGTGGATATCTTTTGCATCCTTGTGCATTGTCCTGCTGATGTTAGCCTTGGATGATGTCATGAGGGACCTACATATCATACTAATAGTGGTCACGGATGTCTGCACTTTGTGGGATTTGCTCTTTGTCTGGAACACTGTCCTACTTCTGTAGTATAGCCTGTTTATTGCAGAGGTCCACCAGACTGGTGTCCTTGTCTAGGAGGAGTGAGTCTTGGTTTACCAGTGATGGCACAATTCATACATCTGTGTAGGTGCTTATAGACTGCATTTGTAAATCTGTCTGTGTCTTGAGCAGTGTTTCCCCTTAGCGTGGGGGCTGTGAAACCCCCCACCCCTGTCACTAGTACTGTAAATTTAGCTGTAGGAAAGGTATACACTGTGGAATCTTTGGGTGGGGGAGATGCTTGGGTGTGGAAACAGCGAATAGTTCATGGTCAGATCTAACCAGTGACTGGTTAACCTCTGCTGTGGTGCACCTGTTGCCCATGTTGGTGATGACCACTTCTAGTAGTTTCCACCCCTCATTAGGGAGGTTACCACCTGATACAGGACATATGAGGTGATACATTTCAGGAAACGCTGGGCCGTGAATTGAGTACTGGAGTAAGTTTCCCATTTAATGGTATGGTAGTTGACATCGACCAATGCCAGGGTGTGCATTAAGACGGTCATGTTCTCTGCTGTCTCCAGGTAGCTGGAGTGGTGGTCCTGGGTCATGGAGGGTGATCCATAGCAGGCCACAGTTTACATTGCAGTCATAGCTGATGTTAGCTGCACATGGGTGATCTCAGAGGTATCATGCTGCCCCACTAACCTGGAGGTGTAGGTATCCCTGATGAATATGGATACAGCCCCTCCATGTCTGTGTCAGTCCATGTTCTGTGGCTGAAATGTGTAATATGGGTTGTAGTCTTGGTAGTGCTGATGTGCTCTCAGGAGCCTTAAGACAGATCTCAGTTACTGCACAGATGTTGATGTTGTCCATCCTGAGGAGTGCTGTGAGTGCATGCATGTTGTGATCACAATCCCTGGTGTTGACTAGCATAACCCTCATTGAATCTGCTATTGTGCTATTTATGGAGCTGGTATTCACCTTCGAGACTTTTTTAAATAAGGCACCATGGGGGCGCCAATAGACTTGGCCAGTATTCCAAAGCCTAAAGGTGACACATAGGCCGGTATGGTATTGTTGCATGCATGTTCCCCATCTGTGCTTGTTTTTCATCTCTCCTGTAGTTAACCTACTGGTAAACAATAGAAAGTCTTAAACTTATACAAGTCTTCCAGCTTCAAAGAAAGACTTTTGGAGTGACTCAGTATCAGTGTTCTGTATGTTCTTGCTGTACTTAACTGTTTCCTGACTACATGGTGATTTCTCACTGTATATTGTGATCTGAAAGTCTGTTTATTCACATATTATGACTGTGATGGCCTCCACTTTAGAGGTTCACAGATAGCATACTACCTATCTGCCCAAGATCAATTAGAAGCAAAGCTACAGTGTGTTGGCTTTCTCTGCACCATTGATGAAGTAACTGAGCCTCTGTCAAGCATAACCAATGAAGCAATTCCAGGCAGAGTTGCTGGAAGCTGTTGAAGACTGGGGTTGTGGAGAGTGATGGGGGCACTTAGTGATCTAAAGAGGGCATGTTAATGTGAAAATTCAACACCATTCAATTCCCCCAACAGGTCTCGCAGCTATCAAACTGGACAGGATCGCCCACCCCCTGGCTGTATGGTTCTGGGACACATGATCCCAGGGGTGTATATTCTGTTACCCATTCACACAACAATGTTTCCCTTGACGTGTGTCAGTGAGGAGCTATGCCTAATGTAGTTTGTTATATGTTGTTATTTCAAGAGTACGTGTAGCTCAACGAGTTTGGGGGCTCCTGCCCTTTGCTTAGCCCAGCTTACACATAGAAATCATCTAAATAGGAAATAGGCGGAAGCAACGTTAATGTCAACAGTGTAATGGTTACAGCATCTGCATAGTATCTGTGCATATGAGGTTCCAATCCCGATAAAGGCAGGGATGTTTATCATGTTCAAAAGTATACCTTAACCACAGCCTGCATATATAGGTAGTAATCGTCTGTATAATAAACATTCAAAACACCCATATAAACCCATGTGTGCTGGAGAGTACAGTCAAAGGAGAATGTAATGTTATGTCAGCACATAATGAGATGTTACTTAACTGACATGCATATATCCTGAGTAGTTAGCAGATGTGGCTGTGTTTGCGCGCACAGGTTATACGTTACAAAGTTTGTTTGACTGTGTTTAACCGCTGCTAAAATGTCGCACAAACACATTTAAACATGCTTGCAACTGCTTAAATGAGCCTTATTCTGGAGTAAAAAACATTTGTAAAGCATCGCAGGTGTTGAACCCTGGACCATGCACACTATAGTCATGGGACTTGTCACTAAGCCATATGAGGTGTACACAAGTTGCACAGTCTTGAGACTACATCTTATACCATATGCATTTCACTGTAATGATAACAAATGGGACAGTCACTTTGTGTATATATGTACAGTACATTGTAATGTACTGTAGTTTGTGAACCAACACATTCCAGTCTACATATGTATTACTGTTGCAAATTAATACGAAATATATATGTATATATATATATATATATATATATATATATATATATATATATATATTATACAGTTACATCAATAGCCATATATATAAACGTCTATGAACACACTTCGTGACACAGAAGCACTCCAAAGGGATTGGAGTGTACACAAAACACATGCAGCTCTGGTATTATAACTATTAATATTAACCTAATTCACCATAGAAGGGGTGGTTGTTGTGTATGTGAAGATTGGGGTGGGGGAGGAATGATGGGTAATGCAATCATGCATCAAGGAGGTCCTGGGTCGGATGTTCAATAAGTGAACTGGAAGAATATACATGGAGTATGGGGACAATATAAAAAGGGCACAAAACAAGAACCTTTCTCATTCATAATACACCCTGTCATGTCACATGACAACACTGAATTTCACAAACATATGAGCATTAACATGTATCAGACATATTTACACCAACTGACTGTCACATTTGTTTTCAGTAGTGAGGAATGCCTGTAGTAAAATGTATATTCTAAACACCATAACATTGACAGAAATCTCAGATGCCTTAGTGGTAAAGTCAGTGACTGTTGTGTTCATGGTCCTGAGTTCAACGCCTGCAAGGGCTTTTAAGTTATTTTGAAGACCAGAATAAGAGCTGTTGGATGCAGGTGGATTAAAGCACTCTTAAGCAGTTGTAAGCAGGTTTCCATGGGTTGGTGCGATGGTATGCTGCGCTGAAACACGGTAAATGGAGAAGCGCTTCACAGGTTTAACCTTTGCTTAACATCGCACAGTCCACAGGCAAACTGGCTTACAACTGTGTAAATGTGCGTTATTCACACTTTCCCTACCAGTGCATACTCTGAGAGGTAAAATAATAACACCTTCCAGGATTAGAACCTGCAACCATGTACTCCATCCTCAGAATAACCTAACACTAAGATACCTGGGATGTACCTATCCCAGTCATGTATGCAGACAGGTTAAAACACAAAAGGGAGGGATGTGTTGAAATAGGACAACCCGCCATGTACCCAATTAAAGGTGTATGCTTATATATATATATATATATATATATATATATATATATATATATATATATAGAGAGAGAGAGAGAGAGAGAGATACATAGAGACATGCCGATATATACAGGTCTACACACACACACATATATATATATATATATATATATATATATATATATATATATATATATATATAGAGAGATAGGTTAAAACCATCTGCACATCGATGGAGGTACAGATAAACGTATGCAATAATATATATATCTGTATACATATACATATATATATATATATATATATATATATATATATATATATATATATATATACACACACACATACATACATGTCTGTAGACAGCATCCAAAGTGTTCATATTTGAGTATAACATGGACCATAGCAATCACACATTCTGCCCCCCCCCAACAATATGAACATAACATATGAAGAATATATGCCAATACACTATTACAAATATGTTCTATAGACACAGTCACCAACACAACTGCAATGACTGCAACTATCCATGACAGAAATACACAGACAGCTTTCATTTTGCAAAACTTTATTACATTCCGATGTATTGCCGAAAGAATTCAAGGATTAACAGTACCTGCATGCTATACAGGAAGCATTTAACAGTGCCTTAATGAATCAGCTTGCAAATACCATAGTATTAGTCCACTAAGGGATAGGTGTTCACATAGGAAAAGAACACCCACACACATATAGACATTGCATAAAAGGGGTTCCTACACACCTGCATGTGCTATGTACAACCACCAACATCTACCCCACAACCAAAATAATTACATCAATACATACTGTCATACCATAACCAATTATTCAACTACTGTACAACATCTGCTAAAACCTTAACATACCTGGACACAAACACACATACATGGCCCTATGTGAAATAGTTGCTGTTATACAATTGAACAGCTGCTGATGTAACAGGGTTTGTATGAACTAATCCCGTTTCAGAGGGATGAAAGGTTTGTACACCAGGATGTGTTACCGAGTACTGATTATCAGCACAGTATGATACACAGTAACACCAAACTAAATATGCCTGGTAGCACACTGTAAACCCCTCAACATTATATGCATAGCTATGCAGCCTTGAGCTGGTCAAACAACCTGGCCAGACTGAAACATATGCAGAAGTATTAGGTACAGACAAACCCTGCACAAGTTGCAATGTTCAGAAATATAACAGCAGTACTCACATTTAGACCAAATCCTCTAGGCATTACACACAATATATTACTGTTCGTCTCCATACAGCTGTTGCAATAGGTTCAAAACAACACTTCCACACTGTCTTCCTCACAAGTAAGGCAAAGGGACAACGCCCAAGTGGAGTACTCTATTATACTCCACTGTAGCCATGGTATTGGCTAAGGCAGTAGAAGCGCAGCTGATGTACATGTAATTAGCTACTTAGGAACACCAATTGGTTATCGGGATAGCACATGTTACTGATCTGTAACTATAAAAGGTTGCCTTGTCACACATTCAAACCATCTGTATCTGCCTGTAGGACAGTACAAAACACTGAAAGACGAACCAAAAACAAGTATTATACTAGTCAATAACACCTCCAATTACTAAGAAGATATGTATAACATGTAGTATGTCTGTGTATGTAGTACCTCTTCTGTAAGAATTATAGTGTAATCAATGCATATAGTGGAAATAGCTATCTTGTAGCAATGTATTGTTAGCAGTAGTAATGCTTGTAGTATTCTATGTGTGTACTGCTGTAGGTCACAAGGCAAACTCCTCATACACCACAAGGGATGATATGGGCTTGGAACTCACCAATTCACTTCTAGCCACTGTCAGTGACAGGATTGGTCCAACATGTATGTGCTATAACAGGGGATAGTATATGTCGATATATTGTAACAGTCAACTTATGTATGGGTGTATAAGTAGGATGAACATGTTAAAGGTGGGCTCACCGTGCAAATATGGTGTGCATTGCGGGATATTGTGCCAATAACTGTGTAATGTACAGTATTTTAGGCAGATCTGTATTCTATTCTACAAAGCAGTTCTGTTATGTTATGTAAACAGTAGTTATATCTATTGGCAATTACAATACTCAATAACAGGATACATATAATTTGTATTCATCTGACAATTTAGCAGGATGATAGCAAAGATAATTGGAAGAGCTAGGTAACTATTCATGCACATAACACATGTAATATCCACCTCTCTAGTATCGTTTGCAAGCAGTAGCAGCTGTGCATGTGTACATGTTTTGCAAATGTGTAGTGACCCTTGTTACAGGGCTGGTCCTCTCTAGTATCATTTCCAAGCAATAACAGCTGTGCATGTGTACATGTTATGCAAATGTGTAGTGACCCTTATTACAGGGCTGGACCACTGTAGTATCGTTTGCAAGCAATAACAGCTGTGCATGTGTGCATGTTATGCAAATGTGTAGTGACCATTGTTACAGGGCTAGACCTCTCTAGTATTGTTTGCAAGCAATAACAGCTGTGCATGTGTACATGTTCTGCAAATGTGTAGTGACCCTTGTTACAGGGCTGGACCACTCTAGTATCATTTGCAAGCAATAACAGCTGTGCATGTTTACATGTTATGCAAATGTGTAGTGACCCTTGTTACAGGGCTTGGCCAAATGGCTATTTGTACACCTACATAGAGTGGATATTGAGAGTAGAGACACACTGATTGAACTACCAGGTTTGTGTAGCTCAACCTCTCATTGCCAACCTAATAGCCACTTGCACATACTGTATGCAAGGTAGTGCACAGTACAGGTAATGAAACAGGTTGTATATCATAAAACAGCAAAAAGGAGTACAGCACTCAAACGAAGTAAGGGAGTAGCGTGTCTAAATAAAACACAGAAATGTTCAATCACCATATGCACACTCTCCCTCAAAGGACGCTAAAGACACTTCAGTTATGTTGAATAAAAAGTTCTTCTTTGCCCAGATGTTTAAAAGCTCTACTAGGAGCTAGTAAAGTAGAAGGTGCAATCCAAAAAGATCCAAACTTGAACAAAAACACAGTTTTATTTCCAAAAATAACAAGAAGTGAGCGCTTTCGCCAAAAGGCTTCTTCAGACTTATACAATAGCACTCTTGTACATCAATTTAAATATAGCTTCCTCTATAGCTATTGGTTGAAGGCTTTTAATGACATTTAATCACATGCATACATGCATACATGTGTAATTCAATCAGCATATTTATATATATACACAAAGCACAGATAAAAGCTACCCTAAAGGCATTTGAATAAAATTGTGTTTTTGTTCAAGTTTGGATCTTTTTGGATTGCACCTTCTACTTTACTAGCTCCTAGTAGAGCTTTTAAACATCTGGGCAAAGAAGAACTTTTTATTCGACATAACTGGAGTGTCTTTAGCGTCCTTTGAGGGAGAGCGTGCATATGGTGATTGAACAGGTTGTATATCATCTTTAACTCCGGCGTAACATCAGTAGTAGGAGTGCAAGATGTAGGAGACAGCTGCCCATGTGTAATAGCCACTTCATAGGTGATGGCTTACACTATCTGATTATATCCTGATCATGTTGATAGTGGCATCAGAGTCTATTGATACATGACTCTGTTTGGAGAGTGAGTGTCTGTGCCCAACAGAGCTCATGGTCCTGGTGGATATGTGAGTATATTTCCAGAGAAGGAAACAGACCTGTAGACACTTTGATCATCTGTAATCAGCTAACAGGATGTGATGTGCTCCTCAGAGGAGGATTGCTGCTAAAGGTAGCTACAATGTTTCCGTAATAACCAGTGTTGTCACGTCCATAACACAAATATTTACATATGAGCATCACTGTCTAAAACATCTTCATAAGCAATACGTAAACTAAATACAGTACTTGGTACTTGTAGTACTGAATGCTCATACAGGCATGTCCACTAGTCAGCTACTCATGTTTACGAATGTCAGCTTTGTATATGTGGCTATCCTGGGGGAATGTAATCTCTATGCCATGTACACTGCCAAACACACCTAACACCATGCCCCACACATTGTTTGGGATGCAGCTACATGGGTAATCTGGAAGGCAGCCCAGTCTACAGCCATGACTGGACTGGACAGTCATGAGGTGTAGGTTAACACATGCATCTCATCAACACAACCAACACATACCCTTACCAGAACACAGTAAGGACACCCACACACACTACCAGAAATCACACACATTCACAGATGCTTCTAAGTATCTGGCCAAACAAGTGACCTCCCAATCTGGAAGAGACAGACACCGAAATACACAAACTGTATGACATAGTTCGCATAATTGTGCCACACCTCAGAACATGTGGCAGGAAACATGCACAACAGTACTCATTTGCGAATGCAAACTCTAGCACTATGTTACACACCAGCCTATACAAGGGCATACATACTGTCAGCTGCCTGTCTGCCATGATTAGCCACATACCCATACACTCAGACCACCTTTTGAATTATACACATGGTTCTGGCATACTCCATGTTGTTGTGCAGGACCTGTGATGCAGTAGCCTGGACTGCATGGAAACACATGTAGGAACTGTCAGGTCTTGTAACCCATGCAGGTATGTCCCATGGCCTGGGTAGCATTCTGCCATTGGCCAGAATGATACTGCAGTACAGGTACAAAAGGATTATATTCCACAATTGTCTAGTTTAGTGGTGTAAGTCAAAGGGTATCCAGTACCTGTCTGCCTGGGATAACATGGTTGACGGACCACGATGCTTTGCCAGACAGGGCCTCCACCTGTCACTCCCTGGGTATCTGGATACTGCCTACAGCTCATGCTTCCCCTATAGTGCCTTCATCATGCACAGTTCAAGTGAAGGTCCACTGCTGTTACAGGGACAGCCAAGCAATAAACTGTGGGTCTTGCTACACAATGATACATGTAAGAAACACTATATGGACACACATATGTCAATCCCTAACATGTAGAACATATCTGTGCAGTGGCTGAGACATGTTTCAATGCAACGGAGAGCACACCTGCATGACCATGTTATAACACACACCTCACCTCTTGCCCATTATCCTTTATTGGAACACATGAGCCGCAGGTGTGTCCATATTCCTGAAGGATATGTACACCCCCATGCTAGTTGCATTTGCATAAATTCAAATGCATTATGCTGAGCAACTACCTTTGTGCCAAAGTGGAATTCAATTTGCACCTTGCGACAGATCACCCATCATGACTCAGATTTCCCAACTGTCATAATATGCTGTAATGGGGAAGATTAGGTCTGAGACAGAAGACCATAATAATGGCTACTTTCAGCTATTCCATTATGAACTGGGAAGATTCCTCATGTACCAACACCTGCGCTCAATGCATGTTGGATTCCATTAACCCCAATGACCTGGATCACAGTAGTCACACAAACAGGGCTAACAGCATGCTACACATAGTCAGTCTCCAGTGCCAATGTTATGTTTCCTAAGAGCAGTGTGGTGACTGTCATGGCACCCATGCAGATGGACAATGCATGTGCAAATACTGAATCTTACACAAATGCACCTTAAGCAGTTACATACGTGCAGTGATTGTGCCATTGAAACAGAACCAGGATTCAACCAAACAAGAAGGCAAACTGGTGGTACCATGCTTAAAACTGTACAACAGAAGGTAGTAACTGTTGCAAGAGTGAACACACATGAGTGTAGGTGATCCCTGGTCAGCCTCAGTAAGATGCAGATACACCATATAAAACCACATAAAGCTACTGTGAAACTAATCAGCCACATATTATGAGGCCAAGCACAGAGCATTCTATAGTTGTGTCATTAATCATAACAAGACCTGCCGTGCTGCACAGCACTATGGCATTGGGAGTACTGCACCTACAGAAATAGCACCTGTTCATCACGATAGGGTCTTGGAGAACCTAAACCCACTCCCACCTCCCCCCCAACAGGTACACTTAGTAATATATCCATGTACACTACAGGGCCTTTGTAATAATGACTATGCAGGTACAAGCTACACTCTCTAAAGCCATACATACAGCTTTCATGGGACCTGTCAACATCCCAGGGTGTATTCTACACAAATGTAAGAACAATCAGCTATCCACATACACATCATGTTCAATCATAGCTCCATGTCAGGCTGTGTACACATCGAATGGTGCACAGCAGCAATTATCACACCCCACAAAGGGGGAGACACCATTGATAATGGGAAATAGTGCACAACTACTCTGTTGAGTCTGGTCTGTAAGGCCATGAACCATGATCAACGTATTTGATATACTCAGTACAGATATAGATGACAGTAGGGTTGATTCACACTGCATATCATGACCTTGCCAGGTCATAGGACACCGTCAGCCATACTGTGTTCCAGCTACACTCAGTAAACTAGGTGTATATTCCTATATCACAGGAGTGGTTGGCAACTGGACTGCTGGCAGAACCAACACTACAGAAGGTGTCTGACTAATACACACACATCAAACTAGTGCCAACCACAGTAATAAAGGGTTCATTCCTGGTACTCCCCCTCTTTGTTATCTATACCACACAAACACAGAAGGCATCAGCCTATTGATGTTTGCAAATGACTATGAACTAACAGCAATAGTTGACTCAATGTGTGCTGTGTTCAACATACAGAAGGGCCTTTGTGTGTCAGATATGTGGTGTGTGACATATGGCCACAGTCTGACAGCTAAGTATTGCATTGTCATCCCCTATGTTACAAACCCTGTACCCATGAACTACCACCTAGGCAACGGTCAACATAATGGCAACTGTCTCTATGGGATGCAGCTGGACAGTAGTCTTTCCTTTGATAGTTACTTCACCACACCAGGCAGGTAGTCATATGTGGCACCCCTAATCATGATAGGATGCCATCCAGGAATATAGAGATAATTGCTCAGCCATACTCAACACCCATGCGACCCATAATAGATCACATATTTCCTTTAAGGGTTATTGCCCATGTGTAGATGGCCTACACTGCCCTTCCCAATCCCTAGCTGCACTATGTAGCATGCAGCCTACCCTGAATAAAGCCATGTCTAACCCAGAGATGTTGGACATGCTACACTTAGCACATTCTGATCCCAAATAAACACATACTTCATGGACATCCACCTTTCTAGTACAAGGATCACAACATGCCTGACAGATCTCTGTCCCATACACTTAACATATTCTTGCCATACTATGCACCCCCATCCAGCAAAGCTGCACATTGCCCTCTCTGTGACATGGTGTGATGAACGCATGCCAAATATATCAGTAACCATGTGTATCAGTTCTGTGGCACTTCTTGAACTGGCCACTGAAACTTACCTCTCTGTTGCCTACAGCTAGGTAACCTGTCTGCCTAGGCTCATAAATGGCCCAGGACATATAGCCTACTAGATCACTATGACCATACATGCTATAGTTGATATCCAACCCTGCAAATACCATCAGGCTAGCTTTTGTCCCATGTGTTACACATGTGCAACACAGGCAATACATGGCAGGATGCTACACAGCTGTAGAGTGCCATGTAGATATATATGGCAAAACACATACATGCTTGCAAGTCTGCAGGGTCACATGTCATGTCCTTAACGGCAATGTATGACTATATATGTGACATATACACAGCATTAAGGTCGATTGCATTAATGTGAACACATCCTGGCATGTGCTGATAGGTAAAGACACCAGTACAGGCAAACAGACATGCCCACGTTAAGATAACATCCACATGGAGTATGAGCAATGGCATCACATGACACACACATATATGGCGATAACATCACATCACCAGTAAGTGTCAGCTGTGTGTGATGTATACATGTCAGTGGTGTTAGTATCATGTAGATTTGCAAAGACTTATTTGCAATCTTAATAAATGTGATACACATGTATGTTCAGCTTACTTCTGTACTTCTCTGTAAGTTACTGTGACCTGTCTCCATCAATATGTCTTCCAGGTATGCCACGTTGCAGGCTGCCAGCATACAGCCGCTTGGAGGATGAGGTCCTTGTCCATACCTCCTCATCAACCATACTCTTCAGCCATGTGCCACAGGATGCACAGCAGCGGGATGCCCTGTGGGAGGAACTCTGCAGAAGGGTAAATGATGTTGGCGGTCACAACTGCACCTATCAGCAGGTGCGCTGACACTGCGCTGACCTCATAAGATGGGCAAAACAGTGTGCAAATGCAATTGCCAGGGAACAAGTTGCAACAGGTGGGGTCCAGTCACCCAGCCCCCACTCACACGTACCTAGGAGCTACTGGTCAACCTGGGGACACCTGCGGACCTCCATCCACAAGCTTTAGCTGGTTTTGTGGAGGTGGGTGTCTCTCAAACACCAAGCCTGGAGTTGCCTGGTAAGTCAGTACTGCACATATAACACAACTATATTTCACATAGTTACATGTGTTACTGTACAATATGTAATGTAACATCATATACAAGACATGTATGCACACATGCCACATACTATAGTCTGCTACTCTATGTATGCACAGATGTGCATACTCCATAGTATAGTGTATTGTACTGGCTTATGTGGTAACATGGACATTGCACCCTGTAGCTATCACGCAAGTGTGGATAATGATCTTACTGCTGTGACACTCCTGTTTAGGTACCTCTGGCATTTTGCAGTGACAGCAGCCTGTGTCAGATGAGATTGTTATTATTTACCAGGCTTGATAATGCATGGATCATATTAATTGCATGCTATCTGTCATAACTCACGTACACATGATGTATGGAGGTCCTGTTAATATACACTGGTCAGCCCTGCAATGCATCACAGTGGTTACCCATGTGAAACAATTGAAGATTATATGAAACACCTACACTAAATCTTTCAAACTGTCATTGCCAGATGTGTTGACAACAGTGAATGCAATGGTGGAGATGTGTTTCACTGCAGGGACAGGTACTACATATCAGCATTACACATGTTGGGAATATGAACAGTACTGTACAGAGAGCATATGTGTGCACACACTCTAAATGTGTTGTAGCTGGAGTATGACCAGCCCACAGGATACACTCTTGTGGATTATACCCTTGCTATGAATGTCACACAATGTCATGTGCTATCTGACATGTCCATGACATGTAGTGGGCTGACTGCAACACTGCTCAACTATCCTGCAAAACATGAGGTCTCACATCCCATACATTCCACCCTTTGTCTGCATAACCCTGTCCTCAGTGGAGCATATGACATCTATGGGTGTATGTCATGTGGGATAACACTGACATGTGAAATAAGATGGCCATCACAACCATTGGACAGAACATGTGTACACAGGGCCATGGAGGATGGCCAGAGACATGAAGCAACACACACAGTAGAAGTGATGTATATGTGAGTGCACCCTGTTGTGCATTGGCTTGACACAATACATCTATGGCCTTTGTGTAATGGTGATATTGCAGATGTGAAACACTAAACTTCATACAGGCCTGTACACAGCTTGTGTAGGCATAACATGAAAACACCACATAACATGTCTTGAACATCTTGAGTGTGTCACGAGATGAAAGCATTCACCTATACAGTATCCAAATACATACATGTGTTGCACAACATACACATACAACCACATCAGGCCACAGATAAAGTACATTCACCTTGCTGGTGTCAGACATCACTGTCATGTCTGCTCCTTATGTGTATGAGGTACACAGATGGCATATGGGACATAGAGTACTGCTAAGTTAGCCATGTGTGGGCATAGTTTCCAGGCATCAGTAATATAGTTGCAGATGTGCAGGGGTGTCATCTGTATACCCTTCTGTGACCTGTGTCACACATTCCACATTAGGGTTTAGTGTGTATACACCTCAGTGATGTGGGTCACATTCCACATTAGATATGTATTGTATGTGGACATAGTCATGGCTATGAACTGTGTCAGTAGCTCACACTGTATAGCAATTGTGAAGCCACATGATGCCCTGCAATGGCTATGCACATCAGCTCAATGTGCAGTATGTCACTGCATATTTGTGGGGAGGACAGACAATGTTGCATCAGCTGAAGGCCCAAGTTATTATAACACATCCCTGCATTGGAACACCATTACTGTACTGTAGATTGGAAAGGACAACATTGTGTTACACATGTATGCATGTCATTCAACACATCAGCAGAAGACATGTCATACTACATGTGATTGGCAAGGTCATAAGCCACACAGACGGCCGGTGTACTGTAAACCTTTGCTGGTCTGTGGCACCATTGCAAAGTAGGGACAGGTATGTCAAACATGTGTGTACAGCCACATACACAATGTCTAGATGGAGCTCAGGGGTAGGCGGAATAATGTTGAACAGACATGCACTACTTTGGGGGAGATATGCAAGCTAGGGCTCAGGAAAACATAGTATGCAGTCGACATACCCTTCTGCTCATGTCCTCACACATAGGGAAGGTGGCCAACATAAAACATCAGTGGCAGATATACAAAGGTCAACAATGGTCTGTTAACATGTGGTGTATGTTGCACACACTATGGCAGTGTGGTGCAACGGTGCAAAGTGCATGCATTGTGTTGCAGGTATGGGGCATAGGCTACTAACACAAATGGTGCAATACAGGTATATATGCTAACCACCGCTATAATTGTGTAAGGTGCATGCCATCTGCTATAACACATGCATGATGTTGTTTGCAACTCAAGGATGTATGATAACTACCACTATAATTGTCTAAGCTGAATGCCATCTGCCATATCACCTGCATGTAGCATGTGTCTGTGTGTCTGTGTCTTTGTGTTTGTGTCTGTCTGTGTGTGTGTGTCTGTCTGTGTGTGTGTCTGGTATAACTTGTAATGTACAGTTCTTGTCTTTCCCTCACAGGTGTTGATGTAGGTGCATTGCCCTCCTGCGGTTCACCTGATGTTAGTGTCCTCACAGATTCTAGCAGTGATGATGATAGTATAATTGAGGCACAGGCAGGGTTGTCAGAGGCTGAATCTGTGCCATTGGTTGCCATTCCACCTGTATCTCCCTCATCCTCACACACAGTTCCCCTGCCTACACGTACCCCATCACCGCTGGCCACCATGATCTCAATAAACTGACTGGTGATGTCCCACACAGACATGTGCACAGCGCTGCTCATAGGAGGACCACTGGCCAACATGCCCCTGTGAGACAAAGCATCTCAGCTGGAGTCACCAGTAACGCATGTTTTGGGATGTAATGGAGGCACAGGCACGTGCTGAATGGCACAACAGAGCAGGTCTGAGGCTTCAGAGAGCTGCTGTCCGTTCATTAACTGACAAAATCCAGGCACTTTCAAATGCTCACCATCATCTTGCAGATGTTTTGGATAGACGATTGGGTGACATGGTAGGAGTCATTGACTGCGGCATGTCAATCCTCAAGCATAGAATGTCTGTGCTGGAACATCTGGTGGGAGTGAGGCATCGGGCACGTGGACGTAGGGCAGCAACATCACCTGTTGAAGGTCTACGTGAACATGCTACTGCACATGCCTGCTCCCATAGTGGTGGTAGCAGCAGCAGTGCAGCTGGTGATGTGCGGCCCACACCAGGACACAGCAGGCCACATGCACATGGTCCTGGATGGTCCCAACAGGGACATGATTCCAGTGTACATGTGTCATCATAAAGTACCCAATCTGGACCTCTGCCTGGAAGTGCCTGTGTAACCCCTGGCAGGCGCAGGTCACGTGGCCATGGCCGGACACCGTGAACTGTGAAATCTGCCTTGTACAGTCTGCAGCTGTCAATAATACCCCTGTGTAGGCCAGCCACATGCCTGACCTGTGTGAATGCATATACACACACCGGAAACAAATGTAGGGCACCTCAACACACACATGGATAACATCCACACACACCCAGTGATATCACAGGCCCTAACACACACACACATGATGTCATCTAATGGCACAGCCTAGGCCTCTGGCAAACATTATCACCCTGTGCATATGATGATGCCTGTGCTGCATCCCTGTCATCCACACCATCGATGCAGGGACATGCTCATATGGTCTGATGCACAGGGTGAACATACTAGGTAGGCAATTGTAGATTAATATTGTTGAGTAGTGTTGACAGGCAGCAGACATACCATGTATTACAGTTTTAGAATGCATTTTGTATGTCTGACAGTATGTATCATGTGTAACAACACTAACAGCATGTTGATCTTGACATTCTGCCTTCCTCTTTCAAGTGTAGTTGCATGTGCCGGGGGATGTCAGTGTTTGCAGTTAGTATCCCACATGTACATGTTGGCTACCCACAGGTCAGTATGACAATACCTGCATGCACTTTGTAGCTTCCACATCACAGCTATAATCTCCCATGTTTCAATTATGTTTACTGTTCTAATGATCCAAGAGCATGATAGCTGTGTAGTAAGCTACTGTGTTCAGAGCCGTCACATCCATAGTGGGTGACATCACAGGTATAGTTACCTGGAGCGGGGAGGAGGTAAAAGAGTGGTATGGCGGATGACAAGGGTAAAGGCCAGTGGAAACAGTGGCTTCTCATTGGGACGCAGTAATACTCACTGCCATGACAGCATGCAAACACAGACACACCAACACACTCATGGATTCACAGACACAGTAACAAACACCCTGACACACACAGTTGTCAGTGTTCGGATGAGAACCCCTGCCTATGTGCGTGCCATCATTATAGTACTACGCAATTGCAAGACATGCCACAGAGATTACACATGTACAGGTAGTCGGAATAGCCTAAGATCGAGGACATCAACAGGGATACTACAGTGCAGTGAGTGTATGTGGGGAGGGGGACCATCAGTAGGCTATGTAACAACAGTTCACACCCCATGGTGTACATGTTAACAGGCGGTTAGAATGCCTGTCTAAGATTGAAGATATCAACAGGGATACTAGATTGCATTGAGTGGATGGCGAAGGGGGCATTAACATTTCACTATGGTAAAATACAGCTTCACTCCAGGGACTGGACAGCCATACACACGGACACACACACACACACACACACACACACACACACACACACACACACACACACACACACACACACACACACACACACACTGTGGCATTCACAAAGACATAAACCTATGTCACACACATACAGAAACTTTACATGTGTGAGGTTCAACCAGCTGCCTATACCTTTCTTTCTACACTTCACTCTGTACTGATGTCAACAACAGTGTTCAGGAGAGTGAAAACATATAGGATGTATTCCCAACCATATGTGACATATATGGACACACACCCACACATGCCAGTACTGTGAATCAAACACCTGTCTATCTCATGATAGGTATTACAGATGTACAACACTATTGCATCCACTACAAAGCTTACTGACTCTTTCCTTTGCCAACTGTGCTGATATATGCACAATATTTGCACAGGGGAGGTATTACTGTTACAGGTGGCATGAGGTTTGCATTCAGTGTCACCCTTACTGCATTCTACATTGTCTGTCTTCCAGTTCAATTAACAAAATCTGACCATAGCAGTTACACAGGTTATTGTAGGAATGGTTGTAACACACCAGTGAGCTGTCCTCAGTAATCATTCATCTGCAAAGTAGCCCCACCACTTAGTATTCATGTCCAAACATCTGTCCATACTTCATGTACAGCTTACTGTACTTAGAGCATATTACCATATACAGTTGGTAATGTTGAGGCTGTATTGCAACAGCATGATGTACTAAGACAACAGTCACCTTCAAGCATCAGACACTGCACGCACATGGAATCTACACAAACATCAACACATGTACACATATGCGGTCTATATAAGTAAGTGCACTAGCAGGTCAAGAGGATACATTCCACACCTTCCCCACGCCATGTGTGAAACAAAACCGAGCATTACACCATAATGGATGTTGTATTCATGTACTGGTAGGACACAGCCACCTTCACCGAGTAGCCAAGTGTGCATATATGTCAACAGCACATATCAGCAAGACACACACAGCATTATTCCATGTCATGCTCTTACAAACTGTTACTTGACAGTGCCATGGTGAAGTTAGGGCACAGTAATGGTCAATGGTGAGCACATCATATTTGCCACACACACCTCATGTTTACTGGAAGAGTGCCAGCAATGTGCTCTGTTAGAGCTAGGCAGTACACTCATTCAAGCATGTTCGTGGTCTGTGGCTTGTAAACATCTCACCCCAGCACGTACAGGCTATTGTGGTACTAAGGCTAATGTCCAGACAGCACACATCATGCATGGATTGCAATTGTTGACATGGGGTATATGTAAGAGCTGTGGCCACACATGGCTGTACATGTCATGAACATATCACCTGTGACTACTCAGGAACATACAGAGCAGAGCTGGATTTCTCTGAGTCTGTCGATGCAGGCCTTGTATAGGTCCTATAATCCTGTTATTTGGGTATGTTAATAGTCATTGCATTAGGTGGACATGTCTAATGACATACATGCCGCATGGGGTGTTGCATGATATGATAGATGTCATGGTTAACAAGTAGAGAGGGAATATTACCTCTGTTAACAGCGATATCAAACCTTATGTACTGTTAGCATGCTATCTGCCATGTGCATGTGTGTAATGACTGTAGCCACCTGCATGTAGAAAGGATAACGAAAGCTATGGTAATGTCATTTATGTTGTATGAGTGTGGGATGTACATATCCAGGGCAGGTATAGTTAGGTCATATCCAACCATGAGGGTGTTGTTTACTGGTGTACAGCAACAGTCGACCGTGTTAATGCTGACAAAATCTGAGGGATCCTGGTATGTGTACAACTGAGCTGGTTACAAACAGTGGTATTATTGCATTGCATAACACATTATGCAGCTGTGTCTGTACATGGGTACTTTGCACAATTGATGTAGGCCTAGGTACAGTCCACCAATCAATGGTTATCTGGTGGTCTACCATACTATGTCATACCACATATGGATGTGTGTTGGTAGTCTGAGGACAAGGTGGTGGATATATATGAGGATATAATCTAGAATGCAGCATTTGCCACTGTCACCTATACCTGACTCATCTGTGATGCATTATGTTGGAGTAGTGGTCTTTACATGTGAGTAGCCTTTATGAATATGTGGACACAACCACCTGGAATAGTCCATACCACTGGTATGGTCCACATGTCTGGATCTGAGTTATATGGTGGTAGTGCAATTGTGCACTACAGAGCCTTCAGCCAGGTGTTCCTCACTGCACAGATGTCAGTATTTTCCCTATTGTAGGATCTACATTCAGCAAATGGATTATTAAAGCCACACATCTAGCACTGTTTAGCATAAGCATCCAATGCAATTGTCTTGTAGGTGTCAGAGTGTTACTTCTGTGTGTAGGACATTTGCCTTGGAATGAGGCTATATGGGTAAATGTGACCTAGGTATTATCCACACACACATGAAACATGGATGCATGTGCTCTGTGTCGAAGGCTTGTCATTCAGTCATGACAGCCCAGAATGACAGACAATGGACAACCTCATAATAACAGCAGGACATTGGCTCATTGTTTTGGTCTAGCAGTTGCTACTCATACCATGACATCACTGCGAGGGGCAGTAATGTGCTTGGTAGCAAATACCTCATGTAAGGTGACAGACAGCAGCAGAAATTGTGTATATGACCAATGTGAGATACACTTAGGGTAGTAGTCCTGCTAATAATGACAACTACTAACAAAGCCAGGAAAGGTCATCTTGACACCTGCACCTCAGTACCATTACACAATGTGGCTCACACATTATGCTTGCACATGCCACTGTTCCACGTATAATGCCACTGTCCACAACATGCTATCAATGTATGCCTTTCAGGGCAGCAAGGTGTGTGACACATGCTGCAGGTAGCATCTGCCTGTGTGTCCCAGGTATCCTATTGTCTGTCACGTCCACACATGCATGGATGTGTATACTTATATATATGTAAGTACTTATTGCATACATGTATGCATGTGTATCACACAGCACAAACACAGATATATCATTTACGGGCCACATACAGGTATCAGGAAGTAAACCAGTATAATGTGCATATATACTGACAGGTAAGATGTACATAGCTGTAAACCTGTGTGTTTACAATAGGAGTCCATTACAACATGTTCTGTAAATGTAAGTGTATGAGCATGCACACTGTGGACTTCTGTGGTTAGAATCGGAGTGCATCGCAAACAGCCTTGTGCTACTAAGTGTATGAGTGTACCCACTGCCACCTTGGGTAATTTGAGTCAGTGCATCCAACAAGCAGAGTGCATCCCGAACAGCCCTGTGCTACTAAGTGTATGAGCATCCCCACTGTCACCTTGTGTAATTTGAGTCAGTGCATCCAACAAGCACTCTGTTATTAAGTGTATGAGCATGCCCAGTATAATCTTGTGTAGTTGCAGTCATAGTGCATCCAAAACTGCCCTGTGCTACTAAGTGTATGAGCATGCCCACTGTAACCCTGTATGGTGATAGTAGTTGTCCATTCCACAGATGGGCATACTCCAGTTCAGGTTCCTGTTGTGCTACAACCATACCTCCCAGGCCTACCTATGTACTAACTGCAGATGATGTGTCTTGTTTGTGTATACAGTTTGTAATGGACACCTACTTTAAACACACAGGTTTACTGCTATGTACTTCATGGCTGTCAGTCTCACTGTTGTTGTCCTCAATCTTAGAAGGGCATTCTGACTGCCTTCAAATTTGGCATGTCTCGTAACTGCATAGTACTGTAGTAGAGATCTGTAGACAGGCAGGAGTTCTGATTCCACCACTGGCAACTGTGTGTATCTGTGTGTGTGTGTCAGCAAGTAGGTGTGTGTGTGTATTTGTGTCTGCATCCTGTCATGATTGTGGGTTTTGCTGCAATCCAAAGAGATACCACCTTTTGCACTGAGCTTTATCCTTGTCAACTGTTACACCTCGATCTTCCCCACTCCCCACTGCAAGTAATCAATTGTGTGATTTCACCCAGCTCAGAAGTGGAATCAGAGTAAGTGTAATTGTATGTGTTTTGTGGCACATACCCCAACTGCATACAACTATACTAGTTACCTTTACAAAGGCAAGACATGTATGCACAATACTGGCACATGTGTGCATGTTTGTGTGTGAGTGACTACCCTGTAGCCAGGCATGCACATGTATAATGTCTTTTAGCACACCATGGTAGCCATCTGTGGTAACTGGTGTCGACAAAGTATTACATAGTTAGGAATGGTAAAAAATACAGTCATGCACGACTACAGTTGGGTATGTTATTTTCCTGTGCCACTGTCGAGCAGTGACACAGAAGTGGTCGCCGGGATGTAAGGCCATACCCATCATTCCACCACCCTAACTCCACAATCCCGGGAGTAGATTACATTAGCCATCATTCCCCACCCCAAACTCCACATACACAACAACCATCCCTTCTCAGGTGAACTGATTACGATTTAAATGTTATAACACAAGAGATTCCTCTGTTTTGTGTACACGTCAGTTCCTTTGGAACCCTTCTGTGTCACAAAGGGTCTTCAGACATGTGTGTGTGTGTGTGTGTGTGTGTGTGTGTGTGTGTGTGTGTGTGTGTGTGTATATATATATATATATATATATATATCTATATATCTATATATATATATATATATATATATATATATATATATATATATATATATATATATATATATATATATATATATATATATATATATATATATATATATATATATATATATATATATATATATATATATATATATATATATATATATATGTATACATATCCACTATATATAGTTATGACAGTTGTACAGATGTAGACTTGTCTTTGTTGTTTCACAGAGTACAGCACATTCACGGGTACTGTACATATGTACACAAAGGGACTGTCCCATTTGTTTTCAGTACTGTGGAATACCTATAGTAAGATATGCATTATAAACTCCATGCAACATGTATGCAACCCAGATGGCTTAGTGGTACATTCAGTGACCTCATTGTGCATGGTTCAGCATTCAAGACCTGCAAGCCTTGTTGATACTGCCAATTAGGACTGCATAAGACAGTTGTAAGCAGGTGTAAATGTGTTTTCGTGACAGTAAGCAGCAGGTACATGCAGGTAACGGACATGTGCAACTTGTAATACACTTGAAATGCCTTTCTTTGTCAATCCTGCTGATGTCACCCACCTATGAATACACCTCTGGGATAGCTGTAACTCAGTAATCTCCATGGTACATAGTATAACTGTACAATACTGTAGTGTGTTAAACTATTTTGATAGGTGTTCTAATCCCGGACAGGCCAACTGTGTGTGTGTGTGTGTATGCCTCTGTCTGTCTGTCTGTCTGAGAAAGAAACAATGCTTTTTAGAGTATGCACACTCTTTACAATTCACATACTCACCTTTGGCAATCCTGCAGATGTCACCCACCTAGAAATACACATCTGGCACTTCTGTAACCCATTAATCTCCGTAGCATGTGCTGTAACTCCATAATGCTGTAGTGTGATAAACTAGTGAGGTAGGGGCTCTAGTCCAAGACAGGCCAACTGTGTGTCGGTCTGTCTCCCTGAAAAAGAAACAATGCTTTTTAGAGTATGCACACTCTTTACAATTCACATAACCACCTTTGGCAATCCTGCTGTTGTCACCAACCTAGTAATACACATAAGGGATCGCTGCTGACCAGTAATCTCCGTAGCATGTGCTGTAACTGCATAATGCAGCAATGTGACAAACTAGTTAGGCAGGGGTTCTCTTCCAAGATATGGCAGGTGTGTGTGTGTGTGTTTGATAGTCAGAGCCTGTGTGGAGGTGGCTGTGAGTGTTTTACCACTGGATATGTTGGGGAGCGGATTTTGTAGTTTTCCTATATGGTGTCCATATTATATGTTACAATGTCCACCTCACGAGGAGTGCAGATATCAATCGGCCAAGGGACTGTGTTGGCAAGCCATACCCCTACATCTGGCAAAAGGCCTGATGAACAATGTATGCAACCCTACTAATACTCGGAATACGTTCTGAACCCATGTGTCATACACAGACACACTTGCCTAGAATATCCTGCTATGTTGCTAGTTCCCTGCACATTGATCACAGATAGTAGGCATTGTGTGATTGCAGTGGGCTGCAGAGGGCATGGCACCCTGTCCAGCAGTACATTAGGCACATAATTGCGGACAATGTGCCTTCACTATGTTCCCCACTGGATGCCTGCAACATATGTGGTGCCATCAAATGTGATCCACAGAGATCATACAATGCCTTACACATGTGCCCTGTATGGACCGATACCACTGACATCAGGGAATACCTGTATCATACTATCAATGCAGATGCAGGGTCAACCTGCTGTCTATAAGCAGGTCCTGCCACACCAGGCCAGTGTTGGCATATCTGAGGATAACAGTCTGTGTACACAACATGTGCCAGCCAAACCAGGTACACTTGTACATGTCACTGTACATTACTGTGGGACGCGCACATCCCAGGCAATGTCCATGTCAAGGAATATCAAACACAGACATGGCATGCATTGCAAAGCACTGGCCATACACAATGGTAACCAGGATGTCAGGACAGTTCATACAATGCCCATCTGTGTGGGACATTGCAGACACTACACCCCTGTACCACACTACACACCATTGTTGGGTGGCATGATGCCAAGAATTACCCCTCACTCAGCCTTGTACAGCCATCTTGCACAGCCAACTGCTACACACCCATGAAGCAATACACACATGCATGTCAGTACTGGCACCTTGTGTCTGCATGTGGGGTATGATGCTCCCAACCACAGTCACACCCAGTATAACTCCCATTAGCATACCGACTGATGTCAGACACATTCACATGCCCTAGCCTATAGAACCTCCAGATATCCACTGTGGTGTATGTAGCACTTGTGCATTACTGCAGTGTGACAAACTAAGTAGTTAGGAAGTGTACAGCAGCTGCAGGGTGGTATCCAATGAGACGGAGCCCGAATAATGAAAAAATTCTTTACTCAATCCAATGATCAAAATGAAGTACAAATACACATAAAGTCAATCCACATGTTTAAAATTTATTATTCAAATATAAGAAAATTCAGTTAGAAAATGAGTACCTAACTGAATGTATTAAGAGGGTGCAAGTCCCTAAAGGACTACGAATGTGGAAATATCCAACCGGGTTGGAAAAGGAATCACATCTTTACAAAGAACTTTTGGGATTTTTTAACAGACAAGGCTGTGAATTGTTACGTATTCTTATTGTGGATAACAATAAGAAAATGGCACTATTGTTAAGAGAAATTAATCAGGTAGATGTCAACATTAAAAATGACTTATTGTTTGAGTTTGAATCTAAGAAAAATGTTTTTAATGCTATGTTTGATACTGTCTATAATGAACTCAGTGATTTAAAAGGGAGAAAGGAAAGGAAGTTATGTAGGGACAAAATGGATTATGAGAAGGGTGTGGCTTATCCAGACCCCCCAAGAGGGCAATTTAATCAAATTACTGGTAATCACAATACTTATACGTTAGGGCAAGCTTGTGAGACACAGGATGATGACAAGGAAGGAGAGGAAATCCCTTTAGAACAAGCCCCCCTCAGGAGATCGGAGAGGCTAATCAACCAAAGACAGACAAGGTTGAATTATTACAGTCCTCGATCTGCACCACGGAGGGGGAGGGGGGATGGAAGAACTACCGGAGATAAGCAGCCCATCACATACTGAGACTGAGAATGTGATTCTTTCAATTGTGACTAATGATTTGGGTGACTTCAGTATTTATAATTACAGTGGTCTTACTGTCACTAGGGAATGTGCCAATTTTCTATCCAAAGGTATGAATTTTGTGCCTACTAGTAAGGGCAACATAGTAGATGTTATGGTGCAGTTAAAACTATTTACAAGGAAATTAAATCTAGCTTTATTTTTTCCTGATAGTAATTTTACTTATGGCTCAAATCTTAGGAGACCAAGTACCTTTCAACCTCCCAAGCACTCTTTGGTGCAAATATTTGAGGCTCTATGTGAAAACAACATTAGAACACGATTGGGTTATAGGCATAATGACTCACCCATAGACAATTTAAAAATAGAGGAGAAGGGTATTTTGAGTGAAATTTTACATCAGACTAATATAAGACTTATGAAACCGGACAAGGGTGGGGGTCTGGTTATTATGAATACTGATGATTACAATAGTAGAATGTTTGACATACTATATAGTGAAGTGTACACTGAGACCTCACGAAATGAATTAAACATAGCATATCGTAGCATTGACTTAGAATTGGAGCAACTTTTACTGAATGGACAAATCACACTAGACACACACAACTACATTTCAACCAAACATCCCAGGATTCCCACCATATTTGGAATACCAAAAATTCACAAATCAATACACAGTCCACCTTTAAGACCCATTGTAGATGCCAAAGCCTCCAAAACATTTAGTATAGCAAAATACATTGACAGTATGACTAAGGGGGTCCTTGATAATTGGACTACTATAATTAAGGACTCATGGGACTTCCTTGGTAAAGTCAATCAGAATATGTGTGACAGTAACCTCATCCCGGTGACTATTGACGTCTGTGACCTGTTTTCAGTTATACCAAATGATATAGGTCTGGACTGGTTCTATGAGTTTCTATGCAGTAATTCGTCATTGAATCATGACACCATCTTGACCATCCGTACTTGTATGGACATGGTTTTGGAAACTAATTTCATTACATTTGAAAGACATTTATTTAAACAAAGGCTTGGAGTTGCCATGGGTGCATGTTGTGCACCAATCTTCGCCAACATTGTCTTAGCACATTGGGAAGATCAATACATTTTTAACTCCGAATTCAGGACTTCATGGGTATTGTATGGGCAATACCTTGATGATATTGTCCTGTTTTGGAATCAATCAGAACAAGATTTGAATAGGTTCCTTTCGTACTTGAACAGTACCACCAGTTTTTTGAGATTTACTATGGTCAAGGATCTAGATTATATTCATTATTTGGACATCACCATAAAGAAAGATTATGTGAACAACTGTTTTATTTCCCAACTATATAGGAAACCAACCTACTCTAACACATTATTACATTTTACTAGTGCACATCCTTTGCACCAGAAGAAGGCCCTGGTCAGGGGCCAATGTGTTAGATTGGCCAGGATGGTGTCTGACTTTTATGATTTTACCAAGGAATGTGACAATTTGTCCAATATGTTTCAGAGAAGAGGTTATCCAGAGCCTTTTCTATCAAACATCATTCAGGAAGTTATAAATAAGAGGACCAGTGGACACTTTAGAGCCCTATTGGGCAATAGGGATGACCACAACAATGTGAGGCACAATAATACTATTTTTACACATGCACTGACACTCACATATTCTGCAGATTTTGAAGAAATCAAATACATAATACATAAATATTGGAAGGTTTTTGATAATGATATTGAGGTCTTGGACAAGATATGTAATTGACCCACTATAGTTTATAAAAAGAGTACATCAATAAAAGGACTACTTGAAAAAGGCAAACCTAATCTCACTAGAGGTGGCACGTATAAATGTGGTAGATGTCCCCAGTGCCCTTTCATGATGGATACGGACAAATTTAAACTTAAGAATTTTGGATCCATTACTAATAAAAAGAAAATGTTTTGCTATACTAAGGGGTTGTTTATATTGCAGTATGTAAAACTGCCAAGGTTATTATGTGGGAAAACAAAAAATGCTTTTAGACTTAGAGTCTACCAACATTTATATGATATCAAGCAGAAAAATATGAAGAATGCTTTATTTAGGCATATTAATGACCAAAGTAATCACAGTTTTAGTTTTTTTATTCTTGAACAAGTTGATTTGGGACAAAGGGGGGACCTGTTGAGGAATATTTGGAGTACATTGAGTTAAAGTGGCAGATCAGACTGAATGCATACTCCCCTCCAGGTCTTAATGATAGAATTTCTATAGCACCACTTTTGAAACTTAAACAGTTATTTATGTTATGATTTATTTATATTGTCATTGGTATTTTTTGCCTTAACACATTCTTTACATGTGACACTATTGATTCAACATTTGGTTAGCTGACTTTTTGTGTACTTGCAAATAGGGGGAGTATTCACTACTACCTTACACTTGGTTTCATAGTTTCATAGTATAGTACTAGGCTATCTGCCCTGGGGCATTTGTAAGCCTAGCCATGGTGATGTGGCTTTTGCCCCCCCATGAAATGGTACAAAAATGTACAGAATAAATCTAGAATACTGTGCCTCTGTCTAGTAGTGACACAGTGAAGGTCCCCTTATATAATAGAATTAGTTTACTGTGCCCCTGTCTAGCAGTGACACATATGTGACCCCTGGGGTAAACTTACGATCTCCCATCCACTCATCAAGATTTCTCTTGAAGAGAGTCGGTGAGGGGCTCTGCCTAATACGAACTGGGATCCTGTTCCAAAGCATGGGAAGCCTCTGGGTTATGAATCTATGGGAGCATCACCACAATCTTCCTGTGATGTTTCTTAATTGAAAGGAAATGATGTGGGGCAATATTTTACTAATTGACTATTTGTGTATTTAAGGAGTTAACAGCCAGCAATTCACTGTTCTGAAGAAGTCTGAGTATTGACGAAAGCGCTTAACTTGTTGTTTTATCATTTTTAAACAGTGACTTTATGTGTATTTGTACTTCATTTTGATCATTGGATTGAGTAAAGAATTTTTTCATTATTCGGGCTCCGTCTCATTGGATACCACCCTGCATCTGCTGTTCATTCTAGTTTTTATTCTGCTTACTGAGTTTGTAAGTAGTTAGGAAGTGTATTTGTGGGCCTGGCAAAGTGTGGCAATGTGCCTGAGTCCCTTAGAGAGTGTAGTTGTGTTGACAATGACATCCGTTCATGTGGACAGCCATGTGTGCTACACCTAATGTATGTCTACTATATCTCTGTTGCAGATGTTGCTCACCAGCACACATATATGTTTTTACAGTTCACCAACATGTCAGCTTTGTGGCACATGGAGTAACTGCATGCACTTGTAATAATAATGACTAGTCAGACGGGTTTGAACCCTTGTACTGGTAGGTGTGTGACAGAAGATGCTTAGGTTTTAGCCTCCAGGCCCTTCACTGATGTACTTTACCTCTGTCTGCCCTCCCACACACTCTCTGGTGGATGTGGAATTATACACCTGCTCAGCAGCAGCTTGTGTTTTGTAAGTTATGGTCATGATCAGGTGATGGCCTCTGCACCTATTGCAATCCTCCTCTAGCTGACTACATGCGGAACAGCTGTGGTGATGCTCCCATAGCTAATTGCATGGAAACACAGTACAATGTCTAGAAACATCATGTTGGTGTTTGCCAATGACAGTCGCTGTGAGTGGAACCTGGATCTGGTGTTTGGTAAACGGCATCACAAATGAAATCTGGATGTTCCTCAAACAACATACACAGTGGAAAATAGCCTAAAGACAGGAGGGTGATGTACCAGACATGACTACAGCATGTAAGTGCAGCTATGCTTCTTTGAGACTACTGCCAGTTTAACAAGCTGTGTTTGGTAATGGCTATTCTGCATGTTTTAAAACTGACAAGACCGTTCTCTGTTTGTGAGGGAACCCCCTTCTTTAGGGCCATCTGTGGACTGGTCAGTGTGTGGAACCATTTTTTTCCAGTGTTACTCACTGAACACACAACTGTGAACTGCAGAAGCAGTGTGAGGACTGCAGTCAGTACATGATGATAGTGATGAGAGTTACTGCCATCGCATCCCTGATTGGACATATGTCAAATGAAACAGTGGTATGACAGTCACTGTCTGGGGTTCTCAGTGACATGCCACTAATGGGCCACTGTTCATAGCTGCAGTCACAAGTCTTCTACACTTTGTACAGATGGCATGCAGTATATATGCATGTGTTGTGCTCCCTCTGCAAATATAGACCATCTGTTGTGTTGCGTTGATGGTCATATCTATGCATGCTAAGTAATCCTGAATGCTGCTGACTATTACTAAGCCATATTTGTGTTAAAATTGCAACACCATATGCTGTATGGGTTTGGAGGTCCCAGCAGAACCTCCTGTCCTACATCAGCTGGACATGGCACCGGGCACCAGCACATCTGAGGCCCATCCTTGGACCTCCACCTCTGTTGTCTCTGCACCACCTTCTGGTGGAACCGCCAGTGAGGACGGGGCTTGTCCCTCATGGGAGCAGCTCCAGACAGGAACTTGTCCGCTGTTGTAAAGTCCCAGAAATGGTGTGTAGGGGGCTCAATAAGGGGTTTTGAGGCCAGATACACCAGCTCGAGGGCAGAGTGTCACATTTACAGGGTGAGCCTGCCCCTCATAGACAGCCCCCAGCACAGGCACCTTTGCGGCTGTTTTGGTGCAGTGATGGCTGCCCATGGCTGGGGACCTTCGTCCCACTGTTTCCATCTGGGGACTCATGGGCTTGTGACTGGCCAAACACCCCTCCCCGTCCAAGGTGTATCCCCCCACATGTGTCATATACCGACCCTGTATGCTGTCTTGTCTGTCATCCTACACAACCTATCCTCCATGAGCATACCTACTCTCCTTCCCCCACATCCCACTCTCACCCTACGGAAACAAAAGGACAATCAGTTCCTACAACAACATTTGCCCATTACATAGCTGTCCATTTCACACACATGTCCACTGGAGACATGTAACCCTTTTAATATGCATCACAACATACTCCAGTTGTCCTCACCCCTGTCTCTCAGGCACACGATCCTGGTATGCACATATCTCCTAAAGATTCCAGGTGCACATGATGCAGATGACCCCATTGTACACACAACACTACCGTTCCCTCTATGGTTACCCCATTTACCTTTTTCATGATAATAATGTCGCACACAGCACCTTGCAAGAGTACTGTTCTCACATAATGATTGGACAGGAGCTGTTGTGTTAATGTAAATAAAATGTACAGAGTGATATATTTGGCCAATGTACAAATGTTTGCATGTATGAATGACACATGTCTGTCGGAGGGAGTCTTGATATTACATAGGACAACACCACTACATAATACAGGCATTGCTGGTGTTTCCCTTTTCATTCCTTTGTAATGCTTTGTTGTCACATGGGATGTTCTTGATATATCTATATATATGTATGTATCTATATTTGGATATAAACACACACACACATACATCTACATGATGGAATATATTTCCTATATTGTTGAATGACTGTGCTGGACATTATGTTTGTGATAACATCAGAAGTCTGTATATCTGCCATGGCTTAGTAGTAAATCACATTAGCTGTGTGTGCAGGGTCCTGGTTTCGAGCCTTGCAGAGGCCGTTTATTTTGTTGCTGGGCAGAACAAGGTCGTTGGATACAGAGTAATTAAGGCACATTAAAGCAGTTGTGAACAGGTCTGCATGGGTTTGCGTGGAGCTAAGCAATGCTAACCTCCGGTTAGAGTTTCTTACACTCAGTAAGCCTCTACATTGCTTCACTAGTGTAATAATCACATACCGGCTGCCAAACAGGCTTACAACTGCTTGCTCCCGCACTTGCAAATGCACTGCATTTGGTGTTTGCATCTGACACTCACACCCTTGGGTGGGTTGAGGAATACAATATTACCTTGTGATGCCTATTACATTGGATTACATGCCTACAGTAGCGGGAATGGCTGCCCATTAGGCAAAAGCATGCCGTTTGACTGTACGGAATCCGCGGCCTGTCCAGAGTTTGATTCATATTACTGGTGTGTTCCTCTTTCAGTCTGCACCTGTCTGGCTAATACATGGGAACTGATACTCTTCAATACAAACAAGTATTTGGGTTTTGGAACCCACATCTTTCAGCCAAGTCATGTTACTGCATACCTAATATTCTATCATCTTTCTAAGGTTGTAAGTGGAATATGTGCTTTCTGTCCCTATCAGACCTCTCAAACGATTGGAGACAGATATCAACTGAATCAGGGACATGTCATAACAACATCCGGGACACGTTTAAATTATTAGTGCTATTAACCTGATACATTGACAGATTCAGAGCATATGAATTCATACACATTTTCTGAGGTAAATGATGTTTATAACTCTTAATTGTTGTCATTATTCATTACATGTAATTTACCACCTTTCCAGTGGGACAGAGTTAGAATTTGAGTCGAAATCGGGGACGTCCCTGGAAATCGGGAACAGTTCAGAGGTATGGTCTCTATTTGTTTCCCCAATGGATTATGTCCTGTCCAATGGATTTGCTCTTAGGGGTTGAGAGGTATGGGCATCAGCTATGCCCATTTCAGAATATTACTTACATCCCCAGGGCAGTCCTAATATGACTGTGCCAGCTAACACCTGCATGCCTAGGCCCATAATTGCATACCCATAGTTCCCCCACCTGCCCCTCCTCTACAGCAGTCATCCTTACTGTGGGTGCAGGTGGGGTATAAACACACCACTACACACTGCCCACTCTCCATGTATCGAGACACATGTCGTAAGTTGTGTCGACCCATGGGTTATCAGGCTTGCACAACCTACTGGTTCGTGTATGTCTACAGCCTGGTTTGATGAATCATTACTGGGACTGACTCCGATGATCATAAATTTTTGGGTGTCCCACAAGGGACACCGATGTCTTTATTGCAAGATTAGACCTGGCAGGTCTCTCCCACTGGTAGTATCCTGCCGGTGGTCTGGGAAGCAGTGGTGTGTTTAATTTTATTGTGTGTCTGTATGTCTCACTGGCCTAGCTGGGTGGGGAGTTGATGCTATGTGTTACACATTTGTTTATTGGACCCCCTCACCCCCATATGCATAGCCTGTGAACATATGTAATTTGTAACTGCTGTATCATATCCTAGCTATATACATGTGTATATTTATAGTCACATATATATATATATATATATATATATATATATATATATATATATATATGTATATATTTATTTATACATTACTATATACAGATATATTTGTATATGTATGCATACATGTATATATATATATATATATATATATATATATATATATATATATATATATATATATATATATATATATATATATATATATATATATATATATATATATATATATAAAACAACATATGAGTCTATGGGTGTCTGCATATGTATATATCTATATATGTGTATGTATATGTATTCTGTCTCTGTATGTATACACTTGTACTACAGAGAGGGAGAGGTTTATCTCTATGTCACTATGGGTAGATATACTCACACATACCTCTACATATATACATCTACATCTGGTTATTCCATTCCTTGCCATATAGATTACACTTTGCTGCAGTGGGACTCATAGGTGTGGCTGCTCATTGGCCGACGCCTCTGCCCATTGAACACATTTGCTTACTTCCCTGGGGCTGTCCATATAGGCCCACATCAGCCAACACCTGCACACCTAGACCCATAACTAGCTACCCATAGTTTCCTCACCCACACCTCCTCTACAGCACCCATCCTTACTCTGGGTCCTGGTCGGTTCTGAACACACCACAACATGCTGCTCACTCGCCACTTCATGGGACTCATGGGTCATCAGGCTTTCCCACCCTTGTATTCCGGGTATGTATACACCCTGGTCAGAATGTCCAGTGTATCACCTTCCTTTCATTTTGTCAATTTTTGGGGTGTCCCGCAAGGTACGCTGCTGTCTGTGTTTCAAGATTAGATTTCACGGGTGCACTGCGTACCCCCCCGTTGTATCCTGCCTGTGGTCTGGGGAGGAGTGGACTATTTACATTGTTTGTGGGTTTGTGTGTATGTTTCCCATGTCCGGCTGGGTGGGAGGTGGAAGGTCATGCTACATGTTTCAGTTTCTTGCTTGGGCACCTCACTTCCATTGGCATAGCCTGTGAACATATGTCACTCTTGTGTGCTGTTTCATATCATAGCTGTATATCTGTGTATATCTACACACACATACACACACACACACACACACACACACACACACACACACACACACACACACACACACATATATATGTGTATATATAAATATATATATATATATATATATATATATATATATATATATATATATATATATATATATATAGATATATATATATATATATATATATATATATATATATATATATATATATATATATATATATATATATATATATATATATATATATATATATATATATATATATATATATATGTGTGTGTGTGTGTGTGTGTGTGTGTGTGTGTGTGTGTGTGTATTTCTGTAAAGCAATGCATACCCCACGCAAACGCACTTACAGATGCTTACTGGTGTTTATATATGCTTAAACCTGCTTACTAGTGCCTTATTCATTATGACATTGACACTTCGCTCCAGTTCACTTTTAATTGTTATTTTGCAGGTTATACAGTGGACAGATGTCGAAATATGTTCATGTACAGATTACCGATGGTAAATGGTATGTGATACAGTGGGACTCGAAACGGGAATGTCTGTTCATTAGGTTGTGTCTAACCAATGCACTATTGCTGTGCTGCTTCATTTGTATATATACCCATATACCCATGGCTCCTGGTTCCCCATACACCCAACCCAATGCCTCCCTAACACTGCAGTCATCCATTCTCCAGTTGGATTTGCGGTGTATCCACACCACTACACATTAGCCAACCCCTACTCCTGTAGACCCATCCCATCGGTTGACTCACTCCACGTACCCTCAGAACTCCCAAACTTTTAGTCCACAATCATCGGTGACATCAGTGACCAAAAGGACACTATTCGCAATTTTTGGGTTGTCCCACATGGGACACACATGTCTTTATGTCAAGATTCGACTCTATACTTCATTACATCCTTACTCCCGTTAACATGACACTACAATAAATTAATAAGTATAACTATGTGGTAATGCACACGTTAGACATGAAAGCCTAATTATGTACGTGTTTGGCGTATTTCTTTTACAAATAGACCAGTTTACTAATTGGTGTTGCCATAGCAGGCAGATCACAGGAATGATTCCATGTGTGGGAAAGTCCTCAAATTTGATTTTTTCAGCACAGCACTGATTTCGGACATTGCACACACTTCTGCATTTTAGCAGTTTCATCCCTTCCCTCTTATGCACAACCTATTATTCTATCTACTGTCAAGGTTTGTAAGGGCACATTCATGTTATTTATGTCTGCAAATGGAATGAATGTGTTACAGAGAATGTACTTCTACTTATAGATGTCTGCATGTGTCTATGCATATATACCTATAACGAACTTGCTGACCCCTACGGGGTGGTCCAATTAGAACCAGCTTGTCTAACCCTGGCACGCCTGTATCCATAATTTCATACCCATAGTTCCTCCACCCCAACCGAGTTCAACATACACGCATACCATCCATTGTCCAATTGCTATTGCAGCCATGACACACCTCCACACATTGCCCTCTCCCAAGCGTTATGGGCCCTGCACATATCTTGTCCCAACCCATGTATTCTCAGGCTCTCCCACCATTTAGTCCTTGAACATACCTGCCCTTGCGTGTGTAATGGTTGGATGGCCAAATAGTCTATCAATGTTTGGGTAGTCCCACCAGGGACTACCCTCTGTCTGTAAAGTAGACTTAGCAGATCTACAATGTTACTCCCACTGGTAATATCCTGCCTGTGGTGTGAGTAGCAGTGCTTTGCTCACTGCTGCTCAGCTTGATATGACATACGTTGACAGTGCTATATAATACTGGGGTTGGTGTTGATTCCCTTCTCATTCCTTTTGTATACTTTATTGTTACGTCGTTCTTTCTACATATATATATATATATATATATATATATATATATATATATATATATATATATATATATATATATATATATATATATATATATATATATATATATATATATATATATATATATATATATATATATATATATATATATATATATATATATATATATATATATGTATATATATATATATATATATATATATATATATATATATATATATATATATATATATATATATATATATATATATATATATATATATATATATATATATATATATATATATATATATATATATATATATATATATATATATATATATATATATATATATATATATATATGTATATATATTATATATATCTGTACATACTTATATACATTTCCTATGCTGGGCACTGCTTAGACCCGCGCAAGCACACTCAGACTTGCTTACTGGTACTTATATATGTTTACTGCTGCTTATTTGTGCTTACACCTGCTTACTAGTGTCTTATTCATTATGACAGTGCAACTTTGATTGAATGACATTTTGTTAAATATCTCTTATGTCGGTTTTACAGCAAAACAACATTCATTCCACATGGAAAATGATATATATTGTTGGTGGGCTTGAACCGTGAATGCCTGTTTATTAGGCGGATCCTCTAAACACTACACTATTGACGTTTACATTGATTCTGCATGTTTTTCTCTTTTTGAATGAATTTGATGTGTATGGTATGCTCGCCAGAGGGCAGCGACGTGCAAACGCGCTGCGCTTTGCTTACACCTTCGATATTGCAGCAATTCATATGTATAATAGGGACATGGGGAATCTAATTGTGAAAGTTCTAGGGACAGGGCTCAACATTCCACTACGTGCTTGTGTGTTTACTACTTTGATTTTATTTCACTGTTCCTGGACACTCTTGTATGCTTACCATACATTTCGGTATTCACAGACACTGAATTACTGACTTATTATTAAAGGTGGGTTCTACTAGTTGGCATAGTAATTTGTGTAACTGTCAGGGCATGTTTACACCTCCATAGAGCACTTGTACACGCCCCCCTGCACTCACACACATTTCCTGTGCATGTCGAGGGTGCGGCAGCGTGCCCTCATACATATTGATATGGCGTTGCTGCACCATCTGTAGTGAGGACGCTCGGCACAAGGCTAACCCTGTCCTTGCTCCAAACTTCTTGAATCCCGGTGAGAGTCTTTAAATGTAGAATGGTCATGAAATGATTATTTGATAACAGAACATACTGTATGATTATATTAAAGGTTGTCCCATGTGAAAATTTGTCAAAAATGTGATTACCTCACTTTCACCATGAGTAAGTCTCCAAATGGTTTTCCTTCTAAAAAAGTGCTCTGGCCCAGGAAAGAAATTACATGAATCTTCCTTAGAGAGGCTGGGCAGCATGTCTGTGGTTATATTAGCAGCTGAAAACACATTTACTCACACAGTAAATGATCAACCAACTTATTATTTTCAACAACTTCAATCTTCAATTCATTTAAAAGTGAAGTTTAATAGTAATGCACATCATTATAATATCTAACATTCTAATACATTTTTATCCAACTTCTCAAAAGGTAACTTTTACATCACTTTTGCATCAATGAATAAAAAAAGTATAATGTGTCATGAAATGCAAAAGCACTAAAATGAAACATTTCACCCAAGCGACCCCTTCACTAATGTCTCCAGGAATGCACAAGCATGAAAATAAAACATTTCACCTACGTGACTCCTTCAGTAATGTCTCCAGGTATGCACAAGCACTAAAATCAAACATTTCACAAAAGCATACCACAAAATTCAAGGAAAGACACTGACCCCTGGATTCAGCAAGCCCTGTGCAGTGTGCAGGACTAGTGCAGGAGCTCCAGCACACAATATGTCTGCCGTGCGATCCAGGAATAACCTGTAGGTACGTGCACAAGCACTCCTGCACTAGTCCTGCACGGACACAGCCCCTGTATGCAAATTACCCCATTTGCAGGAGAAATACGATGAGGTGAATTTATGATGCAGAAAGCTGGAAACCAGCTGTGCAGGACCACTGTATTCTGCAGAAATGTACTCTACCAATAACGGAGTACATTTCTGTAAACTACAAAACGGAACCATGACAGGGCCAAATAAAGGGTAGATATCATGTAGAAAGCATGCCAATGGCCAACTATAAGGTCATTGGCATGGAAAACAGTTGCAAAAATAAAAAAATCAACTTTATTTTTAGCCGATCTCGGCTGTGTAAGTGTAGGGCAGTGGCGCGCAAATGGGATCAGGCGGAAAATAAGAAAAAAAAAATATAAAAAAAGCATTCTAACCAAAATCACTATTTTGCCATTATACTCAATGGCAGGCAGAAAACAACATGGCCAGTGAAAAGTGGTTGTTAAGGGGGGAGGCTCAGTATGGGACATGTAACTATGCATCAGCAGGAAATCCTATGCAAATGAGGGGAATGATACTGAATCCCAGATTTCCCCTGCATAATAGTCAGCACCCAACAGTGTAAGAGCAGGAGCAGCTTGGTGCAAGCCTAGGAGTTAGCTGATATCATAGGGGTGTGTGTCAGGCATACTGTAAGCAGATTGGAGCCTTGTCGCTCGGGTTTGCTCTTAGCTTAGCAGAGCTAAGCAAGGGGGTGTGTCTGAGGCTGCCTAACATTCTTTACATTGCCTAAGTGGGTGTGAGCGCCACGCACTGGGTTTTAAAGGAAAAAAAAAAGTAAACCAGTGAATAGCAGCTCTGTGCACATGTGGGCACAGTGTTTGCACGGTGTGCCCCCCGGCTTAAACAGGAAGGCAATGGGAAGGAAAAACAGCAGTAGGAAGGTAATTTAAGAGAACTAGCATAGCTGGCAGATGAAATGCATCAGAATCAGCCAATTAGACAGGCAGCAGACCAGCCCAGCCCAGAACACTACTATAAACTATGCAAACACCTTTCCCTCTGTTTTTTCATACATATTCTACACCATCGGTGTATACAAGAGGGGAACTTTTAACAAACAAAACAACAAAATGATAGGGGCTGCAATAGCTATCATACAACAACATGTGGAAGAGGCTGAGGGTGATGAGGATGTGAATCCTGTCAACCAACCCACCGTGTGGAGACGGAGAAGAGTGTACAGACCCAGGGAAACCTACCAGGAGCTACATGAGCTGGAGATAGTGGAGTGCTATAGGGTGGACAGGGACCTCCTACAGCAAATTGTTGAGCTGTGCTGGCCATGCCTGACACACAGAACTAACAGAGGGGAACCCATCCCAGTAGATACCAAGACATGTGTAGGCCTAAGAATACTAGCTACAGGTATCTTCCCATGGCCAGCTGGGGATATGATGGGGATCTCACAGGCATCAGCACCCAGGGTGCTCCACCAGTTCCTGGATGCCATGTCAGCACATACCGGTGAGCATGTATATTTCCCCCACACCCATGAGGGTTTGAGCAGCAATATGCGTCTCTTCCACCAAATAGTAGAATACATTGAGGTGGTGGGTGCTATAGTCTGCACACACATATGCATCAAAGCACCACCCAGTGAGCTGGGTAGGGTCTACATCAACCATAAGGGCTTCCCCTCCATCAACTGCCAGGTCGTGTGCGATGCCCAGGGCATAATAATGTATGTGTGTGCTGACTGCCCTGGAAGCTATCACGATTCCTACATTTGGCATCTGATGCAGCTGTACCAGAGATTTGCCAATGGGGACATACCCTACGGTCATATAGTGGGGATGCTGGTTACACACTGGAGCCGTGGCTGATGACACCCATCAGAAATGCACACACACCTGAACAAGAACTCCATAATAAGGCACACACACAGACCAGAATTATAATAGAGCATGTGTTTGGGATGCTCAAGTCACATTTCTGGTGCCTGGACACATCCGGTGGAGCCTTACAGTACTCACCAGCTACATGCACCCAAATCATTATTGTATGTGCCATGCTACACAATATGATCCTGCAGAAACAGTTGCAGCAGGAATAGCACGGGGCAGGGCCACACAGCCCCCCACCATTGCCAAGGCCTGCACAGGCACAGAGTGACCTGGAGGAGGAGGAATAACCTGAGCCTGCCCCAATAGGCAGAAAAAAGCATGCTAAGTATGCCCTGGCCTTGGCAAAGAGGCAACGCATGGCACATACACTGACACAGGAGAGACCCAGGGAATGACACCTCTCTCTGACTCGCACATACAGTAAAAGGGATGCCAAACATGACACTACCTGTGCTCAACCATGTTTAGGGAGTGTACTATGTGCATCCGACATAGGCAGCCCTTCAGCATCACCCTCAATGCTGGCACACCCACAAGGTATGTCACTCAACTTACCAATTGCCAAATGTAGTAGTATGTGTTGTTACCTGTATCTATGGTATGGATGTGAGCATGCAAGGGAATCGGGTGGTTGAATGCAATGCCAGCAGATAGTAGACACCTATAGTGGCAGCATGAGATCTGAAACAAATACGGGTGTCACCACAGTAGCCAGTGCTACACATGGTGACAAAACCCACTGCAGGAAATTTGCTGGGCCACATGTGTGTCCATATGACACACACATGCCAGTCAGGGAGGCTCACATACCCAGCAACAGTCATAGCCGGCAGGACAGGTGTAGACAAACACAAACAAAGGATGTGCTATGGCCACTGAATGATGCCTAAGAGTGGCCTCCCCCCAGGCCTACACAGACAGATTACTCAGGTCAGGCAGTGGGATGTTAGTTCTAAAGGGTAGGAAGTAAACAACTAATATATAGGTCAATGAAAAGTAAGACCTGTAGTACACTGACATGCCTCTAGTCAGCATGATAGATTAGAAAACAGAATGAAATGGAGTACCTGGCATGCCAGTACAGTCATAGCAAATGTGTACAAGTGTCAGGTGTGCCCCCCCCCCAGTCCTGTGTAGCAATGTCGAAACAATCAGGTGTGCCCCCACCATATCCTATGTAGACAATAGTAACAGTCAGGTGTGCCCCCCCCCAATCATATGTAGAAATGTAGTACCAGTCTGGTGTGCCCCCACAATCTGATTTACACACATTGTAACAGTCAGGTGTGCCTCCCCAATACTATGCAGAAATGTAGTAACAGTCAGGTGTGCCCCCCCAACACTACTTAGACATGTAGTAACAGTCAGGTGTGCCCCCCCAATCCTATGTAGAAATGCAGTACCGGTCTGGTGTACCCCCCCAAATCTGATGTACGCACATTGTAACAGTCAGGTGTGCCCCCAATCCTATGTAGAAATGTAATAACAGTCAGGTGTGCCCCCCAATCCTGTGTAGCAATGTAGAAACAGTCAGGTGTGCCCCCCATATCCTGTGTAGACATGTAGTAACAGTCAGGTGTGCCCCCTAATCCTATGTAAAAATGTAGTAACATGTATGTGTAGGTATAATACGAGTGGAGCACAGATGCCCAGAGGTGGCCAAGGTAGCAGAATAGATTGTAGCATTTGCACAATATGCAGGCATGTGTGTGTTAGGTTTGGTGTGTGTTTCATATTGTGTGAGAGTGGTCAATATGTGTGCATGTTGAGGTTGACCTGGTGGCCATTGCCCACTACTGCTGATGACAGGGCCAAGTCCTCACAACTGCAGTGCCAAAGACAATTCCCACCAGTATAACACATGCTAGCGGTAAGGCATTGTAAATATATCGTGGTAATATGTGTCACCATCAGAAAGATTGACATGGCATGACTGTTGGGCTAGATATACAAGCAGTACACAGTGGAAAGTGCCCCAGACATACAGTATATAATGTGTAACTGTGAAATGGACACACCCTTGGAATTGTACATACAGGTATGCATCACATTATCCGGGCCTGTAGTAGGGGATACCGGTGTCATCTGCCCAAACACTTGCAGATCACAAAGGTGTAGGACTGATGTACTGGAAAACAGCTAATGTACCTGCACATGCCAGCATAACTGGAATGGCCCATGCATATCTGTGCATCAGATGCAATAGTGTCCATAGCACACATGCACCCAGCTCACCCAAACACCACCCACAGGTACCTCTCTGGTCGTATCCCTGCTGTTGGGAATGGGTACAATATGACCCCACCTGCATATGGCAATAGTGAAAGAATGCAGCATGCAGTGCAGGCACAGGTGTGTTCCTAGCCATAGGTAGCACCCTCCCAGCATCCACACCACCTGATCAATACTGATAGAAAGTGCTGGAATGAACACATAGCACACCTACCCTATCACCCCAGGGAAATATTCTGTATGGCGGTCTGAGACTGTAAGACTGACAGAATGCAATGGCCTGCCACAGCTGGTCATGTGTCTCACATTTACTGCCAATGCATGTTATGTCATGGGCACCCAAATAACAACATAACACACTACACATATGCCATATGCAAGGCCATGTGGACAAACCACAGTAACATGTCCACCATGTCCCTCTGCATGAACTGCGGATCAACACCAAAACACAGATGTGATGAGGTGATAACCTTAGGGAAAGTATCAGAGAATATATGCATAATGTATGGAAGAGGATAGAATAATAGAGGGGTGTTGGGAGCATGGGCAGCATGGAATGTGCAAGGTCCATGACACAGCTGTGTGCACACACTATCCCTGGCTGCAAACACATAAATGGGTGGCTACATACCTGCCCGTACACCACAATAGGGGTAATGTCCTGACTCATGGTCCCTGCCTCTGGGTAATCTTTGTGAATCTGTACAGCTGTAAGGTATTGCCACAGCAAGATAAGGCCATACTGTCATGTTGATGGATATACAAATATGGGATCCTCTGCCAGCACTGTACCATTGTGCTGAACCGAATACACAGACCCAGCAGCAAGTGTCTGCAGCTACCCCTCCAGAATGGCATAACTTACCATGAATATGTAGGCATCTGCCCACAATACCGGACACCGCTGCAGTCACCTTTGTCCCCCAGGACATCACTGTGAGCAAGAATATCCATGTGACAGTGCATGAGGACATAAAACATCACAGTGTATAACAGTACACATGTCTGAATATCTCTGCTAACACCAGTACCATGTAGCAGAAGCAGCACAGATGCAATCTCCTACAGTACACACTATCCCCTGCACAGTTTGTCCCAATATTGCCAAATGACCTACGGATATCCTGCAGAAACAGTTTTCTACCTGTAGGTGTACACCACAAAGTTCTGCACTGGAGTACAAACTGCCTGGAATGGATCCACACATTCAGTACAGAAGGGCATACTGGACATGCTCACACACTTAGAGAAATGAAGGCAATGCCAGACAACAACATACTGAAAGGTCATACTGGGCATGCTCATGTCTGCAAACAGCAGTGGACCATACATATCTGACAGTTGCAGATGTTAGTGCATACACTCCTCAGTATGCACCAGTCATGCTTTTCACACATAGTGGATAGGAATACAGGCATATATCCAAGGACAACACACTATAATATGCCAAATGTAGACATACATAGATGTGTGGAAGAGAGTGACTGTGACAAAGACCCATCCATCATGAGGCTTGTCCCACCCAACACAGAGCCAAATGGCTACAACTACATGATGTGTAAATGTCACTCACTGTAGACATTAGCCACCAGTATCTGTCAGCATTACAGACTATGTGGTGCAAGTGCTAGCTGTGCAACATGACTGTACAAGGCAGTAGTCATCTAGTAGCTGTATACACGAACCTGCGAAATATAACCCTGCGTGTGCCTGCATGTGGTGTGTTAACCTCTAGATGAATGGGTTATGGCCCATGCACATGCACTGCCCTCCCAATAGCCCTACTATGACAAGCCTGCTGATGTCATCCACTTTGAAATACACTTTAGGAAGGGAGTAGCCCAGAAATCTCTGTGGCACGTCCTAAAACTGCATAATGCTGTAATGTGATAAACTAGCTAGATAGGAGTTCTAACCTCAGATATGGCAACTGTGTGTGTGTGTTTGTGTGTTTGTGTAGAGAGCAATATTTTTTGGGCTAGTCACACTCATTACAATTCAAATGCCCTTGTTTGGCAAGGCTGCTGATGTCATTCACTGTGAAATACACATTTGGGAAATATGTAGCTCAGTAATCTCCATGGCACTTCATATAACTGCATACTGCTGTAGTTTGATAAACTAGTTAGGTAGGAGTTCTAATCCCAGACATGGCATCTGTGTGTGTGTCTCTGTCTGTATAGGGAGCAATGCTTTTAGGCTAGTTACACTCACTACAATTCAAGTGCCCTACATTGGCAAGGCTGCTGATGTCATTCACTGTGAAATACACCTTTGGGAAAGATGTAGCCCAATAATCTCATTGGTGCATCCTATAACTGCGTACTGCTGTAGTGTGATAAACTAGTTAGGTAGGAGTTTTAATGCCAGACATAGGAACTGTGTGTGTTTGTGTGTGTGTAGAGAGCCATGCTTTATAGGCATGTCACACTAACTACAATTCAAATGGCCTACTTTGGCAAGGCTGCTGATGTCATTCATTGTGAAATACACCTTTGAGAAATGTATAACCCAGTAATCTCCGTGGGGCATCCTATAACTGCATACTGCTGTAGTATAATAAACTAGTTAGGTAGAAGTTCTAATCCCAGACATGGCAACTGTGTGTGTGTTTCTGTCTGTGTAGGGAGCAATTATTTTTAGGCTAGTCACACGCACTACAATTCAAATGCCCTACTTTGTCAAGGCTGCTGATGTCATTCACTATGAAATACACCTTTGGGAAAAGTGTAGCCCAGTAATCTCCATGGCACATCCTTTAACTGTGTACCACTGTAGTGTGATAAACTAGGTAGGAGTTCTAATTCCCAGATGTGGCAAGTGTGTGTGTGTGTGTGTGTGTGTGTGTGTGTGTGTGTGTGTGTGTGTGTGTGTGTGTCGCTGTCTATGTAGGGAGCAATGCTTTTTAGGCTAGTCACACTAACTACTATTCAAATGCCCTACTTTGGCAAGGCTGCTGATGTCATTCATTGTGAAATACACCTTTGGGAAATATATAGCCCAGTAATCTCTGTGGGGCATCCTATAACTGCATACTGCTGTAGTGTGATAAACTAGTTAGGTAGGAGTTCTAATCCCAGACATGGTAACTGTGTGTGTATGAGTGTGTGTGTGTGTGTGTGTGTGTGTGTGTGTGTGTGTGTGTGTGTGTGTGTGTGTGTGTGTATGTGTGTGTGTCCCTGTCTGTGTAAGGAGTAATGCTTTTTAGGCTAGTCACACTAACTACAATTCAAATGCCCTACTTTGGCAAGGCTGCTGATGTCATTCACTGTGAAATACACCTTTGGGAAGGATGTATCCCAGTAATCTCCATGGCACGTCCTATAATGGCATACTGCTGTAGTGTGATAAAGTAGTTAGGTAGGAGTTCTAATCCCAGACATGGAAACTGTGTGTGTGTGTTTGTGCCCCTGTCTTTGTAGGGAGCAATGGTTTTTAGGCTAGTCACACTCACTACAATTCAAATGCCCTACTTTGTCAAGGCTGCTGATGTCATTCACTGTGAAATGCACCTTCACCTTTGGGAAAGGTGAAGCTCAGTAATCTCCATGGCACATCCTACGACTGCGTACTACTGTAGTGTGATAAACTAGTTAGGTAGGAGTTCTAATGCCAGACATGGCAACTGTGTGTGTGTGTGTGTGTGTCTCTGTCTGTGTATGAAGCAATGCTTTTTAGACTAGTCACACTCACTACAATTCAAATGCCCTACTTTGCCAAGTCTGTTGATGTCAGTCACTGAGAAATACACCTTTGGGAAAGCTGTAGCTCAGTAATCTCTGTGGTGTGTCCTGTAACAGCATAAAGCTGTAGAGTAATATAGAACTCTGGTAATGGTTCTAGTCCCACACATGGCAAGTGTGGATGTTTGTGTGTGTGCTCCTTTGTTTGTGTAGGGAGCAATGCATTTTAGGTTAGTCACACTCACTACAGATCAAATGCCCTACTTTGGCAAGGCTGCTGATGTCATTCACTGTGAAATACACCTTTGGGAAAGGCGTTGCCCAGTAATCTCTGTAGTGCATCCTATAACAGCATAATGATGTAGTGTGATATAGAACTCTGGTAGGGGTTCTATTCCCAGACATGGCGAGTGTGGATGTTTGTGTGTGTGTTTCTATGTCTGTGTAGGGAACAATGCTTTTTAGGCTAGTCACACTCTCTACAATTCAGATGCCCTACTTTGGCAAGCCTGTTGATGTCATGGGGAAGAAGTACTCCAGTAATCTCCGTGGCTCATCCTATAACTAGGTAATGCTGTAATGTAATAACCTAGTTAGGTAGGAGGTCTTATCTCAGACATGGCAGGTGTGTGTGTCTGTGTTTGTCATTCATATCCTGTGTAGAGGTGTCTGTGAGTGTGTAACAATTGGACTCATTGTGGAGTGGGTTTTGCAAATTTCTTATATGGTGGCCCTAGTATATGTCACAATGTCCACCTTACAGGGATAAGAGATGTGAAATAGCCGAGTGGCTGGGGTGCCAATCCATATCCCTACATATGACATCAAGGCCTGGTGTACAAAGTTAGCAACCCTTGTATTACCCAGAGAACACTCTCAACGCATGTCTCATACACACACTTGCCTAGGCAACAACCGCTAAGTTGGTAGTACCCTGCATATTGCCCACAGATAGTAACCATGGTGTGATTGCAGTGGACTACAGAGGGCATGGAACCCTGTCCATCAGTCCAATAGGCACGTACATGCAGACAGGGTACCTTCACTATGTTCCCCACTGGAAACCTGCAACACTTGTGGTGCCATCAAATGTGACCCACAAAGGACATACCATGCCTTAAATACATGCCCTGTATGGACAGATGCCACTAACACCAGGGAATATCTGTATCATGTGATCAGTGTAAGTGCAGGCTCAACCTGCTGCCCATTACCAGTTTCTGCCACATGAGGCCAGGACTGGCATATCTGATGCTAACAATCTGTGTACACAACATGGGCCAGACACCCCAGGTACACTTCCACATGTCACTGTACATGCATGTGGGACATGTGCACATCCCAGACACCGTCCATGTCATGGACTAAAGAACACATACATGGCAAGCAATGCACAGCAATGGCCACACACAATAGTTACCCAGGTGACTGGATGGTGAATACAATACCCACCTGTGTGGGCCAATCCAGACACTACACCCCTGAGCCACACTGCATAAAATTGTCATGTGGCCTGATGCCAAGGTATACCCATCACCTAGCCTTATATTGCCATCTGTCACAGTCATCCACTGCACACCAGTGAAGCAATGCACCCATGCATATCAGCACTGACACCCTGTGTCTGTGTGTGTGGTGTATGATGCTTATGACCACATTCACACTCACTACAACCCCCATTGGCTTACTGAAGCATGCTGTCTGATGTCAGACACCTCCACATACCCTTTGCCCATAAAACCTCCGGATAACCCCTGTGGTGCATGTGATACCTGCACAGTACTTTTTTGTGGCAAAGTAACTAGTGAGGAGTTGCATTCCTGACCCTGCCAAGTGTGTCAATGTGTGTGGATCCCTGAGAGAGTGTGGCTGTGCTGACACTGACACCTGTTCATGCGGACAGGCACGTGTACTACACCTACTGTATAGCTACCATATCACTGTTGCAGATGTCACTCACCATCACATATACGTTTGAAGAGCTCCTCAACATGTGACCTATGTGGCGCATCCAATAACTGCATAGACATGTGATAGCAATACATAGTCAGTCAAGGGTTTTATACCCTGTACTGGTAGATGTGACACAAGCATGCTTAAGATTTATTCTCCCACCCCTCCCTGACTTACCTTTGCCTCTGTCTGCCTCTCTCATTCCTATCTGGTGGGTGTAGAGACTTACACCTGCTTTGCTTAGGCAGCAGCATGTGTTTTCTAAGTGATGCTCATGATCAGCCGATGGCCTCTGCATGAATTGCAGCCCTCCTCTAGCTGATTGCATGTGGAACAGCTGTGGTAACATTCCTTTAGTCAATTGTATGGAAACACACTCCAACGTCTAGGAACATAATGTTGTTGTTGGGCCTTTTCATTCACTGTGAGCAGGACCTAGATCTGTTGTTTGGCAAACAGCATCACAGACGGATTGGGGATTTACCTCTAACAACATACACTGTGGAAACAGGCCAACACACAGGAGGGGGATGTGCCTGACATGACTACAGAATGTAAGTGTTGCTATTCTGCATTTGGAGTAATGTTGGTTTAACAGGGTTTGGTTGGATATGGCTGTTCTACATGTTTTAATACCTGTCATGACAGTGCTATGTTTCTGAGGAAACTCCCATCTGTAGGGTCATCTGCAGTCTGGGCAGTGTGTGATGCCTTTTGTTTCTTGTGTTACCCACAGAGCACCTATCTGTGAACTGCAGAAGCATAGTGTGAGGATTGCAGACAGTACATGGTGACAGACATGAGAGTTATTGACCTCATTTCCCTCATAGTACATATGTCGCAACAAACCCTGTTGCAACAGTAAATGTATGAGGTTATCACAGCAACATGTCAATGCTGGCCCTGTGTTTGTGCCTCCAGCCACAACTCTGTCATCCTGTGTACAAATGTCATGCAGTAAGAGGTGCATATGTCCTCTACCCCATAATTTATTGACATCATATCTGATAGCAAGCCAGTGGGATATCAGACTGTGACGAATGTTATGTATAGTAGGGGTTCTCTTTGAGGACATAACCTGGGCATATGGTGGTTGTGTCTACAGTACTGAGGTCTGTGTACTTATGGTGATTGGCGACAGTGTGTGTATTGTGAATATGTACCTTGGCCTGTATACAGACTGTGGTAGATGTCATTGTTCTTGGTCCTGCTCTATCTGATGTTACATGCTGCTCCACTATATGTTACCCTATCAGCTTATGTTTGTAAGGCAAACACACACATGTCCCACACCAGAGACAGGCATCGGACCACACTGTGTAGTGGCCCAGTATATGTAGGGTTAGTGTGTGAGTGGCACATATGAGGATAGTGTTGCTCAGATAGTCCATATACTGTAATATTACACTAGCTATCTTGTGTGGTTGTGGCTGTGTTCACATTGGTTGTGGTTATGCACTTTCACACAAATGTCTGTTACTCTGTGCTGCGACATGCCTGTAGAGCCTGCTATATAAGCAGTATATGTGCATCCCCCCATAGGAAGTGTAGGCCAGTGTTGTGGCAGTCTTCCTGTAGCCTGCACAGTGCTTTGTTACATGCCTAGCAGCTTAGTGTACTTACCCAGTGTGATGTTATGTTCAGATACTTGCCAGATGTACTGCTGCCAAGCCACCATAACAGTCATGTATGTCAGACAAAGCAGTGGAATGCTGTACAGATGTATGTCACTAACTAGTGGGTAGTATGTGGCCATGGCACTTCTGGACTAGTGGTTATTATGTGTCAGGACAGACAGGGTTGTGTGATTGCATAACCTATGGGGGCAAATGTATACCAGTATTTACATGTTATACCCATCTACATGGCTGTTAGCTTCCACATTGTCAGGCTTGGTCTACATGTCTTGCACTAAGGGGTTCTGTGTATACCTCTAGACTGACCAGAGTGTGTCAGACTTTCCACATTTATTGGCCATATCTCTGCTATAGTCCACATGATCATTACTGTGCTAGCAGTGGAACTGTACTATGATGTCCTTAGGATGTCAGTCAGTAGCCAATAGTGCACATGTTAAAAGCAGATGTGACCTCCCACACACAACATATCTGTGAAGACAACCCCTATCACAGTAGCAATAGTCTACATATATACCTGCACTACATACCTGACATCCCCTTGCACTAAGAGGTTGGGACTATTGGGGCTGAGGTAGGGCTCCACTCCATTCTCAGGACATATGGTGGACATATATGTATATATAATTATCCATATATCTATATAGATATATACACATATACATATCAACATACATAGATGGATATGTATATGTACATATATATATATATATATATATATATATATATATATATATATATATACATATACATATAAACACTCAGATATATACATATACACAGCAATATATGTCTACACATATACAGATAGAGATACAAATGCATATATACTTATGGATATCTACATATATATTGACAGTAATAGATATATCAGACTAGATATGTATGCACATATAGTTATAGATATCTACATATATACTCACATAAATAGGCATATATGTACACATAGGATGTGCATACATATCAGTGGCAGCTGGTGACTTCAAATCAAAGGGGGGGGCTGCAGGAGACAGCTGAATGTGTGGGCCAATGGGAAGTGATGCGGCCGACTAGAAAGGGAAGGAGCTATGCTCAAAAACCACAAAAACTGGAACTTTAATTAAATACACTGCCCTGAGTGCCAAACCATCATTATGAGAGTCCAATCAAGACAAAATGAAGTGTAGAAGAAAAAAAAATATTTCAATGCATTGGCTGCATGACAGCTTACTTAATATCTAGATGGAAACAAAAAGGTTGCACGGCATAAAAAAATAAATTATTTTTTAAAAACATTACTGGAATGCCAGTCAAAGTCAAATATAAGAAAAACAAGCAGCAGTCAACTCAAACCACTTCTCCTTGCACTGCAATTCTAATTAAAATTTATATTCAGCTTCATAAAAGTACAAAGTAACATGTTGAAAGTAGCAATCTCTTCTATGATCCCCCCCTTATAAGAATGTTTCTTATACAAAAAAGACCTGCTGCCTGACAACAACTATCTACTTGTTTCATGGAGAAAACATGATCAAAGTAAAAAATGAACAGCAAACAAGAAACAAGCTCAAGATAAATTGTTTAAAGGATTACTGCACAGGTTATGGACCACACATGATAGATTGGCATTCTGTTTAGTTTACTGGTAAAGCTTGCAGAGATGACTGCAAATCTTCAACAAAGGTAATGAGCATCTTAAAATACTGTAATTCTGTCCTTTATTACACATACTGTCATATGCATTTCAATACCCAAGGCTTATAAGTTATCAAGTTATGTAAGTATTCCTGCATGGCAACAACAAAAAGGCTTTCAATGTTGGTAATTCTTTAACAGTATGCTTATTAAAGCTTACTTGTATCTTACAATCTCAGACAAGATTACTTGATGGTCATGAAAGCATTGCTACTTAAACACAGAGCAACGGGCACTTTCTGAATAATAAGAAGCATAAATAAACACTATAAAAATATGACAGAAAAGAACATTCTGCAAAATCAAGCAAGGACAGATGAAAAGTCACTGTAGTACTTGTGTCTACCTTGGATGGCGGGATACCCTGCACACTTACACTACATAACTGCTCCTTGCCTTGCTTGGACACATACAGAGTCACTTCATGGGGGAGTGGGGTGCAACAAGTATGTCACAATTTGAAATGTCTCTGGCTGACTGTGATGGCCCTGACACATTTGTCATACCGCTCAACCTCAGAGCAAGAACTCTGGACAAAGCCAAACACAGAAGTGGGACAAAGGCCCAAAAATAAGGACACTATTTAAATATTGCTCTTATAAACTTTCTAATAAAATAGTAAGTCTAGCATTAGTATGAATTTTCTGAAGGGTATGAAATCTGAAACTCAAATGTCTGTCATTATTTTCTAACTTCAATCTTTAATGATTTGCCACTAAATTGCCAGAAAACCACAGTTTTATGAAAAATGGATCAAAAATGTGATGCAAAAATATAAAGTAGCCACACAATACAGCTGGGAATCTGTCAAAGAAAGTACACTTTTTTTAATATTAGTACTGTTAACTTGAGCAGCTGACAAAATAAATGAATCTATATGCACTTCTGATATAAAAGTAATCTATAACTCTGATTATTACAGTTATTTATTAATTGTAAACCCTCCACGTTTTCTTCCAAAATTGCCATTTTGTGGAGGGATTATTAGAGGGAGAGCAACATTTTGAGCCAAAATCAGGGGCAGTTGAGAGGTTAGGATATGCCTAATTCTATAAAGCAATTTATTTGCACGTACCTTTCAACCTGTTAACACAGGAAATCTGGACAAGGCCAAATATATTGGGGGAACATACAAACAGTACTAAAAATTGCTCTTGTATAAACTTAGTTGATAGAATAACAGGTCTTGCTTTAGCATGCATTTCTCTGAAGGTTATGAAGTCTGAAACTCAATGTCTGTCATGATTTAGTGACTTAATTCCTAAATGATTTGTCAGAAAACCACAAATTTTATAAGGAACAAACCAAAAAGAAAAAGAAAAAAACTATTCAGTCTATGAAAATCTGGACAGTTGAGAGGTATAGTTTAGCCAGGGTTGTCTTTGAGTTTGCACCCCTTCCCCCTCACAAAATCATGGTCGAATGGAGCCTCCCCCCTGCAGCTATTCTAATGTCCCATTACTTGGCTTTTTCCCCCCATTTACCATAAACACTGTAATGTGCATACTGCTTTGCTTCTACGATGATTTGGATTTCATTTGAAAGTTTTATTTTGCATTTTACAGCACAAACACGAAGACATCTGCTAAACAATGCAATGCAATCTCACAATGAAAATAGACTTAGCATTAAAACTTCTCTGCCCTTGAAACTCGCATTCATTGAAACAGCATTGAAATCCATATTCAAAAAAATATATTTGGCTAGTATAAAGATTAACTTTGGGCTCTTTTCAAATGATAGGCCCCTTGCACACAAGATATACATGTGTTGTGTGATGTACCTTCCTGATTGTATTAAATTATATTCCTTGAATAATACAGTACAGTTGTTAGAGGGTGTTTTAAATTTATTGTTTTGAATATATTTCCAGTAAACAATGAAACAACCTGCATGCACCAATAATGACAAAACTGCCCAATTGAGAAGATTCCCGTCATAAAAGTCTACTCAAACTTCTACAATTCACCAGTATCAGTAAATATGCACAATCTCTGCAAAAGTAAAAGTCATCTATAAAATTCCACATTAAAGACATCTGTAACTAATGAAGAGGCTACTGCTAGCAAACAACTTTATATATCATTGTTTCATCCACAAATAAAGTGCCTGTATCTTCACCAAAGAGGACATTCTCAGTACGGCAACACCCACCTCTTGTAGGAGTAGAACTCACAGCCTTCTGCATCAAAAGCAAGTACACTATCTGTTGTGCTATTAACAATACAAACAGAATTAGCATAAGCAGCACTAAACTTCTCTTCCCCTGCATCTCTCAGCTCCTTGTAAAATGTACTTGACCCTCAACTGTATCAAAAAAAATCTGTAAAAAGCCACAATTTATTTGTGGGGACAAAAGCCACAAAATCAGGGACACGTTTTAAACATTGCTTATATAATCTTGGAAAGTTGCTAATATAAAATGCTGCATTACCACCATATATTTCACTCCCAAGCCTTAGACCCTGGACCCTGTGAAAAACAGTCAGGGCAACATACCACTATACCAGATTAGCTGTTTTATGAAAGAGAGGAAGACTGAAACTTAAATGGCTACCATTTAGTGAATTATGTTCTCATCATAGCTGTCAACCTCTTAGCACAAAACACCTGCACAAAGCCAGTAATGGGGGAATACAGCCCTCAGACATATTCAGTGAATTATGTTTTCACCATAGCTCTCAGCCTTAGCACAAAAAACCTGGACGATGCCAATAATGAGGGAATACAGTCCCATAAAATAGGGACAAATTTCAAATATTCACCTTATAAACTTAGAAAATTGCTACAATAAAAGGTATTGTGTTACTATGTACTTTCTGAAGAATTTGAAGTCTGAAATTCAAATGCCTGTCAATTTTGTTTATTTAACATTTGTTAACCAGGAAAGTCTGACTTGGAATAAAAGCCAATTTTTAGCAGAGGACCAGGGAGAAATACTGTCAATGCATGTCTTTGTAACATGGGAGGACACCAGAGAAAACCCACAAACAAACACAGGGAGGACATGCAGACTCCACACAGAAGGCACCCCAGCCAAGAATCAAACCAAAAAATCTCTAGCTATGAGGCAACAATGCTACCATGGCACCATCAACTATCTAAGAAATTAAAACTTCAGAAACCACAGATTTTATGAGGAACAGAACAGAACAAAATATGAGGTAAAAATCTGCAAAGATTTCACAGATGGTGGTGGTTAGGGAATTCGGGTTCTTGTTACCTGCACCCAGAGTCCAGGGTTCAAGCCTGAGGTATTCTCCAACCACCACCACCAGGTATCCTGAGTTGTCTCTATAGCCACCAGTATAAATCAACTGGGGCATTACACACATGCACACACACACACACACACACACACACACACACACACACACACACACACACACACACACACACACAGACACACACACACTTAAAATAAAATCCAAACATCTCGTGATAACATAAACTCCAGTATCTGCAATGATGATAAAAAAGAAAAATAATCCAAAGCTGGCTCTAATACAATCCAAACAGCATGAGCAGGCTCTAATACAATTCAAACAGCAATGATGACAAAATAACAACCAAACAGCACCAGCTTCATCCTGAGTATTGGCTTGCCTGCGTTCCCTCGAGCCAGAATGCACACTTCCAGTTTCCTGGTTGCAAATGTTCCAAGATTCCTGACCTTGCAGTCTGAACCCCTTCCAGTCTATGTGGTTAGCACCACATAGACTTCTGGGGCATCAGCAGTCTGCTGCCTTCTTCCTGAATCCAGACTGGTAAGGCAGCAGTCTGGATTCACTTTCTATCTGAGCTGTGAGGAAGTTATTGGATTGTACCATTGTGGTTCACAGCTGGGGGGCTGCAGTCCTGCAGTCCGATATCATGAGCTGCCACTAATACATATATAGCTATATATGTATATATATATATATATATATATATATATATATATATATGTGTGTGTGTATATATATATATATATATATATATATATATATATATATATACACACACATATATGTACATACAAAGAGATGTACACATGGCCATATATCTGTTGCACTATACAGATGTGTATACAGACATATGCATGGATATACATGTGTATGTACATATATCAACCTATTACATGTATATATCCATATTCATGTCATGCGTATACTCTCCCAGATGTATCTCACCGTATGTATCTGCAACGTGTACATTATGTTAAAACAACATATGTGATGCAACAGTCATATTAATAACAAGTACTACACAATTGTGGTAGTAAAGGCAATTGTTCAATAATAATCAATATGTGTATTGACAGATATATTGGAAAAACAACAGCTGTCTTCACTCGGTTATGGTGTCGTGGTTAAGTATTTTGACTTTAGTGTACAGGGTTCTGGGTTCAAGACCTGCAAGGGCTGCTCATTTTGTTGCTGGCCAGAACAAGGGCTGTCGGATACAGAGCGGTTGAGGCAGTTATGAGCAGATTTAAGTGCATTTGCATGGGTTTGGGCGAAGCTAAATAGCGCTAAGCTGCGGATAAATGTATTGGCACTTACACAGTGTAGGCTGCATTTACCAGTGTGCAAATTAGCTTAGCTGTTATAGTGGAGCAATGTTGATACCTGCTAAGCATAGCTTAGCCCTGGTAACTAGTTCACACCACCCAGTCTGATAACAAAGCAGGGCAATGACATCTGTAATAAGTGTATGTAATGCCATTTACAATACATGTGCCTATGTGCTGTCATTACAGTAGCAAGGGTTGTGAGTGTCATGTCTGGGACACAGACATATATGAGGCTTGTACAGCACTGTTATCCATGTGACTTTGTTACATACAGGGGTAGTGGCCCAAGGTACGTGCTGTCACACTGCCATGTAGTGTATGATGGCGGTACTACTGTTGACAGTGCCTACCCATGCAAGAATAGAGTGCTAAATGTAGTACTGACAACAGGCACACCTGCAGGCATAGCTGGACTCTGAGGCCTCCCTGTTGTATCCCTGGTGTGTGAGATGTGTCACAATATATAACCCCTACTGGGTAATGATCCGACATGTGGAATGTAACTGTAGACTACCGTCTGTACAGCACATGATAGCGAGGGGTCCTGACATGTAGTTATGGCATACATATTGTTGTCAAACTTCAATCTGTCAACACATTCATCCTATGGCATAGCTACTTGCCAAGTGGCTAACTACCAGTCCCTGTACAGATGTGCAGATGACAGGTATCCTGCTGGGATATGTACAGGCATCCTAAGCTTGATTGACACTGCCATGTCTGCCCAGCTGTGTAAGAACTGGCACATACTGGAGATAACACCCTGTACACACCACATGTCATGGGTACCTCCACTACACTACCACAGTCAACTGAACATACTTGGGTACGGGTCTCCATCACAGACACTAACCATGTGTTGTAATGCATGTTGCATGCATGTCAACTTGATCACCTCAGTGGCCATGTGAAGGAAGCACCTTGCGGAATGGCTGATGCATGTCACTTCCACCCTGAGGGTCACCACAGTAGTGTCTGTCGATAGCTTGCCTGCCGCCACATGGCAGGTGGCAGGATACCACTGTACATACAGCCCCTACACAACCCATCACTCCTTGGACAATAGCTAGGTACACACGTATTACCACCTGCAGAGATGCATCTCAGTACTGACACATGTGTACGTGTGCATGACTGAGTATAGCAGTGTCTGTGTGTTAGCACACCTGTACGTGGGGATTCCATGAGGGCCTTCACAACTACCACAACACCCATTTCCATAGCCAGTTGTGGCTGCTGCTGTATGGGACATTACATGTACCCTGTTAAGCTCCTCTCCATACCAGTTACACAAGCCTTGCAGTACCATCACAACAGTGTTGTGCAAATAGGTTGATAGGCATGGGATACCCATTGTGTTCTGGCAAGTGTGTGTATGTGTGCATGTCCAATTATCTGTAGGGTACAACATTCCAAGGCCACAAACTCCTATTACAATACCCATTGCCACACGGTAGTACAGATAGTGTTGTTGCTGCCCATCAGTGAGGTATGACAATGCAACACCCTGCTATGCATGTGGCATGTGCATTAGATACATATCTCTGTAGTACCACTGTTGGGCTCTACAATGGGTTGTATCACAGTCGCGGCCAATGTGTGATGGTGGGTATATCAGAGTGTCATCATGGGTTTCAGGGAGTACGTATATCTACTGGGGGATGTGGGTGCTGTGTACACTGTCATTACACCAAGGTACAACCGCTATATGTCCCATGTACCACGTTATGGTTACCACTGTCACCATCAACCATACAGATAACTGATACCACATTGCATGCCATTTATGCATATGCTGTGTGCATCCTACCTGTAAAACATTGGACACACGGTCAAGTTAGTTAGCAGCAATAGTCCCTGGTCTCTCTGATGTGTGTCTGCCTGCTATGTGTCTGTTAATGTGTATATGAAGGTATGTCACACTATGTATTATCCATAAACACTCATTACATCCCCCATTAGCATACTGTACATGTCTGGGGATGTTCTGCATGTAACATGTAACCTGGGACACACCTCACCCTAAACAATGTGTGGTGTGTGCAATGGAATCTGCACACTTCAGTATCACTACATACTTAGGTAGGGGTCTATCTAGTCCCACTGTTGCCACAGTGTGCATGGATGTGGATGTGTCTACATCAGGTTGCAGATTATACATGCCCCAGTGGGTCACCTGTCCATATGGCACAGGCAATAACTGTTATACTAACCTGTGACGTGTTCAACTGTACCCCAGATATGTCACAGCCATGGTGTCACCACAGTGCCATACCCCATTGTGGAATATGACTGCAGACCATCCTCGTGCTAACACATGTACACCTACATCTCAAATGGATAACATTATAGAGACCACAATCAACCAGTGTTACTAACAGCTATAATGCATCATTGCTGGATGGCTATGCTACCTGCCATATATGCATTACACTTTACTCCTTACAACATGTTACACTGCAGTACTGTGGTACACTGTAGTACAGTCACAATGTGTATCAGAACCATATTAGCCTGTCCCTGCATTGATGGTATGGATGACAGGGATGTGGCACAGGTATCCTCATATGCACAGGGTGTGTTGTTGGTTTGCCAGAGGCTGAGGGTGGGCCATACATTTGACAACATGTGTGTAGGTGAGGGGTGTACTGAGGTGAACTGGGTGCAGTGATGTGGTGTATGTAGGTATGGGGTTGCACTAAGTGTGTTTGTATAGTGTGTGGGTATGCATGCACACAGTTCTGCCATATGGCTGCCCTACACAGGTGTTTATGGACAGTTGCAGACTATACCGGGCAGGGTGTGCAATTCATGGCCTCTGGCCACAGACATGTGGACGGTGCCTGCCAAGGGTTCCATGGGCATGTCCAGATACAGGCTTCCATGTGCTACTTCCACCTGATGACAAATGTCCACTGGTACCAGGTCCCGACTGGGACTGGTCAGGACCACATGCTCATGGTCTGCTGTGGTGTGATGTGGACAGTGCCCCCCCACAGTGCCAGAGCTGGTACTGCCACTACGGGAGCCTCTTGATGTCCTAGCACATCCATGTTGACTGCCATATGTTGGTGTTGCTGGCCTACATCTACTCGGCCGTCACTGTACCCCCACCATACATTCAAGCACAGACAAACCATGGTCAATGAGGGCCATCATCTCACCAGACCATATATCCATGAACTCTGTATAAGCACGGATGGCACCAGACAGTTCACGGAAGTTGTCACTTGCAGATGTGAGAGCAGCCTTCTGCAGCCTCAGTCCCTGTCTGTTGTAACATTCCATACATGCCTGTGCCACCATGACAGCCTGAAACATGCACCTGCTGGTACCAGCTAAGTCGCCTCTGCCAGGGGCATGATGTCCAGCGGCCCTACCATGAGCATGCTGGGACATCTGCCTATGTGGTGCCCTGCCAGACAACCGGCTATTCCTGCTGTGACCAGACACAGTAGGCATGGTTACCACACTTTCCTGTGCACAGCCACCAAATGCCAGCTGTCCCTCCGCTATGGCCACCGGTGATGGGGTAATATAGGAACTGAAACTTTGTACGTGGTTGGGGTAATTAACAGGGGGATGTCAAATGATGGCACTGATTCAGCCCCTGACAACCCCACCTGTGCCTCAAAAGTACTATCATCATCTTCGGCGTCTGTATGGACACCAACTTCAGATTGCATGCAGGAGGGACCCTGACCCACCTCGCCACCTGTGTGGGATACAATAAACGCACTTTAAAACCTGTACAGCATTGCTTAACAGTACACACACACACACACACACACACACACACACACACACACACACACACACACACACACACACACACACGTAATACCTACCTATCCATGAACTTAGAGACAGTCCCACATATATTTTCATGTGTTCCCCATCTGGCATCACACTTGGTAACATACACACATTGATGTCATTCATTAATATATCAGTCCTCTAAATGCCTAGAAAAGTGATCACAACACAAGACCTGTTACTGCATTACCTGCCTGACCTGTGTGCAGTGGTTTTAGATGGCCTCACTGCTGTCATTCAGTGTTCACCCTGTGTATGTCCAGACATCATGAGCATGGTCCCTATATGTGTGGGCTACTATGTTCTATCCATAATATCACGCACTGGTGTGTCATGTGTATGCATTGCTCAGTACATGCCAGATATGCTGCTCAATCAGCCTATTATGTGACAACTTTAATATATGGATACACTCTCTGGTGCTGACTAGTTCTTCCCCAAAGCATCTGAAGTGCTGCATATGTGGGTTGTAGGTCACCTCTCTGCTGAATGTGATATTAAGGGTATACCTGGTGTCTACTTTCCTTTTTAATGCCTATTCCATGCTACAGACCTTATTATACTATCAGCTGTCCTCTGATTACATACATGACAAGTATGCCTGGTGTGTAATGTTGCGGTTCATGTCCATGTACTGCACAATCCCAAAGGGTGGTACTGCTGTATGAACACCCCACAATCACACATGTGCATACATGGCCACCCACACACACATGCACACACACATCCTACATGCATCAACCTCCCTCCACTTCACCAGAGTGTCCCTACAGACAAACTAACTGCCCAGAAGGATGCACACACACATACATACAGGTGAGGTTGCACAATGATAGTACACACAGTCCTCCTATTACCCATCTGTCAACATGCATAACATAGGGTAAACAACAGCATGCAATGCAGCTATAGTCAATCCATGCTAGCAGCAGTATACATGTGTGTGATGCATGTGTTGTGTCACTAGGTGATGCCCCTTCCCCTGGATACCACTGCACCCATGTACACAGTATTGCTGTGCACCTGTTCTGCACCCTGCCATGTACTGTGCACCACACCTCACAGGTGTACAACCCATTGCTGAATGTGTACTACTGTGTCAGTTATGTCAGCTTTAATGCTCACAGCCCATATGTTTTTCAGCAACACATACCTGGAATGATATATGGACAGATGTCATTTGTGAATGCCTGATGTCTGATTTAAAGCTTGTAACATCAGCGGACCATGTATGACCAATCCAATACTCTTAGACTTACAAACATCAGAGCATACCATGGCTATAGGGGGTGTACACACTCTTATTGATATCATGCACCCATCCTTGATCTGCCATGGGACCACATCACTGCATATCTTAACAGTACATGAGCTCAATATGTGACATATGTCCTGTATTTCACATGCAGTGTCTACGGAATGTGTTAGGTGTGTAGATGCTGACCACGATGCATACATTAGGTGCGGGCATATGTGTGCACACCCTTATCATGAATGTTTGTCGCACCTCTTGTTATGTGTACTACAGCAGTCACTACTTTTGACAGGGGTATACTAGCGTGGGCCATCTGCATTTGCCAGTGTATTTTCAGTCTGCCCTACACATGTCCCCCTAATCTGCATGATTGCAAGGTCTACTCATGTGGACATCTCTTGGTGTTCACACACCGCCATCACTATTGCTGTGGGGTTAGGGTTATGTCTGCCACAGTTCCTGAACATGACTATGTGCAGTAACAGCCATTCTTAGCATCCTTAGGATCCCTGCTGCAGTGCACTGGTGTGTCATGCTGACACCCCCCCCCATTCAGCCTTTTTGCAGATGCATGACAAGTAAGGCCTACACATCTGTGTCACTTTGCAGTGTCCTATACACTCAACACCACATGTTACAGGCTAGTCCCAGCTGATAATGTGGACCACAGCAATGCCTTATGCAATAGCATAACTCTGCAGCAGTTGCCATTGTCCTACAGATATATATGCTGGTGTTGCATTGTATATGGATGTTGTTCCAAACATGTCCCTACTGTAGGCCATGTCTCCTACTATTATGTTACTTCCTGTGGATACATTCCGCAATTACATGATGTTAGTTATCATGCAGTTGTCTGACATTCCCTTCCAATACAACACCATGGTCACCCCTGTGATGCCATGCATTTAACAGCAACAATACGTGCACATGTACAAAATGCATTCTGGGTAGGTGTGTTAGATGTGTTCATAGAATATACCATCACCATTACATGTCTGATGTATTGGCAAGCATCTACATAAACCATACTCACCAGCTACAGGCTGCTGCCTTGGTGGTATCCCAGAGGGACCTACATAAGAGGATGAGAAATGCAAAGTCAGTGGCCACACCTGTGGCATTGCTACAGGGTGGGTGCAGCATTACAAAACATCAACAGTACATGTCCACAATACTACCACATATGCACATCTGTTTATCACAACTATGCAGCAACAAAATATACCTATGACATGTCAGATAGGCATGATCTGCCTGTACCGATGTGGATGTATATGCAACAGTGGTCTACTGATGTGCACTGTGGCCTTACCTGCACACTCCTCGGCAAGTGTGTGGGTGGCACCCACCTCCACAAAGGTGACCGTTGGGTTGGTGGATGGCATTGACCCCCTCCTGTGGTGATGTGATCCCCACAGACTGCAGCAGCATGCCGATGAACATTGCGAAGCAGGTAAGAACAATGATGCCAGACCTGCTCATAACTGCAGTTGTGCAGTCCGACATCATTGACCCTGTGGACTACATCGTTCCACAGGGCGGTCCACTCCTGCTGATCATGAGCGGCCTGGTGAAACAAGATTGAGTAGTGCTGTATGAGGTCATTCAGCAGAATTTCATTTTCAGGTGCTGTGTACGCTGGCAGCCTTCCATGGGACATTGTGCCTGAAAGACATAAAGATGGACACAGTTGTGAGCAGGTCATGCAGCAAGGTCACCACAGTTCTTAATACACATCACTGTCACTGCCTCACCATATCTACGAAAACAAACTGTACACACAACTCAATAGGTATGGCTACAGCATACCTACCAGTGGGGCAGATACTGTACTGTACCACACTTTGTGCAATGTGTTTGTAGCCATGTTCCCTGTGTGGACACTATCATTGCTGGCTAGTTACAGACTATTCACCTGCATGCCATTGTCAGGGTCACAATGGCTCCATATATGCCTGTGGTATGCTTGCTATGTGTTTGCTGCACATCTGACATTCTGTGTTATTGGGGTTATCTATGCATGCTGTTGGATATGTTCCAGGATTGTGTAGACTATTACTACTGACGTATGTTCTATAACAGTGACACAATAGCATGTATATGTACTATTGGCCAGCAGAACCACCTCTCCAAATTCATCTCCCCATGTTACCAGGCAACATCAAATGTGTGACCCACCATGGGGCCTCCTCATGTACTGGTACAGCAATACAGTCAGGTGGAACCAACTCAGGGGATGTTGTTCCCACCCCCCAGGGCACACACAGACATGCTCCTGTCCCCTGAGGTCAGGTCCAGGGTCTATTCCATAATGGGCTCCACAGAAACATGAGAGATTCATAGGTTGGTACTAGGCTATCAGCCCTAGGGCCTATACAAGCCTAGCCATAACAATTCCCTGGCTATTTCTTCCCACATTATTTACTTTCCTGGACCCATGTCTAGCTGACGTGATCCCTGGGGTGAATTTCCTTTCTCCCATCCAGTCGTCAAGGTTCCTCTTGAAGAGGTCCAAAGAGGCTCTCTGCTTGACATGTATGGGCAATCTATTCCAGAGTCTGGGGAGTCTCTGGGTCAGCAACCTATCCCTCCAGCATGTTTTGTTTATTGTGATGACAAGGTTTAGATCCCTGGAGAGTGTAGCTCTGAGGGATTGGGATTTCTTTAA
>NC_056725.1:1465182689-1465475189 GCF_019279795.1 Protopterus annectens
TTGATCACCCTAAATGTAAAATAGTGTGAATCACCTCTTTCACTAACATGTTTCGAAAGGGCATTGTAATCAATGCCCTTTCTAATACTATAAATGTGTTCCCTCATTCTTTCACGTAGGGAACGATTGGTCTTCCCCACGTAGAAAGATTGACATACAGAACAGCAGGCAAGATATACCACATTGGTTGATTGACAATTAGCATTCACCCTAAAGACAAAATCTTTTTTAAGGTCCGGATGAAAAAAAGATTCAGAAGTGTTAATGTACATGCAAAAATTACATTTACCACATGGTAGGGTGACACCTATACTGGATGTCCTATGGTCCACCTTCTGATTACCACATAACATTCTTTTTAGATTGAATCTATTTCTGAAGACAAAAGTAGGATTAGGACCAACAATATTCCCTAATTTTTGGTCCACTTGCAAAATGGGCCAATGTTGATGAAATATGTCACAAACTGCTTTCTGATCTCTAGTAAAAAACAATGGAACCTTAACAACATCAAAGGGATTGACAATACTAGATGCACATATCAACTCAGAGGTTCTGGGTCCAAAATAGGGAGTTGCTTTCCCTTGTCTAAGATCTTCTAAATCTGACCACATGTGAAGAATTTCCTTAGAGCCATATCCTTGAGTTACCAACCTTTGTTCTAACTGCTGAATTTCAGAGTGAAACCCCTCAACGGATGGATTAAGTCTCAAAGCTCTAATACCTTGACCACGTATTAGATTGCGAAACACGTAATTAGGGTGCATACTAGACCTACTAACTAGAGTATTCCTGAAACAAGTTTTACGATAAACTCCGGTATTGATGATAGCACCTGGGAGTTTCTCAATAAATAATTCCAAAAACTCAATCCTATCATATGAAGAAGTCATGGTGAATTTTAAACACTCACATAACCCATTGACTTCTTCAGAAAAGAGCTCAAGGTCACAAGGAGAGCCACGCCAAAGGAGAAAGACGTCATCGACAAAACGTCGATAAAAGTCTACGTTGTTTATGAATGTTTCCATTTTAAAGAGAGAAACATGTTCCCAATGGGCTAAGAACATATTGGCGTAGCTATTGGCACAAGGTGTGCCCATAGCTATGCCATGTTTCTGTGAAAAAAATGTATCCCCAAACACAAATATATTGTTCTCAAGCACTATTTCTAAGAGAAAACATAACAGTTCAATCCTAGTACTATCATAGGAACTGTATAAACTCAAGTACTCTTGAATATAACTCACTCCCAGTTCATTGGGTATCATAGTGAATAGAGACTGTATATCCAAAGTTACAAAAATTATAGTCTCCAAATCCACATTACCCTTAAGACATTCATATAAGTCTGAGAGAAACTGTTTTGAATCTTGAAGGACCACCTTATTCATAGTGATCACTGGTCTCAAATGTTTCTCAATGAAGATTGATAGGGGTTCAGTTATCCACCCACCCCCAGCAACAATTGGACGCATCGGTGGATTCCTCATATTCTTATGGACTTTGGGCAGCCCTTGTATAACAGGTATCAGAGGATCAGACACCATAAAGAATTTAAATGTATCTTCAGATATCAGACCTAAATTAAAGACCTCTATGATCGACTTCGAGACCATGCGAATGATCTTAAGCACAGCTATAGAATCTATCTTAAGATAAAAAAGAGCTATCATTAAGCATTTCTGTCATAAAGGTGATATACTGTTGATCATCCATCACAACAATAGAACCCCCCTTATCAGCAGGTCTAATACGAATATCTACATTTTCTCTCAGGGAATTCAATGCCCGTCTTTCACTGACACTGAGATTGAATTTCTTGCCAGGTCTGAAGGAACCAGAGTATTCATTAAAATATTTGTAAATACTATCTTCTGTGAGTTTAGAATAGGCCTCCACAAGGGGATGATTTAACGGAATAAAAGAACTTAGTTGCCTACATTCAGGAACATGGAGCCCAACCTCATCACTTTGTCCAGTAAAACAAATGTTACCATAACAATAACGTAGCATTATATTTCTACAGAAGACCTTAAGGTCTAACACTGTGTCAGTCAATTTACTATTGTCAGAGGGGATGAAGGTTAAACCTTTACATAAAAGATTATTTTCATCATCACTCAAACAATAAGATGAGATGTTAATAATCAGTGATTGGGTACCTTCCCCCATATTTTCTTCAAAGACTGACTCTGCGACGTTTCTCCTGAACATTTTCTCTTCTGGCGGCCCCGACTCATGGACCTGCTCTGTCTCCCAAACTGTTCGACTCAAACAGGTAACGAAAAAGGGAGATCACCTGAGGAAACCTCAATGCGAGGTAAATTGTCTGACTGATTAAAAATATTAACTTTGTCTTTCTGCCTTACTACGCTATCCAAATTTAGCTTCTTCTTATTATTAATCAATACCTTCAGATTCAAAGGTTGTCCTGGTATCTCAGAGGCAACAAAAGGATGTCTACTAAATAAAGGTACAGTGTTTTTATCATTCACAACAACAGATGCCACATAAGTGGAAACAAAATTAGAGGAAACACAGTTAGAAGAAACACAGGTTTTAGATGCATCAACATCATTAATAGGTGTAATACTGTCATCAGAAACTAAAACGGAACCATTCCGGGTTCCATTAGTTAACATAGTAGGTTCAATAGTCACATTCCGAGCAGGTAGAACAGAAACAGTTTCACTGGCAGTCTCAACAAGTTTATAACTCACATTCAAAGCACTCTGTTCAGTCCGCAACCAAACAAACACTTGTCCAAGTCTAAAATCATTAGAGTCCCTTATTATCTTGCTCTGCTTCTGTTGCACAAGTTTGCGTTCAAAAACAGCAACACCATCCAACACGCTTTCTATCATGGGATTTAATAAGTCATTAGAGTAATTGTTAAATAACAACTCCTGTTTAGCAACCAAATTGCTTCTCAGTTTATCTTCTACAGGAGTAAAGAATTCATTCAGCAAACGCATGTATTTGGCGCTTACCTCTAAATTCAGCTGCTGCCATCTCGACAAAAGTTCAGGGAAATGAGCACCCTGGGTAGGCATGTTTAAAACATGGAGACCACGAAGAACGATCCCCTTCTCAAGGCAATATTCGAAATGTTGTCTCTGTAATTGAAGCCTTTTTAGCTTCAAAAAATCATGTTCAACGGTCTCCAAATGCTGTTGCATTTCCTCACGTATTCGAGCCATGGTGATGTCATCATTACTGGCGGCTCCACTAATCTCTGCAGTCAAAAGCAAACTGCGATCCTTCTCAAGATATCTACAGTAGTGCTGCGATTTTTTATTACACAATCTGCCACTACTGGCCGGATTGTAATCCAACTCAATGGTCTCATTCACAGTTTCTGCCATGCTAATGTGGATACAGGCGTAGACAAAATAAAAATAAAAACCAAGAAAGACGCCAATCCACAATATAAACGCTCGATCAGAGATAAAATAATAAATAAACCACATCCACGAAAAAATGACAGAGCGAACACAGCAGCAATAGCTGAAATAGCTATAAAAACGTTTAATAAAAGAGGTAAGCGCTTTCACATAAAAATGCTTCTTCAGACCTATAAAACAACCACATAGCAAAGGTAATATATACAAAGTGAAGAATTCAAAACATCCAATGATACAGCCTAACTAATTAAGCATCAAATACTTCTTAAAAACATACAACCAGCACAAAAGCAAGGAACCAGGAGAGCTTCCATTAAACATACATCAATTAAATGCTTTAGTCCCAAAGCAGGGCTACTTCGGCAGTCTACGTTTCTTCAAATACAGCTTAACGGACACTCGTTCATTCAACCCAGCACTGTGCTGTGTGTACCCTTTGCTATGTGGTTGTTTTATAGGTCTGAAGAAGCATTTTTATGTGAAAGCGCTTACCTCTTTTATTAAATGTTTTCATAGCTATTTCAGCTATTGCTGCTGTGTTCGCTCTGTCAGTTTTTCGTGGATGTGGTTTATTTATTATTTTATCTCTGATCGAGCATTTATATTGTGGATTGGCATCTTTCTTGGTTTTTATTTTTAATATACTAACTCTACTATGACCAATGACATAAAAAACTGAGCACACCTTTATATTAAACAGCAGGCACACACCTGACACCTGCATAATCTTTTACTAAGTCTCCCAATGGTAGCACACATGACCCCCAAAACTGTTTTGCACCTTTAATACTGAATTGCTCCTTCACTTCAAGCTGTTTGACCCTAAATAACCCTACATTTTTAGGTGTATGCCTGCCTTCATTACAGATTTTACTGAGGCAGTAGCTTACAAATCATCCAACTAGATTTAAAGAGCACAGTGCATAGACAGTTGTATAAGGAAGTATCTGCATAAGGCAGAGCAACTAAGTGAAAAGTCAGAAAAAGTAAAGCTTTACCTCGCAAAGAAGGCATGGAGCTTTCTTTCCAGAAATCTTGACCATCTCTGACTGAATAGTGATTGCTTTGCAGCCAGAAATCTTTTGTAGCACAATGAGGCTCTTAGCCGCAGGAAATGTTTATATCCTATACATTAATAGGTTCATAGGTTTATACCAGGCTAATGACCGCTAGGGCCTTTATAAGCCTAGCCATGCAACCCAAATGTGTCCTACAAGTTATATTTTTAGACATTTATATAGGGGGTGATTGTTGGTTTTGACATGATTTACTGACTGCCTCTGTCCTGTATATAAGAAGTTTTGAGTACAGTCTTTATGCTAAAGAATACCCAACTCATGAGTGCTTATAAATCATGCTTTTTATGCTTTGTGCCTGTAGACATAGTTCCACTACGATTCCTTCTCATTCTAGTGAACCCACATGAGCACCTGGGCAACTCAGTAAGTATGCATGGACAGGTCAACTACTCTAATTAGGACATCATGCACTGTGGCTTACATTTGCAGCCAATGTAGGGAGTAAACAGCACATTTGCTTTCAAAGCTAAGCTTATGTAGGTAGTACATTCATTTTACACCATTTCTCACACCTGTATTCCACCCTGATATGCTAACATTTTCAGCACTACATTTTAGAGACCTCAACAAAGGTGATACTACTAAGATTCCATATTTTGCAAGACACATGCGGAAGCATACAACAGGTGTGACTGAAAAGCCAAGCCATAGATCTCTGGAGTGAGATGTGGAAAATGGCCATGGTTTCTCATGGCAGTCTGTGTCACACAAGATGGCCTGTGTATGGTACTTGCATCATGTTTTTAAAGACAGACATTATCTTATGACCAGTCAAACAAAGTCAAAAGTCTGTTGTGCTATGGCAGAAAACCATCACTAAGAAATTCATCCAGTCCTAAGAAAATGGAGAGAAATATAGGCATCAGGAAATAAGATCCTAAATTCAACATACAGCATGTTCTATTGCATCTGCATCTAAAAGCACAACATAACTTCATTTTGTAACAGAATTTATAGATGTATTGTCCAAAATATTTTACCAGAAAATGTTAGTTTGTTTCAGAAACATAACACTGTACTGATAGTATCTGATGGTAGGATTATATAGGTATTATAATGTACCAGTCTGTCAAGTGACCTTATACTTGGTTTCTGTAAGGTGTGACATGTCAGTATATAACTTCTGCTCAGAGTGGCAGAATGCAGCTCATATGTCCAGAATATGCCTTTACTGTGTCAACATTACATCAGTAGTAAAGAACTGATAGGTAATGACTAGGGGTAGAATAGCCACATCTGTTACCTCTCTGAAAATCTGAAAATAAGTTCTGATGAACACGTTGGAGTGAAACTGTGTCTCAACCCAGATGGTCATAATTATATATTGACTCTAGCATTGCACTGGCTTGGAAAAAGAACGCCACTTTTTATTTGCTTTAAATGACTCTTTTAAAGTTGGAGTGGCACTGGACTGAGAATAATAATGTCTGGGGTCAGTGAGGCTTGCCAGTTTGGTTTGTTTTTTCTTCTGTTGACAATGCATACATTTTTTTATACAAAGACATCTTAGGATTATGTGTTTAGAGGTGCTGGGCTTTGTGATGTTATAGCAGAATATTGTGAGCCACTTTACATGTCTGAAATATGCTCCTTCAAAATACCTCTGACACATGTGATGACCTACTGAAGACAGTGTTGAATGGCAAATTAATGTAAAACTGTGTCCATGCTCATATTTGAACCCACCCTATTCTAACCACATCCTATTCCAGTAAGTGGCTCTTTCTTTTCTTTAGGTCAGCAATCATCCCTAGAAGAAGTGAAAGGCAAAGGGAATGAAATGGATTCCCAGCAGACTGTTGTAAGACTGAAGGAAAAGGAATTGCTCTAAATATAGTGAAATGTGTTTAATTCACCTCTGAAGGGGAAGAATATTCCTCCTTCATGGTTTGAACAGTACTCATGCATGGAAGGAAGTTCATACAACAGTATTACCAAATGGTTATAGAATAGAGTCGACACAAATTAAATCCAAATCTCAAAGGTAAATATGACTGCTAGATTCACACCTGAGTGCTTATGGCTGCTTGTATATTTTATCCCCAGATTTGTAGGGGAGGAGCAGGTAGGCTTTGTTAGGGTCATAAATCTGAAGAACACTGGGGCCTTCTCATAGATTTCTTTGAAGAGATAAAAGGAATGGAGAGGACAAATTCTTTAATGTTGCTAGATGAGGATTTGTAGAGATATTGAAGACAATGGGACTATGGACAACATTCACTAAAGGCATGATGGCCTGTGCTGTAGCCTCACATTGAAAGTGGTAATAGTAAATGGTGGTTGAACTTTGTCAGTAAATAAAAACAGCAATATGGCACAGGGCTTTCTCTTTTGCCTTTTATTTTTATTGACTATAAATGTCCTGGCTCAAGAAACTGTACAACAAAAGCAGGTAATGAATAAGGAGAAGGTGTTGCCCTCATCTGTAGTTTTAAATGTACTTATTCTCAATTTTATGTTATTGTTTAGGGCTGCAGAGGACTGCTTATTGGGTAGAATACAGAACTTCATTGCATTAGGTAAACAGTCTTGATTACAATATAATTTATTGAAATCACTAAGTATACTAGTAGGAATATGGGAAAATTATGCAAATCATGGTTTGTGATTGACATTTCTTACAGAAGGCAGTGCAAAACATTTAGGTTTGAAAGTTTATACCAGCAGAAGGGACATTGTATAAATGGACTGGATTGGGTTGCAATGTGAGAATGGGGTTATGCTTCACAAATAGGTGAGCAGAGCTCATTTCATAGGTTCATAGGTTCATAGTTTCATAGGTTGGTACTAGGCTATCAGCCCTAGGGCCTATACAAGCTTAGCCATAACAATTCCCTGGATATTTCTTCCCACAATATTTACTTCCCTGGACCCCTGTCAAGCAGGGTGACTGATGTGATTCCCGGGATGAATTTCCTATCTCCCATCCAGTCGTCAAGGTTCCTTTTGAAGAGGGCCAAGGAGGCGCTCTGCTTGACATGTATGGGCAGTCTATTCCAGAGTATGGGGAGTCTCTGGGTCAGGAACCTATATCTCCAGCATGTTTTGTTCATTGTGATGACAAGGTTTAGATCCCTGGAGTGTGTGGCTCTGAGGGATTGGGATTTCTTTAAGTGGAGTATGTCCAACAGCTCAGGGTTTGACATGGCTTTGTATGTTAAGCAGAGATCGCCTCTGAGTAGACGATATGCCACAGGTATAGCTCGAGTTTTTTTAGATGGTCAGCATAGGGCATCTGCTTTAGACCTGTGATTCTTTTAGTGTGGTATTTATGTGGCCTTTCCAGCTGTTGCAGATGTCTTGTGAGGTACATACCAAACAGGGCGTTGCACTCTATAATGGGTCTAATGAGGGATGAGTACAGTGGGACAATGACTTCCTTTTTTTATGGATGAAAAGCCCTTAGTGATGAGGTGTGCCACATAGAAGGATTTCCTAACTGTTGTGCCAATGTGGTTATCGAAGGTGAGACCACTATCCACCTGTGTCCCTAAGTCTCTCATCACACTTTCGGTGTTTAGTGTACTGCCACCTATGTGGTAATTCATGAGTACATGTTTTTTCCCAAAGGGGATAACTATACATTTATTGGCATTAACCTTGAGCCCATGGCTCTGGCACCACACAACTGTTTCTGTAAGGCCCTTTTGTAGAATATTCACATCATTTGGGGATTCAATAATGGCTCCCAGTTTGCAGTCATCTGCAAACTTTGTTAGCCAGAGTCCCTTAGTGTTGGCCTGTATTTCACAGAAGTCAATGCCAAACAAGAGCGGTCCCAGGAATGAACCCTGAGGTGCTCCACTTGCCACTTGTCTGGAGCTGGATTTGGAGTCGGCTACTTTTACAGTTTGGGTTCTGTCAGTAAGCCAGTTGGCAACCCATTGAGTGAGGTAGGGATTTATGCCTAGTTTAGTAAGTTTATCAATGATTCCAGAGTGAGGGATGATGTTGAAGGCCTTGGCAAGGTCCAGGTAGGCTGTGTGGACTGCCTTACCCTTGTCCACAGCTCTGGAGACTGATTCGAAGAAGTCAATCAGGTTCAGGAGACAAGATCGGCCCTTCACAAACCCAAACTGGGTGGGGTCCAGTGTTTGAAGGTTGCCAATGTCTTTGTTTATAAGTTCCATGGTAATGAGTTCCATGCCCTTGCAGATCAGGCTCATCAGACTGATGGGATGGTAGTTCTTGGGATCCAAAGTGGATCCTCCCTTGTGGAGTGGGATAACTATAGCTGTGCTCCACTCAGTGGGCATGAAGCCTGAGGTGAGGCTATGATTAAACATGACACTTAAGTGAGGTGCCAGTTCATTTTGTAGTTCATGTCGTACACAGCCCGGGATGTCATCTGGTCCCATGGATGCTGTAGTCTTATCTTTGGAGAGTGCGGTTTCTACCTGTCTGGCTGTGATTACTGGAATTTGGCAATGTTTTGGTATTGAGATGGGCCCTTTAGGGGGTGAGAGGGGGATGAAGTTGGTACTAAATCAATCTGCCAGGATATTGGCAGTATCCTTGGGATCAGTATATTTAATGCCATTCTGTTGTAGCTCAGACCAGATCTGAGCATTGCCATTTAGATTCTTGACATAGCTATAGAATGCCTTGTGGTTGTCTTTGGAATCTTTGGCAATTTTATTTTCATAACTATGTTTAGCGGATTTTTTGAGGGATCTCAGCTTCTTACTGAGGCTGCTAAAGGAGTTCTTTGCTTCCTGGGATTTTCCTCTTTTCTGCAACAGTTTCTTCCTTCTGTTGTATAGTTTGTTTATGGCAGGGGACCACCAGATTGGCTTCCTTTTTTTGGAGGACAGCGTCTTGGTTCTATTTGGGATGTCACGATTCATGCATGAGTAGATGTGCTCATACAGTACCATAGTGTAGGATTCAGCAGTCGAACTTTCAGCTCCTGTCTGCATGGGTGTCATGAAGTTTGTCACTTCTGACTTGAATAGCATGAAGTTGGCTTTGGAGAAGTTTTTTTTACGGAGGTTTCCTTACTGGGGGGTGGGGGTGGGATGTGGATTTCAAGGGTGATTAGCTTATGGTCAGACCTGACCAATGAGGGGGTGACCACTGGTGTGGAGCATCTAGCTCCCATGTTGGTAATGACAAGGTCTAGGATATTGGAGCCCCTGGTGGGAAAATGGATTAGTTGATCCAGGGCATTGGAATTTTTGAATTCCAAGAACCGTTTATTGTCAACAAGTGTGTGAGTAATGAAAATGATGCTCTTAGCCCACATCCTGTATATGCCTAGAACCATTCTTTTAAATCCAAGAGATAAGTGTCTGTAAAACTTCAGGAGTTTGTAAAAATATTTATTTCCAGAAGGAAAGTAAAAGGATTGAAGCACCTGGCTTGTGGCATATAAGAGAGTGGAAAGATTGGGGGGGGGGGGGTAGAATGTGTCTGGTTATGTTGCTTTGGTGAATCTGCTTAATCTCTGGAAAGTGTCAGAGCAAATGTGTTCACAAGGTATGAGAAGGGGAAAACAATGTGAAAAGGATAAGATAAGGCATTAGTTAAGAAGACAGAAATATGATAGTTAATTCAAGGATGATGACAGCAAAAACGGTGTCTTGAGTGATAGCATATTTGGCAATAGCAGAAATGGGATTGAACTGTATGCAGCATAATGAGAGAGACAATGAAGATGTTTTTATTGGAAGGTATTTTCATCGCTCAAGGTAAATAGGGTCTAAATGATAAGTGAGAATTGCAAGACAGTTGTCCAGTGATGCAAAGTTAGAAGTCATTCTCTTATGAAGGAAAAAGATTGGAGTGTTTGATGGGGCATGACTAGGCTACCTTGGCCTCCGTAAATCAGAGATGGGAAGGGATGATGTGCAGAAGTCTGAGGTGAAAAAATGAGAGTCATTTTTGGGCTGAACATTGGTGAAATGGCACACCTACATGGTTAGGCTATCTAGTCCACTGTAAATCATTATAGATGGAAAAGTTAAGGGATGATGTACAGAAGTCTGAGCGATGAAAACTAGAGAATTTTTAGGGTTGTCACTGTGGAAATGGTATACTTAGTATCTGGAAGAAGCAGGGACAGTACACCAATTTTTGAAATTAAATTACTGAAATCTGAGCAGCAAGAAGCTAACTTACAGCCACTTTTGGTGGCTGCCCATTTGGTTTATGAGTTATTATTTTTTAATTCAGCATTGACAGCATAACTCTTATGATTGTCAATATTTCCAAAGTATTAGAAATTACAAAATATGCAAAACTTATTTATTTATTTATTTGTCTTTGTTTACCAGGAATTCCGACTGAGTAATACTCATTTTCAGCAGAGGCCCAGGAAGAAAAGCTCCATTTGCTTACATTAGATTACACTAAGTTCCAGTCAAACACAGAGTAGCTACATTTCTATTTATATTCATGCACAAACAGTAGTTACATTTATAGGTATACATTCTAAGATTTTACAAAGGTGGAAGTTACTAAAGAGAAAGCCCATGTGCAACTTAATGGATCACACAGGCAGCAGTTATGTATGAAACCTGTTTTTTCATGTCAGTGAGAGGATGAGAGTATTATATTTAAGGAGATTATTTGGATAGTATTACACAATGAAAAAATGTTAACCCTGTGATGAGCATGTATAGGACCAGGACTGGTTAAGGTGTTGTTTAAGCAGTGGTTTAACACTATTGAGTTTGTTGGAGAGTTTTATTTGCATGGGGATACTATTCCAGAGTTAACAATGCATTGGGAGTACAGCAAGTCTCCTGCAATATTATTTGACTTATATGTAAGTAATACAAATTTGTTTCTAGACTTGAGGTTCCTTGCTGGACAGTGGGGTAGTAATAAGTAATAAGTTATGACCAGACAGAGGTTATATGTCTGTACCTACACTTGACAGATGAAAGGAGACAGAGGTACAATTGTTTATCTCCTTGTGACCATTCCAGTTATGTATGACAAGTCAAGATAGTTAATTTCTATTTGAACATATTACACATAATATGCATATTGTGCATATAATATTTTCACCATATTTCAAAATAATAGCATTAATCTAAGAAGCTTTGGCATGCTAGATGGCAAAATGTGGTAACAATTTGCATTACTGTTGTTGATGAGATGACAGAATTTGTTCATCTGTAATTCTCACTGATTTGATAATATTCATGCAGATTATTGTTCATAACTACTTTATGAGACACTTATATCCCTGGAGGTCTTCATGTTACCTACTATGTTGTGCATGCCATTTCTGTATTATAAAATTAATTTTGGAAAATATTTTATATTTTTCATTCATTCATGCAAACACATTTCAATAGCTCAAGCTTTGTAGATTCTACATTGATGGATTTACAGGGCTTGCTTGCAAAATCATGCCAGTTGTCACATGTCACCATACTGCATAATAAATAATTAATCATTCACAACATTACTCTAGATATTCAGATACTGATAATATTAATACCTGTATATCAGATATATTTATGGATATGTTTGTGTGGGTTGTAGACAGCTCACTGAAAGACCATTTCCTGAAGGACAAGGCAGTCAAAATATTTGAAGGGCAATTTCCTTGAATCATAATTTAATTAAATTCAAAATAAATGACAAACAGTGCAATAAACATACTTAAGGCAAAAATGTTCAAAAACATTTTTTAAGGCAGGCCTGCCTGCACTCTCCATGTGGGGGCTTCACTCCCCACCCACCCTACACCCCCTTACTTAAATAATCTACTTTCACAGCCACACAATTTGGTAGAAAAGTAAAAGTATCAGAAATGGGAGATCACTGGCAATGTACATATACAAACCAGATCAGCAAAGATTAGTGTGAAGGCTGCCAGCCTAGCCAGATAGAATTTTATACATCATTCTATCATTTGTAAATATGAATGTTGAACTACAGACTTGTTTTCTTAAATGAAAGAATATGCTGTGAAATGTGAACTTAAAACAATGTAACAGCATTGCCCTCTGCTGTAAAGAAAGCTAAGACAAGCATTTCTTGTTTGTCCTTTGAAGTTCAAATTATTTTATGACTGTCTTTGATGTTTACAATTCGGCTCTGGCCGGGCTAGATGAAGGCATCCTGCCTATTGTTTTAACTTAAGGAATAATTACTAGAGTTTACATATGGAGTGTCTTTTATTGATGTAGTTTCCTGTAGCTGCAAGATAACAAAAGAATGTAGAATCTGTCAGAAAGTGTAAACAAATGATGTAATGTTTATCAGAACTGCAATAGCAATTTAAACAGAGAGAATCAGAAGGCATTAAGCATTTTGTCTTGATCATCCAACTCACAGCACTGTCTTGCTCACATGTAAGTTATCTTAGACTTGTGTTTTCTTTTAGAAATAGCTAGCAGCTAGAAAGATTAGACTAATTGTTTTTCTGTGATGTCAGAACTGTACTACTGATTTATTTTAAGTATTTCTGTGTGATCTCTGAACTCTTTGACTAGCACTGTGTACTAGAAAGTATTGTCTTGCGGTTTTAATTATTTATTATTAAATATTTTAAAACCTTTTAACTGTGGCTGGTTTGTGTAGAGATAATTTAAGCTCTAGAGTACATTGCATATTTACAGAGTTTACTGTCCAAGTCACTCCAAATAAGCTTTGACTGTTTAGTCACACTTACCAATTGGATAATAATATTGCACAGTAATAATTGGACACCCTTTTAAGGGCCTTTGAGTAGCTGATAATTATTAGTGGGTGGTGGCAGGTGGTACTACTGTATAGTCTGGGAAAAAGGGGCACAGTTGGAGAACCTGTGCTAGCCTTCCCCAGGAGTGTCTGTGTGGTTGTATAAACTCTTCTCAAAGTGTGTGTGTGTCAGCTACCTGGGCAGGGACATGAAGCACTAGTTGGACAGAGAGGGTGCTAGAAGTTTTAGCTTGCCCACTAGGCCGAGATCTGGATCATATAGCTGTGCCAGTGGGGAGTCTTATTGGGGACCTGGAGAGCAAGGGATCGACCAGCCCTGGACTGACTGTGATCTCTGTGTGCTCTTAAAGGAACTTGCACTTTACTGTATGTATTTGTTATCCTTTCCTCATATATGAGACACCCTCTCTGGTGTTAGTGGTGAGGATTGAGGCTCTTTGATTGCTAGGCCAGGGCACGGGAGTCACAAATTAATTGGTGGCAGTAGTTGGGATATCCTCACCTATTAATTGTTTGGCAGAGGTGGGATATCGAAATCACATATTAATTAGTTGGCAAATACTAATTGGCTTGTATTGGTGTGGGCAGAGTGAATCCTGTAGCTTGTGTACAGTTAGCTTTGAAGGTGTTTTGTACTATAAATCAGCCATGCAGGGAATACTCAGAGTTCAGATCACAATTGTTTTATTTATTTTGTTAGCTTAGTTAGTCAGGGTGAGCAGGCAGCATGTCAGGAGACAAGTATGGAAAACTGACAAGGAGCCAACTGGTGGAGATGTGCTAGGCTAGGGGACTGGTGCATGAAAACCTGACTAAGGCAGACCTGATTGCAGCCTTGGTTACAGCTGCATCAGAAAACAGGAACCAGGTGGACAATCAGACTGACAGTGGAGATATAATACCCTCGGAGAATGGACAGCTCAACCTTTCTGCAGTGGACTTAAAAATCCAGCTGGAGCTAAAGAGACTTGAGTTGGAGGCCAGGCGTGTGGAATTAGAAGCAGCTGAGAGACTGAGGCATCTAGAGAGTGAGGAGAATGAGAAACTGCTACGCCTAGAAGCTGAGGAAAAAGAAAAACAGAGGCAGTATGAGAAGGAGATGCTGATTATTTGCCAGAGTCATGGAGATAATGGGGAAGGGAGTAACTGGACCCCAAAAAGCACAAAATGTCAGTAAATGTCTTCCGCAGTTTAAAGAGGGGGATAATTTTGATAGTTTCATTCATATGTTGGAGAGGGTATGTAAACAGTATTAAGTTGCCCAAGGGCTCTGGGTAGGGTTTCTGACCCCTTTACTCCATGGTAAAGCTGTAACTGTTTTCGCTAAGATATCTGATGCTGCATGTTTTGATTATACTGCTGTAAAAAACTGTCTATTAGGGTTTTTTTTAAGCTAACACCTGAAACATATAGGAAAAAGTTTTGTGAGCATAGACGCAAGGTAAATGAAAGAGTGTGTGAATATGTTGTGAATTGAGCACTTATTTCCATAGGTGGGTGAGTGGATGCTAGGTCACCACTTTTGAAGGGCTGGCAGACCTTTTGGTGAGGAACAAGCCCTTAGCACTTTACCTGAGGACATGAGGATCTGGTTAGCTGATAGACAATGTGCTACTACCGATGAGTTGAGGAAGAAGGGAGACCTATACCTGGCAAGCAGGGCAGCCCTGCAGAGGAAGGGGACCCCCAGTACTGCTCATGAGCCTAAAGGAATCCATGGTGGGCAGCACAGACTACCACAACAGAATATGCCAGTAGCAGGGGAAGCCACTAGTCCAGATACACATCCAGGAGCTAAGGTTATATGTTTTGAATGCAACCAGTGGGGCCATGTGCCATGCAGGTGTCCACATAGGTGAGGTGGGGAACAAAAGGTAAGAGAGCCAGTAAGTGGGAAAGACAAAATGCCAATAGTAGGCTATCTTGAGACAACAGGGGTACTAAATTACCATCCTGCAGTTGTCCTGAGAGGGAAGCATTTGGATGAGGCAGTACCATGTGCTTATGCAGTTACATGCAATTAGCCTAGGAGACAAGCATGTGGGTCTGGTAGCCTGGGTGACACCCAGACAGACTGCATACTTGCAGAGAGGACTGGTGAGGTGGTTACTTCAAGGAGTGAGCTACGCTGTAGCAGTAAGACTGAAAGTGAGCCACAGCTGCTTGTGGGTACTGATGATCCCTTGGATAGAGTGACTGCAAAGACAGAGGTGAGTAGTAGTAAACAGGCTGACAGTGAGGCACAACTGTCAGAGGATGCAAGACTTCCTGTGGAAGGGGAGCTGGGAAGAGTTGCAAAGAGAGAGTTGAGACAGGCTCAACTCTCAGTCCCTACATTGCAAGGCCTGAGGCAGATAGCTAGGGAGGCACCATATTCTCAAGGAAAGGGGGGATCTGTATACTGGGACAAAGGGTTACTATACAGAGAGTAGAACCCTGAGGCAGGGATAGAAGGAGAGAGAATACAGTAGTTGGTATTGCCTAGAGCCTACCATCTGGTGCTTCTAGTCATAGTCCATGATATTCCCTTTGCAGGTCATATGGGCATAAAACATACAAAGAGGCGTATTATGCAGAACTTTTGTTGGCCTGGAATTTCCAGAGATGTAACAGGGTACTGCAGGAACTGTGAGCACTGCCAAAAGGTATGCAAGGCCGGAGACAAGGTGAGAGCTCCTTTGATGGCTTTGCTTGTGATTGAGGAGCCATTTCAGAGGGTAGGTATGGATATTGTGGGTCCTCTGAGTACCCCAAGTTCCACAGGGAAAAAGTATATCCTAGTGGTAGTGGATTATGCTACACAATACCCTGAGGCAGTGGCTTTGTCCTCCATTGAGGCAGAGAAGGTGGCAAATACTTTGTTAGAGATTTTCAGCAGGGTAGGTTTCCCAAAAGAAATACTGACTGACAGAGCTGCCAATTTCATGTCAGACCTACCGGTTTGTCTGTGGAAGTCCTGTGGGGTGAAGCAGATGAAGACCATCCCCTACCATCCCAAGAGTAATGGTATTGTTGAGAGGTTAAACTCTACAATCAAATCCATGCTACGGGCATTTGCAGATCAGTTTAAGAGGAAGTGGGACAAATATTTGCCCCATCTGTTTGCTTACAGAGAGGTTCCCCAGGAATCCACAGGTTTTTCACCATTTGAGTTGCTATATGGGCATAGGGTGAGGGGACCTCTAGATTTAATTTGAGACTAGTGGGAAGGTGAGTGCGAGTTTCACAAGGAGTCTGTTGTGGCATATGCCCTAAACCTCAGGGCAAGGCTCTGGGAACTCATGGGCTTGGCCCAGGAGAACCTGGCAGAAGCCCAACAACAGAGAAAGGTGTGGTATGACAGGAATGCTCGAGCTAGAGAGTATGCTGTGGGGCAGCAGGTAATGGCTCTCATTCCTATCAGACACAACAAGCTACAAGCAGCTTGGGAGGGTCCCTACAAGGTGGTAAGAAAGGTAAGTAATGTTAACTACATGGTGGAACTGCAAGGCAGATGGCAGGGGCACAAATTGTACCATGTTAACATGATGAAACCATACCATGATAGGGAGGCCCTTATTCTGAGCATTTGCAGTGGATTGCAGTTGGAGTCTGAGGGAGATCAGGGGACTCATCTCCTCAGTGAGGCTCGGGCTGACACTTCAGTGGAAGGGGTAGCAATGTCCCAGCAGCTATCTCCTACCCAGGGTCTAGAAATCCGAGCAGTGTTGCAAGAATTTGAGGACATGTTCACTGGGAAACCAGGGTGCAGGTCCCCAAAGGCCTATTAGGCAGGCCCCTTATAGAGTGCCTGAGAGAGTCAAGCAGACTCTGCGGGAGGAGGTACAGGAGATGTTGTAACTAGGGGTGATTCAAGAGTCCAACAGTCCCTGGGCCTCCCTATTGGTGTTGGTGCCAAAGAGGGATGGCAGAACCAGGTTCTGTGTGGACTACAGGAAATTAAATAGTCACACAGAGTTGGATGCTTACCCCATGCCTAGGACAGATGATTCCCTAGAGCAGCTGGGTGGGGCTACATATCTTAAAACCATAGATCTCACCAAGGGTTACTGGCAGGTGCCCTTGACTCCCAGTGCTAGAGAGAAGTCAGCCTTTGTGACTCCTTTTGACTTGTATGAGTTCACAAAGATGCCCTTTGGGATGAAGAATGCCCCAGCGACTTTCCAGAGGCTGGTAGATAATATCCTAGCAGGAGCAGGAGGGTTTGCCCTTGCTTACCTAGATAATATTACCATCTACAAGAATTCCTGGCCAGAGCACCTTCAGCATGTCAGGGAGGTGCTGGGCAGACTACAGAGGGCAGGGTTGACCATTAAGCCGAGCAAATGTCAGGTGGGTATGGCAGAGGTCTCCTACCTAGGACATAGGGTGGGGAGGGGTAAGATAAGGCCAGAACCTGCCAAAGTGGAAGCCATTCAGGCATGGCCTGCACCTGTTACTACAAAGCAGGTGAGGGCATTTTTAGGGACAGCAGGGTACTACAGAAAGTTCGTCCCCAGTTATAGTACCATAGCTGCTCCCCTCACAGACCTGACAGGAAAGAACAGGCCAGATAAGGTAGTGTGGACCCCAGCATGTGAGCAAGCATTCAAGAAGCTTAAAGAAGCTTTGGGAGGACCCACCTGTGTTAGCCAGTCCAGATTACAGCAAAGAATTTGTTGTGCAGGCGGATGCTTCAAACCATGGGGTGGGGGCTGTACTTAGCCAGATTTCTTCAGAGCGAGAAGAGCACCCATTGGTTTATGTCAGCTGTAGGCTCCAACCCAGGGAGGAATACTATGCAGCTGCAGAAAAGGAATGTCTAGCCATAGTGTGGGCACTGCAGAAACTTCAGCCTTACCTGTATGGATGGAAATTCACTGTTATGTCAGATCACAACCCCCTAACATGGTTAAACAGAGCCAGCCAGCAAAATGCCAAGTTGCTAAGATGGAGCCTAGGGTTGCAAGCATATGATATGTCAGTGCAGCACCACAGTGGGGTTAGCAATGCCAATACAGATGGGCTATCAAGACAGGGAATGGGGTGAGGTACACTCAGATAGACCTAACCCTCTCAAGCGGCATTTCTCAAGGGTCACTTGAAAAACTAGCTTGAGTTCTCCGGGGGGGGGGTGTGAAGACTGCCAGCTTAGCCAGATACAATTTTATACATAATTCTATCATTTGTAAATATGAATTTTGAACTACAGACTTATTTTCTTAAATGAAAGAATATGCTGTGAAATGTGAACTTAAAACAATATAACAACATTCCCCTCTGCTATAAAGAAAGCTAAGACAAGCATTTCTTGTTTGTCTTTTGAAGTTCAAATTATTTCATGACTGTCTTTGATGCTTACAATTCGGCCCCGGCCAGACTAGATGAAGGCATCCTGCCTATTGTTTTAACTTAAGGAATAATTACTAGAGTTTACATATGGAATGTCTTTTATTGATGCAGTTTCCTGCAGCTGCAAGATAACAAAAGAATGTAGTATCTGTCATTCTGGGAACATGAGGAAAGTTTAAAAAATGATGTAATGTTTATCAGAACTGGAATAGCAATTTAAACAGAGAGAATCTGAAGGCAATAAGCATTTTTGTCTTGATCATCCTACTCACAGTACTGTCTTGCACACATGTAATTTATCTTAGACTTGTGTTTTCTTTTAGAAATAGCTAGGAACTAGAAATATTCAACTAATTGTTTTTCTGTGATGTCAAAACTGTACTACTGATTTATATTAAGTATATATGTGTGATCTCTGAACTCTTTGACTAGCACTGTGTAGTAGAAAGTATTGTCTTGTGGTTTTAATTATTTATTATTAAATATTTTAAAACCTTTTAACTGTGGCTGGTTTGTATAGAGATAATTTAAGCTCTAGAGCACATTGAATATTTATAGAGTTTACTGTCCAAGTCATTCCAAATAAGCTTTGACTGTTTAGTGATACTTACCAATTGGATAATAATATTGCACAGTAATAATTGGACACCCTTTTAAGGGCCTTTGAGTAGCTGATAATTATTAGTGGGTGGTGGCAGGCGGTACTACTATATAGTCTGGGAAAAAGGGGCACATCTGAAGAACCTGTGCCAACCTTCCCCAGGAGTGTCTGTGTGGTTGTATAAACTCTTCTCAAAGTGTGTGTGTGTGTCAGATACTTGGGCAGGGACACAAAGCACTGGTTAGACAGAGAGGGTGCTTGAAGTTTTAGCTTGTCCACTAGGCTGAGATCTGGACCCTATAGTTGTGTCAGTGGGGAGTCTTATTGGGGACCCGGAGAGCAAGGGAGCGACCAGCCCCAGATTGACTGTGATCTCTGTGTGCTCTTAAGAGAAATTGTACTTTACTGTCTGCATTTGTTATTCTTTCCTCATATATGAGATGCCCTCTTTGGTGTTAGAAGTGAGGATTGAGGTCCCTTGATTGCTGGGCCAGGGCACGAGCATCACAATTAGTACAGGTCACTTCAATCACCAGCTAAAGCTTCTTCAAGCACATCTAAATATTTCTGTTTCTGTAGCACAGATCTACATACAGCTATACCACATTCAAAATAAACCATTTCAACCAAGTTGTCATTCAGTAAAATGGTCTTTAAACCATTTGGATTTAGTGATTTTTCATTCAGTGAAATGAACATTCAGTCAAAATGGCAGGTATCTATCCAAACTAATATCATGGACATTTTTGTCTAATACTGTCACTCATCTGGTCAGGATAAAACAGACAAAGGGTTCGGTTCAAGTAGCTTTATTACACACAAACACATCAGAACTGATGCTTTGTAACTTAAACTTAAATAAACTTATAAACAGACTGGCTGCTACACTCATACATGTTAACATTCTGGCTGTTCTCTCAAAATGGCACTGCTGCCTGCACATGCTCACTATTTATATGCACATGCCTACATCTGGAAATGCTTCTTAAAGTTACACACACACACACACACACACACACACACACACACACACACACACACACACACACACACACACACACACACACACACACACACACACACACACACACATGCTCTATCCTGCATCCTCCCACTTTGAGAAATAAATCAAATACCAAATGACAGTATTTAATGACATGCAATTACACAGAAATGATCTTTTCACATGCAGTTATACAGAACTAATTCTTTGACATGCAATCATACAAAATTAGACACATAAAACAATCAGGTCCAGGTTGCTGTGTATTTTACAGTAGATCTAGAAATACGACCTGATTGTATAACATACAATCAGAATTGGATCTAGCAACATGGACTGTCTTCAAGAAATGTTCAAATTTGGAGACATCTGGGACATCATCAGGAATGGGAATGGATACTGAGACATGTTCTTCAGTATGAAAATTGTCAGGGTTGCTCTAAGTCTAGAGACTGTATCACAGGTATGATGTTATGATATCATTTCAGACACAGGAAGGAGGTGTCTGCAGTTTCTCCTGTATTCTGTACCCTCAGATTCCACTAAGTAGGTTCTTGGCTCAGCACATATCCCTCTCACTTGACCAATTTGATCAAAGTATTTTGCCATTTACATCCTCACTGTCTCTCCTTCTTTTAATGGATGAAGAAATCTGCTCATTTTGTCATAGCTGGACTTCTGAAAGAAATGCTTTTTAAAGAGATGGACTTTGATTGCTCTAGTGTTTTTAGCATTAGGCACCAACTAATTAGAACTGATTGGCAAGGTTGCTCTGATTTGCCTAGATAGAAGTCTCTGAGCAGGCGAGCCTAGTAGGTTATCATGGGTTATATTTCTGAGACTAAGTCAATTCAAGAAGATATCGGTATTGTCATGTTTTGACTTCTGTAGTAATTGATTTGCACTCTGAACAAGCAAGGACATTTGATTGTGGGTATTCTGGATTACTGGTAACACAGATAGAGTCCCACTCTTTTGCAAATTTCTGAAACAATTGGCTGGCAAACTGGGTATCGTTGTCAGAAATAACTTTGTGTGGACTACCATGGACTTAGAAGTGATGTTTTATCTTAGTAATAATAGCACTGGACGTTAGGTTATGTATCAAATCTATTTCAAACCAGTTTGAATAAGAGTCTACCAGCACCAAGTAATGCTGATTGTTCCGCTCAAATATGTCAGTGGCTACTGTTGACCAAGGTAGTTCAGGAATCTGGTTTAGGTGAAGTGGTTCTTTTTGCAAATATGGTTTAGTACTATTGCATACTGAACAAGATGAAAGCATTTTATCAATGTCTTTTGATGGAGAAAGCCAAAATACATGTTCTCTCACCCTTCTTTTGGTTGCTTCAGAATTTGGGTGGCCACAATACAAAATCTGAATGTATTGATGTCGTAAGGAAATAGGAACAATAAATTTTGAACCTTTGAAAATGATACCCTCTTCCATCAGCATCTCATCTCTGTATGGAAAGTAAGGTTGTACTTCTGGCAGTATGCAAGATTGTTTTGACGGCCATCCAACATTTGTGAAGTGATTGAGCTTCTGCAAAACTGGATCAGTCTTTGTATGATCTCTTAGCTGATAAAAACAAAAAGAGACGGTCGTAGTCAAAGCTGTAATCCACAGTTTATTGAAGCGCTTTTCATTTGCAACAAAGTGCAAACTTCTTCAGAATAAAATACAATGAATAAATTGTCTGTTTTAACTGTTTTAACTCTATGTCACATGATGGCAATAAACCAATCCAACAAGACCCTCTCTTAAACAAACAGCACCAAAAATAGATACTTGTAACACCTACATACAAAATAACTAAGAAAAATTGATACAAGTTTCATTAAAATCTCAATTAAAATATATGTATAATAGTTCCACATATACTTTAAAAGACTGTGTACAAAAATATTAACAATAACTAAACATTACAAATACAAAAGTGACCTTAACAGAGACTGCCCAACATGAGACAGTTTTATAAAGTGCATATCCAGTGGCAATCTAACCACGAAATATTGCAACTTAACCTTCTAATACTCCAAATAGGGACTTAAAAATACATTAAGAACACAATAAAGTGCTCTATAATTATTGACAAGAAACATAACTAAAATCATTTAAGACATTACTGTTGTCAATCAAGAAATCATTTCATTTCTACACAAGATTCATTACATGAAGAAATGTTATATAATTCAATTCACAGTATCAAACATGCCTCTAAAAATGTATAGGTTAATTTATGGAAATAAATGATACCTAATGCATTCAAATAAATATGAACAAATACAACAGTAATATCCTGCAATTCTAAAGGTTCATCTCCTTAGGCTTTTTAATTTCAATAAGCATTTAATTGAACAACAATCATTATTGCTTGGATAGTTATAAGCATTCAAATAGATTTGCCAGTACAATTCCAGTTCTTCGAGAAGTAGATGCATAGGGTCTCCTCTAATGTCTGAAGTAATTTGGTCTATGACTCTATATCTAAACTTATGCTCGTTGAATACAGATATACGTTTGGCAAGGGCATTATCAGTTTTAACTTTAGTAATTGCATACTGATGTTCATAAATGCGATCACGGAGCCTAGGCTCTGTTTTTCCGATATAGAATGCTGCACAGCATTGGCATTTAGCTAGATAAACAACATATCTAGAATTGCAGTTGAACCTCTGCTTCAAAGATAATTTGATGTCATTTACTATGCATTCACTACCGACATCAATATACCTACAGTAGTTACAAGATTCACACTTGAACATCCCTACAGTCCTAAATACCTTATTGGGTTGATGTTCCAGTAAGATCTTTATATTTCTACCCTTCCTAAATATAACCCTAGGGGTATCCCCTAACTTTAATAAATAACATAGGGTTATTCCCAAAAAGGCCCCAGTTCTTCTTAATGATTTTCACTACTAGGTGCCTCTCAAAACTGAATGTAGTAACGAAACTAAGTTGGAAATTGTTTTTTTTTCTTTTTCTTTTATTAAATTAACCTGATGATCATCCAGTACATCAATACTCTGTTCTAACTGGTTACCTAAAGTCCCATGTTTCACGCTCAAAATGGGTTTGTAAAAGCTATTGAGCCTTTTTGTACTTACTTCATCAATAAGTGAGTCAATTAAGTTTTCGGGGTAGTCACGCCCCAAGAACATATTTTTCAGTGTCAGACATTCATCAAAGAAGTCATTGCCTTGGCTAGTAACTTGGGCTGCCCTTACCAATTGGCCTTTAATCAGTGAGCATTTTTGGTGATAAGGGTGACAACTGGAATAATGCAAAAATGCATTAGAATAGGTACTTTTCCTATGAATTTTGGCAATATAACAGTGACTTGGTCTATTCTTTTTAAGATTAATGTCTAAGTATGAGATTTCATCAGTGTCGAATGTAGAAGTAACCTAAAAAAAACTAGTGGATTTATTAAAGAATTCTACTATTCTGTTGGCCTGATTAACATCTCCTTTAAGTAATATGAACATGTCATCAAGGTAACGTGTATACATAACTATGGAATTTTTAATCTCAATATTGCTAAGAATGAATTCTGTTTCCCAGTAAGCCATGATTAAATTCGCTATACTGGCACCACACGGAGACCCCATGGCTACACCAATCTTTTGCAAATAAAAGTCACTGTCAAACAAAAACAAATTGTTAGACAAAATAACATCTAATAGTTCCATAATTAACAAAATCTCTGCCACTGTTGCTTTGTTTTTCTTCAACATTAACCCTACCCACTCTATGCCAGTTGAATGGGGAATGCACATGTAAAAGTCCTTGACATCAACCATAAGGAAGTTATGTTCTTCCCTATATTTTAACTGGTCAATTTTCCTTAGGAAAGACCAGGAGTCCTTACACATCTGTTTTTCTTCCATCAAATATTTTTTCAAGATTGAATCAACAACCTTGGCACAGGGGTAAGTTGCTGAGTTCCAGCCATCAGTCAAAGGTCTCATAGGGGGATCCCCCAAATTTTTATGAATCTTGGGGATACTGAACAAAACAGGGATTCTAGGATATCCCAAAGACATATAATTAAAAGTATTCAACTAAATTCTACCATCATTGAACAAGTCATTCACTAGACATTTAATAAACTTATAAACCCTATTAACTTCATTACGTGAGCTTACTTGGTAGGCTCACTATTTAGGACCTTCTTCATATGTTGAACATAATCATCATTATCCAGAATAACTATTCCCCCACCCATGTCTGGTTTACACACCCTCACATTTTGTGAAATAAGACAATTGAGGCTTTTCCATTCTAATTTACTAGTGTTGAAATTACACCTATTTTTACGTTTGTGTTCATCATACACCAGGTCCCTAATGTCCAATTCACAAATGTGTTCAAATGTTTGTAACAACATGTGAAGTGGGAGATTAGCTGGATCTCTTAGTCTCTTGGTAGAAAAATTATGCACTTCCATGACTTCAAAGTCAAAATTATCTGTATCAAGCTGTTCTCTGGTATTTCTGGGTGATCTGGATAAGGTATCAGCCAGATAAAGAAGTCTGCCTTTCAGGTAGACCATCTTGAAATTATACTTTTGTAATTTGAGCATCATTCTTTGTAGTCTTGCTGGAGTGCTTTGCATAGGCGTCTTTAAAATAGTGACTAGAGGTTGATGATATGTTTCGACTTGGATAGCTCGACTATAAATATAATCAAAGAACTTCGAACATGCAAACACAATTGCTAAAAGTTCCTTCTCAATTTGACCATACTGCATCTCAGTTTGGGTAAGAGTTCTATGTGAATAGGCAACAGGTCTGCCCTCTTGACGGATAACTGCAGCAAGACTGAACTTTGAAGCATCACAGGAAAGAACTACTTGTTTGTGTACATCATAGTATTTCATTGTAGGTGGGTTGGCAATTTGCTGTTTGAGGTTATCAAATGCTCTCTGGTGTTGTTCTAACCATGACCAGGCAACATTGTTGCATGTCAGCTCTCTCAAAGGTGCAGATAACTCGCTAAAGTCAAGGATGAATTTGCCAAAATAGTTAACCATACCAAGAAAATGCTGTAGGGATTGGACATTGTCTGGAGCTGGCATATCAAGAATTGCTGCTTGTTTGGAAGAGTCTAGTTGTTAAGTCTGTAATGGTAAATAAATGACCTACATAAGTAACTTCTGGTAGTCTGAATTGACATTTCAGAGGATTAAGTATTAAGTTCACTTCATGTGTTCTGTCTAGAACTTTCCTGATGTTTCTTTCATGCTCTGCTTTTCCATTACCTCCAACCAGTAAATCATCAACTATTATAGCACATAGATAGCCCAAAGAAATTTGCTCCATTGCACATTGAAAGACTTCACTGGAAGAATTTATTGCAAATGCATCTTGAGGCATCTGTAGCAACCAAATGGTGTGCTGAATGTAGTCAGTAGTGAAGACTTGTGATCAAACATTACTTGCCAAAATGAACTCTTTTCATCTAAGACAGAAAAAGCAGTGGCATTTGGCATGAGGGTGGCAACCTCCTTGACTTTACACATAGGATGATGAGGGCTCTTTAATGCCTTATTCAAGTCTCTTGGGTCAGTGCATATTCTAATTTCATCTGAACATTTCTTATGAGCAGCTACCAGGCACCCACTCAGTTGGTTCTGTGACTGGACAAATCATATTTTGCTGCAGCATCTTGTTTAACCCGTCTTGTTTAACTGGACCTTGACTTTATCCTGCATAGCTATTGGAACTCTTCTCACTCATCTGACCACTGGACTGACCTCTGGGTCTACTTTTATGGAGTACACAACTGGAAGTTTGCCTAACCTGTCATGGAAAACATCTGCATACTCTGAGAAAATAGCATCACTGAAGGCAGTACTGGGCATGTGCTTATATGATCAACTTCTTTGGTAAAAGAAAGCAGTTTCATTCTCAAACTGTCTCTGAGGCCTAATAATGACTGCACAGTTCTTCTGACTACATAAAATTGCAAGCTGTAACTGTTCCCATCTGAATAGCATGAAAGCAGTACTGAGCCTTCTGTTTGAATCTCTTCATCTCCATAAGAAACACACTTCGAACAATTAGCCAAATTAATTTGCTCACCAGCTTTCACTCTAGCAATTGTTTCTTCTGGCACAACATTACACTTTGAGCCAGTGTCTACTTTGAGCTCTGTGGGTTTACCATTGATCAGGACAATACAAAATACTTTGTTCTTTATCAACAAATCTACTGCATTAACCTATTCGCCGACCACTGATACATCAACTACATAGAAAGTAGAGTTGCAGCTTTCAACATGATCTACTTGCTTTTTTGAGTGACCTTTCTTAACAACTGAATGAGGCTTGTTTGATTTACCAAACTTTTGAAAGTGGTTCCATTTTATACACTTGTAGCATTGCTGACCAAATGCTAAGCAATTTTCTCTTTAGAAACACATGATTGGTACCACAATTATGACAGTTAACAATAAGATTTGACTTGGGTTTTGCTGACCAACCCTTATACTGTACTAAGCATGTCTATTTTGCTGAGGTAGTCTTGGAACTTGCTAGAAAGTTATGGGATGTCCCAGGGGAACCTGTAGGTGCTGCAGCTGCCATGTGCTTAAGCCTGCTTCTGTTTGCCACATGTTGCATGCTGTCTATGCTTGCTCTAGAGGCTGCTGAAACCATGCTATTATCATTTGCAAGCATAATTATGTGTCTTTCTGTGAGCTCATGGATTTGACAAATCTCTATGGCTTTGCTCAATGTTAAATCACTGTCATGAAGCAAAATCTTTCTCACTGCAGCACTATTAACACCACACACATGCCTGTCCTTTTTAACTCATCTTTCAAATCACCAAATCTGCACGTTTTAGCCTTATTTCTCAAGTCAGTGATATAAGCTGCAAAAGTTTCACCTGGCTTTTGGTCTCTTGTATAAATAGGTGCCTCTCTAATGCATCATTTGTCTGGGGGTTGCACATTCCTCTAAATTTACATTTCAAGCACGTGTCCTCTCTTGATTCAGCCAGTACAACAATATGACAGTTTCTCCCTCTCCTTCATATACTGCTGGCACATACACAAATGAGCGCTCTCTTTCAATGGCCTCTGATCCAGTTAAGTTAAGCAAAATCAATGCCATTGTGCATCCATCTTTGTCAGAAAAATCTGCTTGTATGAAAACATATTCCTGCTCAAATTCTCTCCAATTCTCTCCAATATTAAACACAAGTGGACTGGGTCTGCAAAATGCCTCTGCTATATCAACACACAGTAGTGAAGGTGCTTGGAATTATGTACGAACACACACACACACACACACACACACACACACACACACACACACACACACACACACACACGCATACACACTCACTCACACACACACACACACACACACACACACACACACACACACACACACACACACACACACACACACACACACACACACACACAAACACACACATTTCTGGTGAACTACTCTGTAACTGGGACTACACTGGTGTGTTTTAAATACTGCTTAATGTACATTGATAAAAGTGGGATAAATACTGTTTTTATGACTGGTATTGCATGACTAGCATAAGTGTCTGTATTTATTATCCAGTATTTTCTGCTCTGCTTAATACTGCCCACTCCCCATTTGCAGAGGTTCTACTCACCTCACCCTAACGTCTATATCTGCTCTCTTTTACAGTGTTTAAATATACCTGCTGCATTTTTTACTAAAAATATAACTGCTGTGTTGCCTTTCCCTTGGGACTGCACTCTGTAATCTGAAGCTGTGGCAGCCTACTACCTGCCCACCATCTCCCACCACATGGCTGCACTAGGTATTAAAATCTGTAGGTATTTGTTTTTCATTAAAGTATCTTACTTGTTGTTCTGAGTGAGTAGTGTGCATGATGCTAAGGCCTGCCATAGATCCCCTCTTTTCTCTTTGCAACTGACTTAAAATTAACAGCATCCCTTAATTAACATTCAACCCTGACCTTCCTCCTGATTCACTGTTAGCTACTGCCCATAAAAGTTGCAGTGGTTTTGCCAGTCGCAGTTAAATACAATCGCACTTTAACCAGTACCATACCTAGTCTACTTCACTGTTTCAGTTCTTTTCTGAGCTCCTTACCTTCTGGACTTGATTCAGCCCATTCCGTTCACCCTCGCTATGGCTCGGGCTCACTTTGCTCCCCACCCTGCCCCCTTATCTCACCCACCCTGCCTATACTCCAGTTTATTCATAACCACAATCAACTGACTTTCCTAACACCTCCCACCAGCCAATCACATCATCCTCCAACCATACTCCCTCTCTTTCCTTTCACCACCTGCTCATTAATTTGTTCTGTGGTGCTCTGTCACATCACACTATCATTTCCTCATCTTATAACTCCCAAACCAGATAACTTAACTCCACATATACTACCACACCTCCTTCAATTCTCACCATGCTTGCACCTTCTATTTTCTTAACAGTTCTCCTCTCCCTAGGCTACCATCTAACTTCCTACCACTGCACTATCACTAACCACAATCACCTGAACTCCCCCATGCTAACCTATTCAAACACTCATCACCATAATTGCATATACATTTCACCTGCCATCTTTAACCACACCCCTTTGAGCTCACCAAGCTCACCTACAAAGAAACTAATTATAAAAAACTACCCAGTTTACTCATACACCATATGATCACCAGTTACCTACACACACTGATCACTGCTACTAACCAACTTGCACTCAGTGGCGACATCCACCCTAACCCAGGCCCCTCCACTACTATACCCACTGCTACAAAACTACATGGATCTAATATCCCTTGCAAGCAAGAACCCTCTCACCTCTTAATACTCAGTATAAACATCCACAGCATCATGAATAAAATTGAAGAGATACATGCCTCTATATTCTTCTATAACTCTTTGTACTCCTAACCGAAACCTGGCTCAAGCAGCACATCAAAGATACCACCGTAGCCCCTCCTGGCTACAACATCCTTAGATGTGATTGAATAGCTAAAAGAGGTGGGGGAATTGCCCTACTTTACAGACACAACCTTACTCTCCAACAAATACCTAAAGATATCCCTACTTTTGGCTATGCAGAAACACTGTTTGCAAATATAAAATTACACCACTAGAAACAACTCAACATTATAGGTTGCTACTTACCAGCAGGTGACATTATTGCTACTCTTGAGTCCATTTTACATTGGACTTCCACAGCCCTCACTCACGAGACACTTATCTTGGGGAACTTCAACATTGATTGGACCTCTATCATGGCGTCCCCCACCGAAGTACCACTTAAACCTATTTAACTTCACACAGCTTATCCAAACTCCCACCCGTATAGACAAATCCACCAAAAAGGAATCCTTAATAGACTGGATTCTAACCAACAAGCCTTCATCTATCAATATATCTGGTACGTTACCCGACTCCATCAGTGATCACCTACCCATGTTCATGCTAAGACAGCACACAAAACCCATAAAAAAACATCCTACTTTCTATCCATAGTTCCATAAATTTCCTACCAGACCAATTCATCAACTTAAAAAAATAAATTGGTCATCTCATAAAACTCTACCATTAGATGAAGCCATGGAGTACTTTAATACTTCCTTCTTAGATATCCTTAATCTTATGGCCCCACAATGTATAATGCATACTAAAACCAACCCAGCCCCCTGGATCTCAAAGGACAAAAGATCCCCATTCAAACAAAGAGACATAGCTTGGGCAACCTGGCATACCAGCAAAACAAGTACAAATCAACAATACTTCCTAGGTCTCAGAAACAAAGCAAAAAAACAAATACGTAATGACAAAAAAAGTTGTTATATCCAGCTACAAAAAACTTACTACAACAATCCACAAAAATTCTGGTTCACAATTAACCACATTCGTCAACCATGCAAAATTACCTCCACAAACCCTAACACTGAAGGTAATAATGATATTGCCACCCAGTTTAATGACTATTTCACCTCCTCCATCCAAACGTTATTCAAAAATTTCCCCACTGCTACTACAAATACCCCAAAAATACAAAACTGTCACTGTAAGATGACACCCAATCCTCTCTTAAACCAGCTCCAACTGACTTAATTTGTAAACACCTTGCCAAATTGAAACCCACCACTCTCGCTGCTGATAAACTCCCCACTGATTACCTTAGGATTGCCACCTCTGCCATCACCTACCCTATTTCCATAATCACGAATAGATCTACAGCTCAACACACTGTCCCCTCTCTCTGGAAAATTTCTTATGTCATCCCCCTACACAAAGGTGGTTCCTCGACAGAACTTAGTAATTATCACCCCATAGCTATACTATCTCCCTTATCAAAAATCTTAGAAAAATGTGTACACACCCAACTACTGAATCATCTTTCTCAGTATAACCTGCTAGCAAATTCCCAACATGGATTTCGGCCAAACCATAGTACCACCTCTGCCCTTATATCCTTTACTGACCACATCAACCAACAAAGAAATCTTGGTAACTTAGTATCTGTTGTCTTCTAGATCTGTCAAAGGTATTTGACACAGTATCCACTGCAAATTACTATCGACTCTTTCTGAGCTCAAGCTGGATAACTCCTCTCTACTGTGGTTTAAACATTATCTGTCCTTCCAGCAACAGGCTGCTAAATGGCATAACTCTCAATCCCCTCTCCTCCCAGTGGGACAAGGTGTTCTGCAAAGATCCATTCTTGGTCCCTTACTATTTTCCATCTTTACCAATAACTTCCCCTTGGCTATCCAACAAACTAATATAGTACAGTATGCTGATGACACCGCCCTTATTTGCTCACCCCCCTCTCTACAATTACTCCAAGATAGAATCCAGGAAGCCTTCACTACTGTAGAAAAATGACTAAATTCCTTCAAATCATACTAAACCCATCTAAGACCCAACTCATGATCTTCCACCCATCCACAATTTTCACCCCTGCCTTGCCATTCTCAATAACATCCTTCAACAATACCCTTATCACACCAATAACTCAAGCCAAGCTACTAGGTGTAATTGTTGACCATAACCTAAAATTCTACAAACATATACACTAACAATTGTCAAAGTTTATAAAATCTAGGTTCACTCTACCACTGGAAGAGCTTCCTCACATAGGAATCCTGAATCACTATCTTTCGTACCCATCTACTGTCATCTTACTATATACTTCCCCAGTTCTAACTAACCTAAACAAATCTGACCTTCTGAAATTATCTACCTGCTACAATAAAATCTCAAAATTTGCAACCAATGCTAAGTTTTGTTCTCATCACTGCCTCTCCCTAAGACAACTAAGAAGGTTAGAACTCGCTAACCTACTAAAATACAATCAACTTCTCCTGACCCATCAGCTGCTATACCAACCAAATAAAATACCTGCCCCTCTGGTCTGCTCACCTTCCATAATACTGCCCGTTAACTAAGATCTTCCAATACTGCCCTACTGACTGTTACCAATTGCTTACATAGCTCAGGCCAATCTCTTTATTTCTATACAGTTGCTAAGGCCTGGAACTCTCTACCCCTGACATTAGATGTCTAAATGGTAAACATATACTTTCAAATCCCTACTAAACAATCTCTTATTCAAAACTTGGATATGTTCCTGTACAGAACCAGACTGATTTCACCTGTTCCTGATTGTCAACATCCATGGATGTGTACTGTGCAGTTTCATTTAGTGCATAGTTCTGTGAACCAGGTATTTAGGCCACCTTTATTTTTATGATTTCTAGTTTATGACCCTGTTTGTCTATGGAAACATCTGTTTGAATTTATGTTCAAGCAATTCTATATTTGTTGTATAATATTTTGTTTAATTGTTTCTCAATATTCCAACCACTGTATGCTGCATCAATTGTAAAAGTCAGATTTTTACTCCTTTTATATGTTCTATGCTTTTTGTACAAAATAGCTATGTTTATATAATTTTTGTATTATTTTTATTATTTTTTATAATTTATTACTAAGTATTTGCAGCTTTTCTCCCTGGACAAACCCAGTAAACAAATGGAAATAAAATAAAAATAAATAAATACACACACATATATATATATATATATATATATATATGTATGTTTGTGTGTGTGTCCGTGTGTGTATATATATATCTATCTATACATATATATATATATATATATATATATATATATATATATATATATATATATATATATATGTATATATATGTATATATATATATATATATATATATATATATATATATATATATATATATGTGTATATATATATATATATATATATATCTATGCCAGAACTTGTAATTATGCCCTAAAGCACAACAGACTCTTTGAAATAACTGCACTTTGCCAAATAAGTCTCCGTAGTACAAGAACACTTTAAAATCACTGTATTTTGCAAAATAACTCCTTATCAGTGTATGTCATACTTTAGGATGGCCATGGTGGTTCAGCGGTTAGCATTGTCACTTCACAGCAAGAGATTTTCTGGTTCAATCCTCGGCTGGGGTGCTTTCTATGTGGAGTCTGCATGTCCTCCCTGTGGTCATGTGGGTTTCCTCTAGGTGCTCTAGTTTTTCTCCCAAAGACATGCTGTAGGTATAATGGGCACTCTAAATTGGCCCTAGGCATATGTGTGTGCCTTCTGTGGAAGATTGGATGCTGGGCTGGCAACTTGACACCATAAAACTCCACTGCCAATCATGAGCAGACAGGTGATCTACTGTGGCAACCTCTAGCTGGGAAAAGCCAAAGGAACAAGAGTCAGTGTAAGTAATGCTTTGAAATTACTGTACTTTATGAACAAACTGTACACAGCAGAAGAAGCTCAGCATAAGAAACACTTCAAAATGAATGCACTTTGCAAATAAACTGTATACAGCATAAGACCCTTTTGAAATGGCTGTAATTTGCGAAATAGCTATATACAGTGTAAGAAACACTTTGAAATGGTGGCACTCTGTGAATAAATATATACAGCACAAGGAAATGTTTACAAATGGCTGTACTTTAACTGTACTTTGCAAAATAACTGCACTTTGCACGCAGCAAACTCTTTGAAATAATTGCACCGTAATAAAGCACACACTCTGCAAACACCTTGCACACTCTGAGATGCATCAAATAACTCTAGTTATGCTTTGAATGACTTTGGTCAATGCAAAATAGTAGTTTATGCCCAAAACATGGTATTTTACTAAACAATGCAGTGGCCTTGCTCTTTAAGTCATTTTGCCTTCTTATTGTGCTCATCATGCCCATTTAACCTGTTCTCATGCTCACTGTACTTTGCTTGTGCTTCTTTTACTTTAAACATACTCGTTATGCAAACTGAAGTTAATTCTGTGCCCCGTGTAAATATTTCTGACAGTTTTATCAAATATTGTGGTATTAAACACTTTGTTTAATTAATAATGCGGTTTGTGCCTTTTGTTTAATTAATAATACATTTTGTGCCTTGCTAATGCTGGGTTTCATTTTCTTTGCAAAATAAATCATCTGTGAAAGTTTTGGTTACCTGAAGTTCGTTTTTGGCCCCTTTTGATCATTTGAGCACTGCAACACCCAACCTGCTCAGTATACCTTCACCGTCAACTCTGCACCTCATGGCTTGAAGAAGTTGCACTCTCAGTCCTGGTTCTGACACCATGTCACTCATCTGGTCAGGATAAAACAGATGAACAGCCGTGGGTTTGGTTCAAGCAGGTTTATTACATGCAAACACATCAGGACTGAGGCTTTGTGACTTAAACTTAAACTTATAAACAGACTGACTACCACACTCATACATGATAACACTCTGGGTGTTCTCTCAAAATGGCACTGCTGCCAGCATGTGGTCACTATTTATATGCACATGCCTACATCTGGAAATGCTTCTTAAAGTTACACACACATGCTCTGTTCTACAAATACCCATTGCCTGCATAACTTAGCACCCACCAATACAACACTGTCTCACTCTGGTATTGTATTAATGTAAATATGGAAAATATTTCATATGTTCTTAGCTTTCTATAAACACTTTCAGGAACTCCAGTTCTGTAGATCTCTCATTAACATTGGCTATGACTTCATTGTGTATGCATGTCAAATGAGCTTATCTTCCAGATGATACATATTGTTATTAATATACAAATCTTGCTAATTCTATAACTGTGGAAAAAAACTAAACTGTATAACTAACAACGTGCACTTATTAACCATCTTCTTTTTGAAAAAAAAAATACTATTATTCTATGTGTACATGGCTACTTGCATACATACGTGTAGTTCTGGTAACTTACAAAAACAAATAAAAGTTGTACTTTCCTTTGCAATTGTGGGAGTTGTGAACTACTGCAGGAGCTGGGCCTCATTTAGTAATTCAGGGTCTGAGTTTCAAATAACCTACACCAAGCACACATAAACACACCTTGAGCTACAGTGCACTCCTGAACAAAAAAAGTACATATTTCCCCACACCTTAGTAGTTAGCCCACTCTAGCAGTATCCTAAACAAACTAAATTCCAAGAAGTTATATTCATCCCAGCCCCTCCCAAGTTATTCCTGTCAAAACCATTGATAAACACATGCCTACATCTTCTGTAGCCAGCCTGACTGAGATTGGCATTTTCAGAGAGTGTGAGGATTGTCTCATGCAGTCTGATGATCATCTACTATTACTCAAACAATATAACACAGTGTGTGACAGATGTACATATATAATGGTATTGGTGCCAAAACTCTTACACATAGAAACTTGAGATAACAAAACTGTAAGCAGTACACAATGCGCCACACCTCACCAAGGCTATCAAAATACACACATTCTATCATATGCTAGCCTAAACCAGAAATACATCCAAAATGTAGTGCAAGCACAAAACACACTCAGCAAATAAAGCCTACCACATCACATAGCACAAGGAGTCTCAAAGTCATGGATACTGAACCCATAAGGCAGGCAACTATCCAACCAAACATTCTTGTTATAGGTGACTCCACTGAAAACCTACATATGTACCTCCTACAAGACTGAACAAGGAAAGAGAGACAGTTGCTTGTCAGTGCTAGGGTCCATCAGATCACACACACACACACACACACACACACACACACACACACACACACACACACACACACACACACACACACACACACACACACACACACACACACACTCATGTTATTAAAGGTTCATAGGTTTGTAGGTTGTTACTAGGCTAATAACAACTAGGGCCCTTACAAGGCTAGCTACACACCCCAAACAATTTAGGTCCCGAGAAGCTATTACTTTGTCATAGTACATCTGATATCTTTTGCCTTGGTCTATATGAAGTGACACATGATAGAACACTCAAACTATGCGTCCCATGCTAGTATGATTCTGTTACTCAGCAGAATTCTATTCTCACCGAGAATGATACTACAGTATGAGCAAAAATCATTGACTCCAATAATTGGCTAAATTTTTGATGTAATTCAAAGATGGATCACATATTTGACATTGACAAGAATAGCCTGCATCTTTTCCCTCTATGGTCCTGATTCTAGGCAAAGACATTTTCCACCCCACAGAGCCTTTTTTAGGCAATGCCAATGATAATCCAAGCACTATAATGATGCAAGCAAATGGAAATATGAAGAGCTAGGAGCATAAAAAAGAAACTCCACTTCCTACAATCTCTTCTCACTGTGGAGGACATTGATGTCTGTGTAGTGACTGAGACATTATTTTATATGGCGGGTTGCACTCCATCTGTGAATAGCTATAATGCCTTCCACATGACTAGACTGGCTACTGCATAGGATGGAAATATATATATATATATATATATATATATATATATATATATATATATATATATAAAACATTATTTATGAACCTGTTTTACACCCCACCTGTTAACTATAATATTAACATTTCTGTCCTACCTAGTCCCTTCCTTCACTTTCATTTCTTTGAATTCCTAAGTACTGATCACATGATCTATTTTCTATTTCAGAAACTCACCAATACACCTCTTCAAATGATTAATGTTCAACTTTTTTAATGCATAAGTATCCTTTATAAGATTTGTCTTTATTTTCATGTGAATGTAATCTAATTAGCAAATGCATGTGTAATTGTTAACGTATATCACTTAATGTCTGTTCTTGTATATTACTGAATATATAAAAAAAATGTTTGTAATATGCTGAAGCTTTTCTCCCTGGGCCTCTGCTAAAAGCAGGAATTTGACTAGCCCCAGTTGGAAAAAACAGATAAACAAAGTAAAACAAATTAAAAAAAAATTTAAAGCAAAATAAATGTTCTAAGAAATGACTGGATGTTTTAAGCACACAAGACAAAATGAAACTTAAAAAACTGATAAGGAAGCCTACTTTAAGGGAATGGTTCCTGGTTCTGAGTTTTCTGAATTGGGTGCTGTCTTGAATTAATGATTTCTAAGACAGATTAAGTAATCATCAAATGTAAGAAAATAAAATTCAGTAGTATATTGATAATTTTAACAAAAGGAATTTATGTAGGTAGACAGCTAAGTCAAGCGATACTTATCAACCTGCCATTCTTCAAACTCATAGCAGGGAACATCTTAAATCATAACAGAGTATCCAAAATCATAGGACTTAAATTACTGTCTACTTAAATGTATTAATCTTGTGGAGGGGGATGGTACGTTAAATGTCATCCCCACCACTTACACACACGCACACACACACACGCACACACACACACACACACACACACACACACACACACACACACACACACACACACACACACACACATGCACATATTAAGAAAATTATTTTTCTAACTAAATAAAGCCATTTTGCTATATTTCTTATTAGAGTTTGAAAAATATAAATTTTTGACTTAAAGCCTGTTATTGTATCTGCTGAAGAAAGTGTAAGAGAATCTTGCCATTGTGCACATCCACAGAACATACAAAATGCCAAGAATATAAACAGAGACTATCGATAAGTGACATTTGTTTCATCCATCATAGGTTATGTTTAATAAAGACATGCTTAAAAGAAAGAGGAAACAACATAAAAGCATGGCTACTTACAGTTCTGGTGTAGTACTTTGAAAGCATTTATATCATATTATCGCAAGATGAAAAGAGAGAACGCTCTTTCATCAAACCGATAATATCGAAATGACAAAAAAGCGAACACACGGAACAGCAAATTTATTCCCAGGGAAAAAAAAATCACTGATCCACAAAAATAAAAACACAAAATGTAGTGGAGGGCTTCTCCCCCAAACCCCCCAATGTGGGGGGGTGTTGTGCCCCTTACACCCCCTCTACTTAAATATACCAACTCTGAGATCACACCATAGTGGAGGAAATGGCAAAGTCCCAAAGACAGCCCACTGATTTTTTTCCATGTGAAAAAAATCGATGTTCCATGACTTTGCTTTTTTCTGCTTTCGACATTAACGGATAGATGAAAGAGCATGAATGAATAACTTACCAAAATGATATCAGTAATATATCTTTTTGCCAGCAACACCAAACGATATGCAATTTGAAACCTCCTCTGCAGTCTGTATTCTTTGGATATGTCATGAATACCACCAGACCTCCAACAGCATGGCCCCAACTGGTATCTGAGAAATCAGCAAGATGGCTGCAATAACAACCAGTAAACAACTGCTTTCGGTCTTCCATCTCTGACAATAAATTACCAGCCAGTTATAAGTGACTGTCTGGATGGCATCAGCAATAACTGTGCTTTGCAGCTGCTTTTCACCAGAATAAAAGAATAATTTACCAGTCACAGCAGACCGAAGAAGAATCACACAGCTGAGGTGGTGGGGTAGTATGAGAGCCTATGTCATTCTTACCAGCAATAACAACTCAACCTCATCATCCTTTCTATTGAAATAAGTAGATATTTATTTACAGTACTTTAAAAAACCACCCGCCAGTCTCTGTAGCTCTCTCTCAGGATGCAACAGCTCGAGTAGTGAATGGACTGTCTGCTTGCCTGATCACACACTCCAAGAGTTCAGCTTTTCACTGACTCAGTGCCTTGCTATGACTAAACTAAAGAGATTGCAAAATGTGGTGCAGTCATCACTCAAAACGGAGCAGCGGAGGAGCTTCCACTTTTATCCTTTAAATCAGTGTTCTGGTAAAAGCAGAGGAGTTGAGAGGCATAAGCCAAACAAATGCTGGGGAATATTAAAAATTCTAATGCAAAGTCAAACTCCAACAGAAGTGTCTGTTTCACCGACTCTTCAATTTCATTAATACTAGCTACTTCAGCAATGTCAAGTGATCAGTAATGTCAGCTTCTGTGATGGTTTCAAAGAAAGGCCTGATAAAATTCATTCTTTTAGATATGTTAGGATATTGCCATTTTGCCTTAGTCATAATTAGTTTTTTGTCAGACAGATGAGAACTGATATTTTTGAACACATCAAAATGTAATTATATATGTATTTATTTATTGATACAATTAGATATTTTTTCGTTGCTTATTTGTCTGTTTGTCAGCTGGATGAGTGGACTGGTCCACTCACCCTTTTGAACCATGACCTGGGCTAAGAAAAAGCACACACAAAACAATTGTAAAGTTTTCAGGGGCATGTACAAAACTAGCATAAAAAAAAATTCAAAGATATTAAACCTCGATTTTAACTCCAAAGTGTTTTGTAACACAACCCTAATGGCATAGGATGAAAAGCTAATAAGAACACTTGTTTAATAGATTTACATTAAGAAAGGCAGTGAAATAGACTTAAATAGAGTAATTACCTGACAACTGTCAGAGCTAGTCAGAAATAGACATTCCCAAAACTACTTCAGGGTGAAAAGTGAAGAAACAGACATGAAAGGACTCAAGATACACTTGCAAAACCTCTGGGAGGCAGAGCACAGAGCTCGGGCACATCTGTATGGCACTACCAACTCCTTCAGATATGTGGGACATAGGTCATGCATGGACAAATACACTCCCTCCAGAATTTTATTGGTCATGCTGTACTGAATTGGAAGCCAGTGAAAGCGATGCAGAATAGTCATAATTTGCTGACAGGTGAAGCTGGAAATGGAAGATGCAAAGAACTCCTACACAATAGCATAGATTTCCTTAGCCTCAGTTTTGGAAGTGTTTAATTTCAATTGGTTACAGGAAAGCTTTTTGTGTTTGGTTTCTAGGTAATCAGCCATAGAACATATACATGCCATATCATCTTGTGGAAAGGAGAGGTGTATCTGCGTGTCATCAGCATAACTATAGTATGCTGAATCTTTCTTTCTTATACAATTTCCAAAGCAAAACATATAATCGGTAAACAAAAGTGGGCCTAAGATATATTCCTGAAGTAATCCACATTCAAGACAGCAAGATGAAGAAAAATTAATTTCAGAACAAACCTTTTGAGAATGACTAGAGAGATAGTTAGCCAAGCACTCCAAGACCATAGTGGACATTCCACAGTGAGATTGCAAGTCCTAAATCAAAATGCCATGATCAACAGTATTGAATGTTCATAAAAGGTCCAGGAGGACTAGTGTGCTGCTGGGCTATAGCAATCAGAAGATGACTCACCAGTCAGTCTATGAACTATGTTGTGTCAAACCCATACTGAAATGGAACCAGGAGTCCATTGACAGTAAGATGAGTCTCAGGCTAATTGAAGGTAATCTTCTCAATAACTTTAGCTATAAAAGGAAATTGAAGATTATGCAAAAAATATTAAAAATGTTTGGCTATAAAGACTTTTTTTGAGAATAAGAATAACAAATGCCTCTTTCTAGGCAGCTAGAAATACTTCCGATCTCACATACAGTGTTGAAGTCTAGAATATCTCTGGTTTGCAGATATCAGGAACAGCCAAAAAAAACAGTCTTGTTGGGCAGAGATCCAGAACATAAGTCATTGGACACATATTTGAGAAAACAGCCATGAACTAATCATAATCAGGAATATTATACACCATCCATGGAACAGGGAGCGGACAGGCTGAAACTATGACAACACCTTTGGGGTCCAAAGTTGGAATATAGATGTAATGGCAACAATCCTGACAGGTAAAATGGAGACACAGAGTCATATTATGAAGCACGTAATGCTCTTCGTTTGGTAGGATGGTCTGGGCTGCACAGCCTCACTACCAACCTCAAAAGCAGTGCTGGTCAATTTGAAGCTGCAGAGATCTTTCACAATAGGAAGGCTTCCTTTTTATGAACTATATCAGCCTGGTAAGCAGCATGGGTATCACGTGTCCCTCTCTAGTATAGATGATGAACAGGTGGGGTAGTTTGTTTGTATGCTTTATTACATAGAAACACATCAGAATGGATATCAGCATAACAAATTATAAACAAACTGATTATCTGACAGACTATACAGACATTTATGCTTACATCTCTGCGCTTACTACAAAATGGCAGTCAGGCACACACATACTCAGTATTTATACATGTGTACAAGCCCCTGGAAAGCTTCTTAAAGGCATACATAAATATTGCTCTACATCCTTCCTTTTAAATAGATTGCGGTCAGTAAAATGACATTAGAATAAGACATGTAATGATATAGACATTAGAAACAAACACAATGTTCATGTCCAGTTTGCCGTGTATCTGTAACATGGTCTCGAAAGGCAACCTGATCTAGTGATATAGTAATCAGAACTGGGTTTAGTAATATGGGTAGTCTTTGGTGAACAACTTGTATCAGGAATTTTGGAATTCATCTCAGGAACAGGGATATTTACTCGAACATCTTCTGGAACTGGAAAGCTGGACAACTTACTCTGAGATAAAAAGTCTTTCTCACAGACTAAATGCTGTGGTATAGGCTCGGACACCATCACCATCAAATGTTTCCGATTCTGTCTAAATTCTACTCCTTGTGATTCCATAATGTACGATCTCAGCTTTGGAAAAATGCTCTTCACAACTCCAATCTGATTATATCCTTTGCACATTTGCATTTTCATTGTCTCTCCTTCACGTAATGGATTGAGAAATTTACTGGATTTGTTGTAATAAGACATCTGGGTTAGGCGCTTCTTTAACAGATGGGCTTTCACTGCTCCATTGTTCTTAGCCCTTGGAACCAATAATTTACTGCTGACTGGTAGGGTAGTTCTGGTTTGTCTCAGTAGAAGTCTCTGGGCAGGTGAACCAAGAAGTCTATCTCGAGGAATATTTCTGAGATTCAAGAGATTCAGGAAGACATCACTATTGTCTTGTTTCCACTTCTCTAGTAACTGCTTTGCACTTTGAACTGCATGTTCTGCCAACCATTTGACTCCGGGTACTCAGGACTACTCATAACATGAATAAAGTCACACCCTTCTGCAAATGTCTTGAATTGCTAGCTAGTAAACTGTGTACCATTGTCAGAAATAACTTTGTGCGGACTACCACGGACTGCAGAATGATGCTTCATCTTAGTAATGGCAGTACTGGATGCTAGATTAGGAAGAAGGCCAATCTCAAACCAATTTGAATAAGAGTCTACTAACACCAAGTAATGTTGACCATTCCATTTGAAAATATCAGTGGCTACTGCCAACCAAGGAAGTTCAGGAATCTGGTTTAGCAGAAGTGGTTTCTTCTGTTGATGTGGCTTTGTACTATTACATACAGAATAAGATGAAAGTACTCTCTCAATATCCTTTGACATAGAAGGCCAAAATGCAGGTCATTTTGCCCTTCCTTTGGTAGAGTCTATTCCTGGGTGGTCACAGTGCAAGACAGTAATATACTCATGTTGCATAGACTTTGAAACTATCACTTTTGGGCATTTCACAATGATAATATTGTCAGACAAAATCTCATATCTGTAAGGAAAATAAGGTTGCACTTCCTGAGGTAAACTAGATTGCTTTGATGGCCATCCTTGATTGATAAAGTGGTTGAGCTTCTTTAAAACTGGATCAGTGGTTGTATGACTTCTAAGCTCATCAAGACATGTGTAAGAAAAATTTCTCACTTCTATGGCTTCAAAATCAAGTTGCTCATTTTCATGCTGTTCAGTGGTATTTCTGGGTGTTCTGGATAATGTATCTGCTAAATAAAGAAGATTGCCTTTCATTTAGACAAGACTGGAATTATACTTTTGCAATCTCAACATCATGCGTTGTAATCTGGCAGGAGCTGTGTGCATAGGCTTTCTCAAAATACTGACTAGGGGTTGGTGATCTGTTTCAATCTGGATAGGTCTACCATAAATATAATCATGGAACTTCAAACATGCAAACACAATTGCCAAAAGTTCTTTCTCTATCTGAATATACTACATTTCAGTTTGGGTTAGAGTTTTGGATGCATAGGCAACAGGTCAACCCTCTTGAAGAATGACTGCACCAAGACGAAATTTCAAAGCATCACAGGAAAGAGTAACTGGTTTGTGAGCATCATTGTATCTGAGAGTTGGTGGACTGGCAATTCTCTGTTTCAGGACATCAAATACTCTCTGATGTTGTAACAACCAGGACCAGGATACATATTTACGTGTTAACTCTCTGAGCGGTGCTTCTAGTTTGCTCAGATCTGGAATGAACTTGCCTAGGTAGTTAATCATGCCAAGAAAACATTGTAAGGCTTAAACATTGTCTGGAGCTGGCATCTCAAGAATAGCTCTTTGCTTGGAAGCATCTGGTCATAAGCCTGAACTGGTAAATAAATGACCAACATAAGTAACTTCTCATAACCTGAATTTGCATCTCTGAGGATTGAGCTTGCACTTCATGTGCTCTTTTCAGAACTTTCTTGAGGTTTCTCTCATACTCAGCTTCACTATTACCTCCTTTTGGAATATCATCTACTATAATAGCACAAGGATACCCAGAATATTTTTCTCCATTGCACGCTGAAAGACTTCACTGGCAGAATTTATCCCAAATGGCATTCTCAAAAATCCGTACCTGTCAAACGGAGTACTGAAAGAGGTTAGCAATGAGGATTTCTTGTCAAGCAAAATTTGCCAAAATTAACTTTTTGCATTTAAGACAGAAAAAAAAGTGGCATTTGGCATCATAGCTGCAACTTCTTCAACTGTGCTCATTGGATGATGAGGTCTTTTTAGTGCTTTGTTCAAATCTTGTGGATCAATACATATTCTTATATCATCTGAGATTTTCCTATGAGCTACCACCATGGAAGATACCCATTCATTTGGTTCTTCAGCTGGACAAATCACACCCTGTTGCACCATTTTGTCTATCTCGGCTTTAATTCTGTTCAGCATAGCTACTAGAACTTTCCAGGCTGGCCTGACAACTGGACTGCCCTCTGGGTTTAACTTCATGGAGTACACAAATGGAAGCTTGCCTAGTTTGTTTTCGAAAAGATAGCATAGGTAGAGAAAATATACTGGGGAAAATTAGAACAGTGGTCTTTTAAGCTAACATGATGGACTTCCTTATTTAATGAAAGCAGCCTCATTTTCAAACTGTCTCTAAGCCCTAATAATGACTGTACGTGCCTTTTGACTACAGAAAATAACAAGTTGTAGCTTCTCCTAGCAGAGTAACATGAAAGCATCACTGAGCCTTCAATTTGAATCTCTGCACCACCATAAGCAACAAGCTTTGCACACTTTACCAAACCAAGTTTCTCACCAGCACATACTCTAGCAAATGTTTCTACAGACATAACATTGTACTATGAACCTGTGTCAACTTTGAGATCTATGGGTCTTCCATTTATCTGAACAGTACAAAATACTTCATTCTTTGCCCATAAATCTCCTACACTGACTGCTTAATGAAGCACAGACACACCGTTAACATAAAAGTAGGGTCACGGCTTTCTAATTGATCAATTTGTTTCATTGACTGTTCTCATTTAATAAAAGAATGTGTCCCATTTGATTTACAAAACCTTTTGAAATTATTCCACTTATTGCATTAGTGACATTGTTGACCAAAAGCTAAACATTTTTCTCTTTTAGGCTCATGATTTCCACCACAGTTATGACAGCTGACTATGAAACTGGGTGGGGGCCCATTCTTTGAGTTTGCTGACTCACTCTTATGCTTCACTGAGACTGTACATACTCTGGAATTTTCTAGAAAGCTAAGGGGTTTCCCAGTGACTACTGCATGGGTTATAGTTGCTACCATGAGCTTGGGCCTGTTTTCTTTTAACCACTTGCTACATACTATCAACATTGGCTTTACTGCACTACCTTCCAATGCCAACCTCATCTATAAGCATGCTTTCCTCATTTGTAAGCATATTTGTGTGCTTTTCTGTGAGCTCGTATATTTGACAAATCTCAATGGCCTTATTCAAAGTTAAATCACTGTCACATAGCAAAATCTTTCTCACAGAATCATCTTTAATGCCAGACACAAGTATATCTTTTATCAGCTCATCCCTTAAATCACCAAATATGCACATTTTAGCTTTGTTTCTCAAGTCTGTTATATATGCTGCAAACATTTTCCAGGCTTTTGATCCCTTAAGTAAAATGAGTGCCTTTCCATTGTAATATTCATTTGGGGGTTACACATTTCTCTACATTTACATTTTAAGCACTCTAGTGATAGCCTACTCTGTCAGGGATTGATATCAGTGTATAAACAAAGAGAAAGGGCTAGAGGAATCCTTAAGGAAAGACCTACACTGGTTGAGTTTTTAATGGAATCTAGAACAGAAGCTGCTGTTAAAAAAGGGATAATTAGTAGGGCATGTAAAATATAGCACAATAACTATAGAACTCAATCACAAGAAGCCAGAAAAGATTGGGAAGCAAGAGCAGATGAGCAATACACAAAGAATCAATGGGAGGACATATGTGTGATTCCCAAATATGCAACAAAATCTAGAGTATCAATGACTTTTGCTGAAAGTGTTTGCAGTTGTACTTTTGTACCCAGTCAGACTCCAAGGAAATTTCCTCAGGTAGATACCAAATGTTGGAGTTATAATTGGAAGAAAGTGATGCTTGGAAGCATATGTTCTCAAAGTGTAATGAGTTGGCAGAATTCAGAAATTCGCTAGAGAATGCACACTCAGGAATACTGGGCGAGAAAATGAGTGTAACTAAGGATTTTTTTTTTGAGCTGGAAAACAGTATCTGAATTTTATAGACATACTAAAGCCAAGTTAAGTTTAACTCTGGTGGCTGCCAAAAAAGCAATTACTAGGAAATGGAAATCAAAATCTAAACCAATTATACTTGAAGTAGTGAATATTGCGACAGAGACAAAAGAACAAGAAGTGGGATCTGTAGAAAAAGGTAGGAGTAAATTACATGCAAAAATGGATATTGTGGGAGCAAGACTGCAGTGGTGGTGCTGTGGTAGCGTTGTCGCCTCACAGTAAGACGTTGCCCTGTTCGATTCTCAGCTAGAGCATCTTCTGTGTGGAGACATGCATGAATGGGCGTACCTTCGTTGAAGGTTGTGCATCAGGGCTGGCAACTTGGCATGTAAAAATCTACTGCCAATCATTATCAGACTGGAGTTTCGCTGTGGCGACCCCTAACCAGGAAAAAAGCCGAAAGACCCAACAATACATGCAGAAAATGCAAAAAAATAAATCTATTGGAGGAAGAATGAGGTTTAAGAGAAGACAGGAACTGAACTGAACAATTCATGTAATGTTGCTTTGATTAAATGATATATAACAATATATGTGATGTATAATGTTTGTAAATACGAACTTGTTAGTATGGTATGATTACTTTTAAATAAATGTAAATTTGCCTGTGTCACAAGTGGTAATTCATAGGAGGTGTTTAAAAACAGCTTTTACATGCTTAGTAAATGGTTGTGTAGGGTCAAATGTTAAAACAATGTATCGTAATGACTAACATTAAGAACATTATTCTGCTGGTCTTGTAATTTGAGGGGGTGGGAGCCATTATTTTCTCAGTGCGAAAAAAAGTGTGGCAACACATTTATTATTAATTGTGAACACTTTATTCTTTTCGGTCTATTGACTGAGGTTTATGAATTATAATTGCAAATTCTGTTGTAGGTTGGCAACAGATCAGCCTGCGCATATCATCCATGTACAGAGCAAGGCAGAAAGCAATTTCTGTGTGGTGCCATTAAACGATGGTGAGAATAGTAAAGACTTAGCAGTGAAACTTGGGCATGCTGTAGTTTAGTGCGTTAGTGTCATATGATGAAGTTTGAATGGATTCCAATAAGATTCTGTTTAGTAAGTGGGTCTTAAACCCATTCATCATCCCAGAACCTAAATTATGGATTTTCAGTTTATACAACATTAGGGCATCACTAACCATTTCAAATGCTCAGGTCATATCGAGAAGATCCTGGCTATTAGAAAGCAATAGCTGATATTATTATAGATAGCATCTGTTACTGAATGCAATATCATCATTGTCCTAAACTATTTCTAAAGCTGTTTTGAGCAACTGTAAGGCCATACTTGTTTATGTGATAAAATATGCACCTGTACACTATTTTTTTAAATATCATGCTTAGTGGACTCAGACTAGCAAAGAGCTTACATTTGTCTCGATAACCTGCACATGTTTCTTTGGCCAAAAATAACATTATTGCATCTTCAAATCCATGTGAGTCAATTATTGTGAAAAGGGATTCATCAAAACGATTACTTTTGTAACAATGAGTTATGAAACTTACTAAATTAAGTGCCAGTTCATTTGTTATTTTTTTCAGAAAAGTTTTCTTACACATATAGCAGTCATTTCCTTCAAATGGAAAGTAGGCAAAGATTGTGAGTGGCTTGATCGAGGTGAAAGTGTCTGAGGAGATAAGAGGATAGGAGTAGATGTAACTAATTAATTCTTTCTTGGTGCCAAATTGGAATAATTTAAATTAAGTAGCAGAAGAAGGTCTTAGAGGAAAGTTATTACCAAAAGATATATTTGTGACTTGGTCAGATTAACCGTTGATAGTTTTTTAGGATAATCTTATAGAATCTGTTAAATACTTTTTTTTTAGTCTAGCAATACAGTTGTGCCGGTTACAATTGTGCATGTTTTCTAATGTCAAAGTGCTGTGAACTACATTGTTACGTGGGTCAGTTTTACAGGTATTCTGAACCTGCTTTGACTGTATTATTAACTCTTTCATTTCAGGTGTGATCCATGGACATTGCAGACCTCTAATGCATCTAGTGAGTACTGGGACCAATGAGTTAGATGGAGGAAAGTTATTTATTACATATGTTAAGGCAATGCTGTCTTTCTTTCATTCACTGTAGAAAATATTCCAGTCTGTCTTGAAGCAATGTGTGTAAATTTGCTTTTGTAGCTTCAGTAATGGGTCTGCAAATTACTGTTTGCAGGAAAGTTTTGTTAGTTTTGAATGACCACACTGATATCCAAAACAGTCATCTCACATGTGATTGGACAGATCTGAGATATTAGTGATAACTAGAATAAGCAGAAATTTATTGTTAGAAGAGCAGTTTGGTCTGCTGGTGTTCTTAACCATCTGTTCTAAATTTAAAAGACTAAGGTCCCCATTTATCTATGTGGCTGCAGAGCTAGGTGTGTTATTGAACTATGAAGTAGTGCTTAATTTTATTGTGTTGTGAGCAACAGCAAAAGGACTCATACTTTTAGTGAATATTTAATTAAGGAGACTGACAATGGAGTGGAGATGTAAGACATCTCAATGTGTAGTGTTGTGTTCTTGCCTAGGAGGAGTAACACAACAAGATGGTCAAAAGCATCATCAGAAAGAATATTATATTGTGATTTTCTGTTGAACTTGTAAACATATGCTGCTTTTTATTACAGGAAGTTTAACTCCGAAACACTTTTGTGGTTCCTGACCTGTTATCAATTAATAATGATTTGCTTTACTATATTTAGCAAGATTGACACAAATTGTCTAACTCAAAGCCACATTTCCCTAATGGCCAACAGGTAGGGTTGTTATTTAAGCATTCAGCATTCTAGAACTGTTCACTTACTGTTAAGGCTGTTAATTATAAGTAGTCTCATTTTTAAGTTTTTACACTGACATATTACAACTAAGATATATGCCTGAGTATAAGTTGGACACCAAGGGTTTAGGTACAGGCCTTCTGATAGGCTTATCCTGAGAAAGCTGAGGTAAGTAGGCTTATCTTAAGGCAGCTGATACACAGTTGAGCTGTTTTCTTGAGGTTGACAAAGTATATAGCTGACTTAGTAAATGTTTAAAGTTAGAAATACCCAGGTAGTTATACACAGGATAAGTGCCCCACTGTTTAGAAGTATAAATCCAAATAGTCCTAAACACAAGATAGCAATGAGACAGCCAGGCAGTATACGAACCATAAAACTTTTATTATATAAAATAAGAAATGGTAAACGCTTTCGCTGTGAGCTTCTTCACACCAGTAAAAGAATCTTAATCAAAGACATTTAAATATAATTAGTCAACCAATAAAATTCAAAGAAACTGTTTCACATGTGAGTCTAAAATTTAAAGACATATACCATCCTAGGCATACCTAAAACCCACACTTAAATCTAGGAGACTGAGAAATATACAGACATGACCAAGGGTTAGTCCCACTCTGTTTATTAGTGTGTATTTTTCAGAAGTCATCATATTTTATGCTTAGATATATTTATTGCCAGATGCTTTTATATATATATATATATATATATATATATATATATATATATATATATTTATGTATGAAGAATTTACTATATATATATATATATATTTATAACGGGTCCACTTCAAAATACTGACTTTCAAAATCCCTAAACTCAAAATACTGAGACCAAAATGTCTAAAGCTCAAAATACTGAAAACGCACAGGATACCAACACTTATTATATTCCAGCACAAGTACATACTGAAACAAATAAAACACAAACCATATTACTCTGCTCCAAGTATAAGCAGGGGGTCAAACCCCCCTGTACCCCCACACCCCCTACTACTTAAATATATAAACTCTGAGATTGCACTTTAGTGTAGTGAAGTGCAATCTTGGAGTTGATATATTTAAGGAGCAGGGGGTGTGAGGGTGTGCAGCCCCCCACATGGGGGGGGGGTGCATGGAGGCTTGCCCCCTTCCCTATACTTGCAGAAGAGTAATATGTTTCTGTATGTAGTTCTGCTGCAATATAGTTGCGTTGCTGTACTGTGTTGGTTTTCGATATTTTGAGTTTCAGTATTTTGAGTTTTCACTCTTTTGAGCTTTAGAGATTGTGGCCTCAGTATTTTGAGTTTAGGGATTTTGAAAGTCAGTATTTTGAAAGGGACCCATTTGTAACATGTAGAAGGTTGTTTTATAATAAGCCTTTAGTAGAAGCTGCTATTTTATGACAGCCTAGCCATAATGACAGAGGCAAGTTTATGTAAGGATGGTGCAGTCTTTAAATTTTGGACTCACATTTGAAACTGATTCTCTGAATTTTATTGGTTGGCTAATTATATTTAAATGTCTTTGTTTGATTAAGATGCTTTTACTGGCCCAAAGAAGCTCACAGCGAAAGTGCTTACCGTTTCTTATTTTATGTAATAAACGTTTTATGGTTCGTATGCTGCCTGGCTGCCTCACTGCTATCTTGTGTTTTGGACTATTTAAATTTTTAAAGTTGGTTACATGAGTAAGTACTTTTGAAGTAATACAGTTCAAATAGGTAAGTAAGCTTAAGTTATGATACAGAAGAAAGAGAGATCTATTTGGAAATGTTGTAATGGATGAGCTCATTTAATATGGTGGGTTAAAATCATGGTAAGGGTTAGTCTATCAGATATATAAAGGTGTGTTAGAAAAAGTGATTTACTAATTCTAATTTGAAAGAGAAGAGACGTGATAACATTTTGCAATGTATTTTAGTGATACATGTCCCACTGGGAATGAAATATCAGATGTGGTATTAGAGCTTTTAGTATATTTAAACAAATTCTAAAGAAGAAAAGAAGCAGAGCTAATTACAGAGCAGAGTATAGTTTTCAAGTTGAAAATACATTCATTTTAAGATGTAAACTTGAGGTATGAGGAGGTTGGATGCCAATAACAGAAAGAAGCCAATGAGATTAAGGCACATGATGGGTGAATTTCAAAAAGTTCCCATACAATGACTGCAACAGGTATTTGCTTACCTGAAACTAATGTGCATTTTTATCTTCCCTCACCAGACTGACCAACAGTTAAGGCTGAAACTTTGCAGAGCTTCTAATGTAAGTTATTAATGTCTAAATGCTTAATAGACTATCTCTAGTTCTGTTAGCTACTAGAATAAGAGCTATACTCCTCCCAGGCCATGAGATTAATAACAGCTCTACTGGGTGCCACATTTTGCACAATAATTTTATTATCAGCATCCAGCGAAAGTGATGTCCCTTATTTTTTTCTTCATAGCTACAAGGGGAAATAGATTGACAGGAGAGACTTTTCTTAAGACGTTACATTCAGTTACATTACATGTATTTCACAAGGACTTTTGTTAAGACTTTTCATTCATTTACATTACATGTATTTCACAAGGACTTTTCTTAAGACTTCACATTAATTTACATTACATGTATTTCTTATGACTTTGCATTAATTTACATTACATGTATTTCTTAAGACTTTACATTTATTTACATTATATGTATTTCACAATGCTGATGGCTCTTATCTCAGAAGTGCACTAAAACTGTGTAGAGATACTTGCACAATATTTAGTATCCGAGTCCGCAGTCTGCTAATCATATTCTGCCACTAATTCAAGCTATCACGAAAAAGATAAAGTGGTGGCATAAGCAGGTTACCATAGATCAGGATCTTTGTTTTGTAACTCAATTTCTGCACATGAATATCACTACAACCCCTTTGATTATATTGAGAGAGCCCATATACAGAATGCCAAAGTACAAGCCCCAGAGGAAGATCCCATCAGCCTCAAGGAATAGCTGACTATTCATCAAGCCCTCATGACCTTCAATTCAGTTACCATGTCTGCAACTTTGTAGATGTCACAAATACACACCACAGTGATGTAGTGCCAAAGTTATGGCCTTAAGTTAAATGCAAAAAAATGTATTATCATACCATTCGGCAAAAACATTGCCCCTGCTGTTTACCACATCAACTGCAACCCTCTGAGCAAAAAACCTGTGGTGAGAGACATGGGTACACAGGTTGACAATTATCTCACATTCAACCATCATGTAGCGGCAGTGGTCAGAAAAACCTTTTACCTGGTTCATCTCATAAGTAAAGGGATTGCATTCAGAAAAAAGAAGGTTATTACCTCTCTGTACTCCTCCCTCATTAGGTCAATAATTGAGTACAACTCCCCATTGGGTATGTACCACTCCAAATACCTGCATGAACTGGAAAGGCCACAGAAATACCTCACAAAAAGAGTCCAAGGCCTCCAACAGCTGTCCTGTGTGGACAGGCTGAAAGCATTATCACTCTTCTTGATATTGTACAAATTGCTCAGAGGTGATCTGTGTCTCATCTACAGGGCAATCTCGGACCCTGCATTGCTAGAGATGCTCCATATCCATAAGCCTAACTCCTCGCACATTACCCGATCGAAAGGCCTAAATCTAATATGCAACATTAACAAAACCTGCTGGAGAGAAAAGTTTGTCTCCCAGAAGCTGCCCCATCTCTGGAAGAGGCTCCCCATACACGTCAAACAAAGTATGTCACTGACCCTCTTTAAGCACAACCTTGATAAGTGGATGAGAAACCACAAATGTGTCCCAGGGGTTCCATCTGTGTCTCTCATTAACAGGGGTGACAGGTGCTGACTGAGTTTTATTTGGGGAGATAAACTCTTGGTTTGGCTTGCAAGGGCCACAGGGCCATTAGCCTAGTAACCTCCTATGATCCTAAGATTATATTAGCAAGGTAGAAGGTACTCTTTCCTATATTATCTGCAAACTAGCTATGATCATATCAAATTTAAATTAGTAATTCATTTCATAGGCTCATAGGTACTTATGAGAGTATTTATCCATGAGGATCTTTAGAAGTCTAACCTTGAATTCCCATTGTAAGTAGAGACAAATGCAATCTCATGTATGTGGTAACATGACAAGAATGCCCTAAGTATGCCAAAAATAAGATTGTGTAATCCAAGAGTAGGCCTGCTGACCTGTTTATTACTTACCTATACTGTCAGCTTCTTTACTCTGCTAGATGCCAGAGCGAAGAAATTGCAAATGGTACATTTCAGTCAGCTGGAGCCAGTACCATTGTTATGTATTTCTAAAAACTCCTCTTATTTAAAGGATGCTGTTAAACATGAACATAAACAGGGTATTTCTCATTCACATGTGTGTTTTTGAACATAACTGACTTAGTTAAGTTTTCTAACACAAACACTGGTGCCTCACACAGTAACATAACTTTTCCAGAGTGCCCCCTTTATGCCATAAAAAGGCAATGTGCTATGCCCAGACCTCAAAATTCTGAACCTTGGAGGGTTTCAGAATAGTACCACACAGACATTCTTTTTTTTCTTGATTTGGTGTTATGCTTTCTACTGAACTTAAGAGACCTACCCCTAGAAAATCATGCCCATTTAAGGAAACTGTATTTCTCATTGCCTTGGCTTCTACTAACAATAAACTATGTTTGAATGGAAAGATCAACTCCATTTGACTGAGATGCACACAGATGATCTCCAATCATATAAAATGAAATAGTTAAAATTCAACTGGATTCCAAAAGAAAAGTTTTTTGAGAGAGTAAGCTCCCTGGACCTTACCCACACAGTTACTTACTTACTTTATATATACCAACTCCACAATCATGCAATCATGAAGAAAAATGAAAAGCCACAAAGCTTCAAACACTGCCACTGCACTAATAGAAAATGTTCTGGCAATGATTCTCCTTGGGAAATTACAAACAGCAATTTCAACTCAAAGAAGTGCACTCCGTTTGCAACCTCTTCCAATTCATAACCAACCAAAGGAAAAGACGCCATCTGCAGTTTCTGCTTGTATGTCTTTATATACATTTCTCAGATTCCTGTAAAATTCTTCTTGAAGGTGATCATTCATCTTAAGCCTTAAAGAATTCTGCAGATCAGAACACAACTAGTTGCTTTGTTTGCCAAACTCACAGTTTTGTTCATGTTATTTTAGAAGACATCAGACATATTTCTTAGAAAACTAAGTTCTTAATTTCAATTCCCTCAGACAGATTTTAGAACTTTATTTTTAGCATGTAAAGGGATATACATTTCACAGAAAATACGGGGTCTCTTAAAAATACTTTCCATGCCTACAGTATTTTTTTTTTTGAAAAAAAAATATTCTGTTGCTTCTTTTCTTTCCTGAATGAGAGCTGAATCATTTACTTTCATTGCATCATTTAAAAACCGCACTTAAAATACTGTTCACCCTTGTTATTGAATGCATTCTAGCCAGAAACATACACTCACAAGCTCAATCCTGCTTTGAGTAACCCAACCAAATAACCACTAGTGTCTCAGTATACTGTAATTAGATAGCCGAATTATGAAACTCCATTCCATCAGACTTGAAATGACACTAATGAAAACTCATTTCTTAAGGAATTTTAAAAAATTTAACAAATAATTGGTCCTACCTTGTATATGATAATCTGCTTGTTTCTGTCTCACCAAGATTGCAATACAAATTACCTTTATTACTTTATTCTTTCTTTATTCAAAACTCTTGTCTTCACCTCCACCTCTCACAATTTCTGTTTTTCAAACTATCTCATGACTCTATACTTACACCTTTATATTCCTGTCCTTGTTCTTTTATCCCATACTCATTCATCCTATATTTTCACCTTACAATACTAAATCCTTTCTAATTTATATTTCTAATTAAACATTTATGTCCACCCATTATACTTAGTTTGTTGTTGTCGCTAGGTATTTTTTTCTTTTTATACTTTGAATTAGTGTTATTATAAACTGGGGTAGTCCATGAGCCTCCAAAGTCAGTTCTTCCTCCATCTGTTCAGTAGCTACTCCTACAAGTTTCTTAAAATGCTAGCAGTCCCAACCATTTGTGGAGTTGGTATTTGGACATCCAGCTATGTAGTCTATAAATTTTAGACACTGGATAAACCGTCTGCAAGCAATATAAGAAATGTTTTAGCTGTTAAGCAGGCTATAAGTTAGGCAATCAGCCCTTTTGTTGAAGACATCTTTCCTGATAGGTTCTCATCCATTTCATGAAGCTATTGTAAAAAATATACTTATGATGAACATAGCAAAGCCGTGTCTGCGTACTTGTAGTAATAGTAGTGGTTTGAATAATAAGATCTTTACTGCATAATAGCTTCTTTCCTCTATGCTTCGGGCCCTTCACATGATATGGATCTAGTAGTCTCTATATATTATTATTTCTTTCCTGTGACAGCCCTGTTCTGGTGTAATTTGTTTTATATTATAACATTTTGACACTTTTTTTCTACTGAATAGCTGAATATTTGAGCTGTTTGGTTAGCTGTTATATACCTACATCAACTTTATTACAAGCTGAGATAAGTGCAAACTTGCAGTGTTATAAGATAGTACTGCATTTTATTTTTCTGTTACTTATATGTTTTATTGAATATTGTGTTAAAGATTGTACTGCATTTATTTTTCTGTGTATTTATTTGCTTCACTGAATATTGTGATCTCTCTGTCTCTCTGTAGTAAGTGGGGGTTATTATTCTCACTTTATTGATATTCAGTGTTGAACTCTTAGCCTAAAGGGTTTCTCTGTGCTTATAAGTCTTAATCACTTATCTCTGAATTTATTTCTACTTAATAGCTGAATATTTGAGCTGTTTGGTTAGCTGTTATATACCTACATCAACTTTATTACAAGCTGAGATAAGTACAAACTTGCAGTGTTATAAGATTCTCTCTCTCTCTCTCTCTTTGCATAAGTGGGGTATATTCTCAATATTCAGTATCATCAGTATTACTACTCTTTGCTAGAGAGTCTCTCTGTGATATATCTCTCTTTATTACTATCTCTGAATTTATTTCTAATAGCTGAATGAATATCTGAGCTGTTTGGTTAGTTATCATATATACAAGCTGAGATAAGTACAAACTTGCAGTGTTATAAGATAGCACTGTATTTTATTTTTCTATTTATTTGTTTCATTAAATATTGTGTTAAAGATAGCACTGCATTTTATTTTTCTGTGTATTTATTTGCTTCACTGAATATTTTGATCTCTCTGTCTCTCTGCAGTTAGTTTTCCAACCTCACTCCCTGTTCTTGTTGTGGTACTAATCTTGGTGGCTTTGGAATTGCCCGCCCCTCCTGTAAATTTATGTTTAACACACCTCCTGGCTCCATCTCATTTGCTCACTCAACCGAGTACAGTGAGATCATATTTTGATTTCAGACACACCTACCAGTCTTATCTGTTCAGCTCTATCTCAGCTCTATCCCAGTCTAATGTCATTAGCTCATTCTACCTAATACAGAGAGAACATTTGAATAGGCCAACCCACTTAGGCCCTTAACCTTGAATTATTTTCTGTTTCTCCTTTCTCCCTTTCCATTTTACTTTGTGTTCTGACTGAGTGTGCTTCTCAACTAATAAGTATATTTTTGGCACTTTTTAACTGTTCAGGGTTGAATTAAACAATAATTGAATTCAGTTCAGAATATAGTTTGAATAAATTGATTTAATATTGCTAGCTTGTACTGCACTTGAATTGTTTTTAGTGCTATTTTAGCTACTTTTCTGTAAAAAAAAATAATTCTAAGCTTGTTTCCTGCCTTTCCTGTAACTAGTTTAGTCCAGTTACAGCTGTTTGCAAGCTTGTGAGTCCCCCAAGCCTTTCTGTGTTGAGAGAAGCCTTCTAGCTTATCAGTGGGAGTGGTAAGCACTAGGTAGTCTATCTACCACAAGAGTGGTTTCTGGTCTAGAAATTGTAGTTTATTGGTCGTTTGGGCAGTTTTTTCCATCTCTTTCAACTTCCTGGTCTAAAAGCCCGCATTTGCGGTTGTTTCCCACCTTTCCTGTAGCTAGTCTAGTATAGATACAGTTTTGCTGTATCCAGGACTGTTTCTAAGCTTCTGAGCCCCCCAAGCCTTTCTGTGTTGAGGGAAGCCTTCCAGCTTATCAGTGGGAGTGGTAAGCACTAGGTAGCCTATCTACCACAAGACGAGTGGTTTCTGGCCCAGACATTGTAGTTCATAGGCCGTTTGAGCACTTTTTCCATCTCCTTCAACTTTCTGGTTTAAAAGCCCACATTTGCACTTGTTTCCCACCTTTCCTATAACTAGTCTAGTCCAGATACAGATTTGCTGTATCCAAGACTGTTTGTAAGCTTCTGAGCCCCCCAAGCCTCTCTGTGTCAGAGGGAAGCCTTTTAGCTTGTCAGTGGGAGTGATAAGCACTAGGTAGCCTATCTACCACAAGAGGAGTGGTTTCTGGCTCAGACATTGTAGTTTATTGGCCATTTGGGCAGTTTTTTCCATCTCCTTCAACTTTCTGGTCTAAAAGCTTGGGTTTGCACTTTTCCCACCTTTCCTGTAACTAGTTTAGTCCCGATACAGATTTGCTGTATCCAGGACTGTTTGTAAGCTTCTGAGAGGTGCTAAAGTCTGCTCTTCAATTTTCCCTTAGATCTGCTAGTTCTCTCCTCTCCTGCACTTTTACTAGCTTATTAGTCTAGCACTTTACCATACCAGACTTCTTGTAGCAATTATTGTACCACACAAAAGTGGCACCAGCACTAAACTTTCTACAAGGAAACAGCTCCAGTAATTATTATTAGGTTCATAGGTTCTTAGGTAGGTACTAGGCTATCTGCCTGAAGGCATTTATAAGCCTAGCTGGAATGTGATGGCCTTCGCCACCCCCTTAGATTAGTTCCCCGTGCCTCTGTCCAGCAGAGCCATTGATGTGATCCCTGGGGTAAACTTTCTGTTTCCCATCCACTTGTCAAGGTTTCTCTTGAAGAGGGTTAGTGAAGAGCTCTGCCTAATGTAGATTGGAATCTTGTTCCAGAGCATGGGAAGTCTCTGGGACAGGAATCTATCCCTCCAGTACATCCTATTTATTGTTGTGGTGAGGTTTAGATCTCTGGAACGTGTGGCTTGGGGGGATATGGTTTTCTTTAGGTGGAGCATGTCCATCAATTCTGGGTTGGACATGGCCTTGTATGTCAGGCAGAGATCACTTCTGAGTAGGTGGTATGCAACCAAGTACAGCTGGAATTTCTTCAGTGGAGCTGCATAAGGCATCTGCTTGAGGCCAGTGATCCTCTTGGTGAGGAACTTCTGTGGTCTTTCCAGTTGTTGCAAGTGTCTTGTAAGGTACATCCCAAATGGGGCATTGTAGTCTATGATGGGTCTGACGAATGATATGTAAAGAGGCCCGATGACCTCTTTCGATCTGGATGCAAACCCTTTTGTGATTAGGTGGGCCACATAGAAGGATTTTCTAACCACTTTGGCAAGTGATTATCAAAGGAGAGGTTACTATCTACTTGGGTCCCCAGATCCCTTATTATGTCTTCCATATTTAGGGGGCTACCACCTATATGGTAGTTTGTGGTTACTTTGTTTTTTCCAAAGGGGATGACTATGCACTTTTTGGCATTTAGCTTGAGGCCATGGTTTTGACACCAGGTATCTGTCTCAGTGAGACCCTTTTGGAGGATGTCTGTGTCAGCCATAGAGTCAATTATAGCCCATAGTTTGCAGCCATCTGTGAACTTGGTAAGCCATATTCCTCCTGTGCTTGCCTGTACCTCTGAGAAATATATGCCGAACAGGTGGGGTCCTAGGACTGAGCCCTGGGGAATGCCACTTGTAACCGGTTTACAGTCAGACCTAGCTCTCGCAACTCTTACCATGTGGGTTCTGTCCGTGAGTCAGTTGGCAACCCATCTCATGATGTAGGGGTTTATGCTCAGGCTGGTGAGCTTGTCTATAATACCTGAGGGGGGAATGGTTTTGAAGGCCTTTGCAAGGTCTAGGTAGGCTGTGTGGACCACCTTTCCCTCGTCTATAGCCTTGGTAACTGTCTCAAAGAAGTCCACCAGGTTTAGGAGGCATAATCTGCCCTTAAGAAAACCAAACTGGGTAGGGTCCAGTGTTTGGAGGTTTCCAATGTCTCTGTTAATGAGATCCATGATGATGTGCTCCATAGCTTTGCAGACCAAGCTAGTCAGGCTTTTAGGGCGATAGTTCCTGTGGTCCATTGTAACTCCACCTTTGTGGAGTGGAATAATCATTGCTGTGCGCCACTCTGTGGGCACGTAGCCTGTGGAGAGGCTGAGTTTAAACAGTGTGTTAAGGTGATGGGTTAGTTCATCTTTGAGCTTGTGTAGGCTGCAGCCTGGGACAGCATCCAGTCCCATTGATGCTGTGTTTTTGGCTTTGGAGAGGGCTGTTTTAACCTGAGTGTCTGTAATTTCAAGGGCATTACATTCTTCTGGTATAGTTATGGGCCCTTTTGGGGGTGAGAGGGGGGTGAAGTTTGCACTGAACCTGTCTGCCAGGATGTTGGCTATATCAGTTGGTTCAGTGTATTTTGTGCCATTCTGCACTAACTCTGAGTAGATCTGAGAAATTGCCACTTAGATTCTTGACATAGCTAAAGAATGCCTTGTGGCTATCTTTGGAGTCCATGGCAATTTTTCTTGTGAATCTTTTGGATGATTTTATGAGGGAACATAGTTTCTTGCTGATACTGATCAGGGATGTCTTCCCTTCTTGGGATTTTACTCTTTTCTGTACTAGTTTCCTCCTTCTATTGTATAGCTTGTTTATGGCAGGGGTCCACCAGACTGGTTTCCTTTTCTTGGAGGAGCGAGTCTTGGTTTTGTTTGGGATAGCACGATCCATGCATTCTTGCAGGTGCCCGTAGAGTGCATTAGTAAAGGATTTTGTAGCTTGGACAGTGTTATCCTTTAACATGGGGGCTTTGAAACTTCCCACCTTGGTCTTAAGTAACGTGAAGTTTGCTTTTGAAAAGTTTTTCATGGTGGTTTCTTTGACCGGGGGTGGTGGCAGAATGTGGATATCTAGAGTGATTAGTTTATGGTCAGATCTAACCAGCAAGGGGTTGCCCTCCGGTGTGGAACACCGGTTTCCCATGTTGGTGATGACCAGGTCCAATATGTTGGCACCTCTGGTGGGGGTGTTGACGAGTTGATCCAGCGTGTTTAAGTTTATAAATTCTAGGAAATGCTGGGCAAGGGAGTTCGTACTTGAGTAGATCTCCCAGTTAATGTGTGGGTAATTGAAATCACCCAATATCAGGGTGTTTGGTAGGACCTTTATGTTTCCCAGTGTTTCCAGGAATGCAGAGTGGGGGTCCTGGAACATGGTGGGTGATCTGTAGCAAGCTTTAATTTGAATAGCAGTTTTGCCTATTGTTAGTTGTACGTGGATGATCTTTGAAGCATCGTGCTGTGCCTTTAACCTGGAGGTGTGGATGTCCTTGATGAATATGGATACTCCCCCACCTTTTGTATTTCGGTCCCTGTTTTGTGGCCAAAATGTATGGTATGAGTTGTAGCCTGGTAGTGCTGGAGTGCTCTCTTGGGCTTTAAACCAGGTTTCTGTTACTGCACATATATCGATTTTCTCCATACAGAGGAGTGCCTCAAGTACGTGCATTTTGAGGGTTAGACTTCTGGAATTGAGCAGCATTACCCTCAGTGTTTTGTTACTCATGCTATTTACTGCGGTAGGTTTGTCTTTTGAGTCTTGCCTAAAAAAGGCACTATGGGGGTGGCAAGAGCCTTGGCCAGTATTTGAAAGCCTAAGGATGACAGGTGCAAGCCTTTTCTAGCAAAGCAGCGTGGGTTATCGAGCATGTCATCCTAGGCTGATAGACACTGGATCCCCTTTGAATGACACCAGAAGCTTAGCCAGTTGTTGAAATTGATAATTTTTTCTCTATACCGTGGTATCATTCTTGGTGAGGGCAGGATGCTACTCAGGGTCAGGATCATACTGGCCTGGGCTACGTGATCAGAGAACTCCTCCATGTCTCTTTTCATGTAGTCCAGGGAGGTATGGCTCAGGTCATTCACACCAACATGGATAATGACAGAGTTGTTCTGGAGTGACCCGAGTGCTTGTGTTATGTGGCAGATCCTGCCACCCGACAGGCAGCTAACAGTAACCTTCTCCTTGTTCAGCCTAGTGAGTGGGATGTCAGTGAGCCTGACTATAGAGTCATCTATTACTAGTGTGTTGGGTATGTTATTTTGACGTAAGGGCTGTGATTGTGTGGCACAATGGTTTTGTGAAGTATGTGTTTCATGGTTTGTGTTGAGGGGTGGAGGTTGCTTGGATGTTTGCTTTGGAGGTCTCTGTTGCTTTTGCGGATTTTTATTTAAAGCCTCCGAGTATGTTTTTGTGTATTTATGTGTGTTTTCTGCCGGTGTTGGTTTCATAGGTCTATGTGAGACTGGTGGTGTAATGCAAGTAATTCCCTTATCCTCTTGACTGCCTGGTCCTGTCTTGGGTTGAGAGCTTAGCCTCCAATTTGGCTGTATAACTGCATCTCTTGAATGTATTAGTGTTTGGTGGAAGGAGGAGAGGGTTGTCTGTGTACATGAGGCAATTGTAACATTGCCTCAAAATGCCCAGATTCACCAGTTGAACTGGAGAGTACACCTGAAACTGCCCTTTGGACATGCCTGGATAGGTACAGTGAACTGTTTTACTGATTGGCTGGTAAGGTCGAATAGAGAGCCTTGTCCTTCTCTACAGTATAGGGGGGTCTAGTGCTAAGGTTTATTAGTGCTTGCTATGTGTTTTGGGCAAGTGCCAGGATGAGAAGTTAATGATTTGAGTGCTTAAGTTGAAAGTTTGTCTAGTTCCAAGGGAAAATTTGAAGAGTAGACTTTGTGGAGCCAGGAATACTTATACCCTAGCTAACCAGTGCTGCCCGTCATGCAAAACCATGCAAATGCGAGTTTTCTAGCAGGGAAATGAAAGAGAGAGAAATTAACCCAAAATGGCCAATAAACTACTAATGACTGTGCTGAAACCACTCCTCAAGGGACAGATAGGCTGCTCAAAGCTCCCTCTCTCACAATGAACAGAGAAACTTCCTTCTATCCAAGTAAGGTATGGGCAAACACAGAAACTTGTAACATAGCCCTGAATTCAGCACTAACCTGAAAACTGGACTAAACTAGCTTAGAAAGGCAGTAAAACAAGAATTGTTTTTTTTTTTTCAGAAAATAAAGCTGATACAATCAAAAAAACACTTTAAATGCACAGAAATGGCTATCACACTTGAGTGTGTAGCCTACAACAGTTAAACAGGTAATTTAAACACAAAAATGACTTTGTTAAAGTGCAGGCAGTAAAATAAGTACAATATGTAGCTGAAACAAGCTTTTTAAATCACAGAAACTCTAGAAAATCATCATTTTAGGTGGAATTAACTAAAGGCAGCAAGAAAATCTCTCCTCAAAATGTGACTATATATAATTCTGACACTAACCCACCACCTCCATTTCACTTCCAACCTGTCCCAACAGCATTCATTCTCACCCTGATCCGAAAACTCAAACCATGCACTCCCTCTGCTGACCAACTTCCTGCAGAATACTTAACAATTAGCAGCCAAATCTATTCCTTACCCCATCTCCATTCTCATCAATAGAACCATCACTGAAGGATATATCCCTAAACTTTGGAAAGTCTCTCATATTATTCCCCTTCATAAGGGGGGAGACTCCACTGAACTCTCCAACTATTGACCCATAGCCCTACTTTCTCCTTTATCTAAGATTATGAAAAGATGTATCCAGAGGCAATTGCTAGACCACCTTCTCCATCATAACCTGCTTTCCAACTCCCAACATGGTTTCAGACCTTCCCACAGCACTACTACTGTCCTCCTCTTCTTTATAGACACCATCAGCAAAAACCGTAACCTTAACATGCTTGCCTCTGCACTTTTCATTGACCTGTCCAAGGCATTTGACATGGTAAATCACAATATACTCATAAACATTCTCAAATCTCTGTCACTTGACAATCTAGCTATAAAATGGTTCCAGTCCTACTTAAATGACAGACATCAAGCTGTGCTCTGGAACACCATTCTCTCTAACCATCTACCTGTTAATATTGGTGTCCCTCAAGGATCCATATTGGGCCCTCTCCTGTTTTCTGTATTCATCAATGACCTTCACCAAGTAGTTCCCCAAGCTACTTGTATACTATACGCAGATGACTCTACACTTATATGCTCAGCCACTTCTGTATCTGAACTTCACTCCCATACACAAGACATATTTAATTCTGTAGAACTATGGTTTACAAAACGCTGTCTCTTACTAAACCCTAAAAAAACTAAACTTCTCCTTTTTACACCTACCAGTAAATCTCCCCCAATAGACTTTGCTGTTGCATCCAAAAATAGTACTCTTATATCCCAAGATCTTACTATCAAACTGCTAGGTATCACCATGGACAACAGCCTTAACTTTGACACCCATATCAACAACACTCTGAAAACTACTAATAAAAAACAGGCTCTCTTTATAGGATCAAACACTTCCTAACTCCTGCAACCAGAATAACTATTGCCCACACCCATCTAATCTCTACTCTTTTTATGCCTCACCCATATTTACTAATCTGTCAAAAAATAACCTTAAGAAACTAGAAAACTCCTACAATAGTATAGCCAGATTTGCCACAGGTAACCCTTACAGAACACACCACTGTATTAATCTAAAGCAACTAGGGTGGCTTGAATTACAGCAGCAACTGAAATTCAGTCAACTTGCCATCGCCCATAAAATACTTTATCAACCAGCCAAGACACCCATACTATCTAACCTTATTCACCCCTACTATAACCTGAAGTCCCTAAGATCTTCACAAAAACTTCTTGTAAATATCAATAAATCAAACAATAGAGCTGGAGACTCTCTCTTCTCTAATACTGTTGGAAAATCCTGGAATCTACTTCCCTCCGAACTTTCTACACTTCCCTCTATTACTCTGTTCAAAAATAAACTTAAGCTCTATCTCAAAACACATTGAATGTGCCCTGTACTAAACCTGACTGACGAACATGCTCTTGTTACTTGATGCAACTTTACCTTCTCATCTCTGCAACAATTTTATCTTAACAGCCTCTATTCTACCTCTCCATAATTTTCTTACTTATTACTTTATTCTCAAAAGGTGGCATATTGTACAACTGGATGTATTACTCAACTGCTACATCATATTACCTTTTTTATCTTCCTTTTACCTACATTTATACTCTACTTTTTAGCTATTAATCTTTTGAACATTAAATTGTAACTTCATTAGTAATTGTACTAAGCCTAGTTAGATATTTTCATTTTTTTATTATACTTTATAAATGTGTGACCACCTCAAAAAAAAAATGTCTTTTTTGCAATTTAAATATGTACTGCTGTATATGTGAATTTCATGTGAACTGATTGGAGCTTATCTCCCCGGGCCTCTACTGAAAATGGACATATATCCAGCTGGACTAGCCCGGTCAACAAATGTAAAATAAAATAAAATAAAAATAAATAAAAAATGCAGAAAAATGATACTTACTCACTCCAGAGTCTCTCTTTTTTCTTTCTGCTGCTGTAGAACTCTACAGGGCACCAGGCAGGAGCATGCTGAGCTGTATTCTAGCACAAAAACCTTGCAAATGTAAGTTTTATAGCAGGGAAATGAAAGAGATAGAAATTAGCCCAAAAATGGAAAATAAACTACTAATTTCTGGGCTGAAACCACTCCAACAGGGACAGAAAGGCTGCTCAATGCTTCCTGTCTCACAGTGAACAGAGAAACTTCCTTCTATCCAAGTAAGGTATGGGCAAACACAGAAACTTGTAACGCAGCCCTGAATTCAGCACTAACCTGAAAACTGGACTAAACTAGCTTAGAAAGGTGGGAAAACAAGTATTTTCTTTTTTTGTTTGTTTTTTTTTTGTTTTGTTTTTTTTCAGAAAATAAAGCAGATACAATCAAAAACACTTTAAATGCACAGAAATGGCCATCATACTAGAGTGTGTAGCCTACAACAGTTAAACAGGTAATTTAAACACAAAAACAACTTTGTTAAAGTGCAGGCAGTAAAATAAGTACAATATGTAGCAGAAACAAGCTTTTTAAATCACAGAAACTCTAGAAAATTGGCGTTTTATGCGGAATTAGCTAAAGGCAGCAAGAAAATGCAGAAAAATGATACTTAATTACACCAGTCTCTCTTTTGTCTATCTGCTGCTGTAGAACTCTGCAGGGCACCAGGCAGGAGCTTGCTGAGCTGTTTACTAGCACAAAAACCTTGCAAATGCGGGTTTTATAGCAGAGAAATGAAAGAGATAGAAATTAGCCCAAAATGGCCAATAAACTACTAATTTCTGGGCTGAAACCACTCCTCCAGGGACAGATAGGCTGCTCAAAGCTCCCTCTCTCACAGTGAACAGAGAAACTTCCTTCTAATCAAGTAAGGTATGGGCAAACACAGAAACTTGTAACACAGCCCTGAATTTAGCACTAACCTGAAAACTGGACTAAACTAGCTTAGAAAGGTGGGAAGACAAGTATATTTTTTTGTTTTGTTTTTTTTTTCTTCAGAAAATAAAGCAGATACAATCAACAAACACTGTAAATGCACAGAAATGGCTATCACACTTGAGTGTGTTGCCTACAACAGTTACACAAAACGATGATGCCCACTCCTCCAGGCAGGTTCATCCTGTAACCTGGTGAACTTGGTCATCCTGAGACAATGTATCAACTGCCTCATGTACACCAGCAACCCTCTCCTCTTACCTCCCAACACCCAGACTTGTGAGAGATGCACTTATAAATCCAAATTGGAAGCCACACACTCTCCAGCCAAGACCGGAATAGCTGGTCAAGAGGAGGTCAACACTTGCACCACACCACATAGAACACATGGTCCTCCGGAACACACACCAGCACTGCCTTCACATAAAAACACAAACCACACACCCACCTTCGCGGAGGCTCTCAATAAAAATCTACCCAAACAACAGAGATCTCCAAGGCAGAAATGCATTTGACCACCACAACACAACACTAATCACAAGACACATAAATCTCCTAAACAGTGTGCCACTCAACCAAAGCCCTTAAGGCAAAACAGCATGTCCAGCACACTAGTCATAGGTGACTCGATAGTGAGGCATGCTGATGTCCCACTCACTAGGTTAAATAAGGAGAAAGTAATAGTCAACTGCCTGTCGGGTGCCAGGATCCACCATATAATGCACACACTCAGGTCCCTCAACAACAGGTACAAATATGACTCTGTCATTGTACATGGGTGTGAATGACCTGAGACATACCTCCATGGACTACGTGAAAAGAGGCATGGAGGAACTCTCAGATTATGTAGCCCAGGTGGGTACGACCCTAGTCCTGAGCAGCATCCTACCATCACCTAGAATGATACCACAGTACAAGCAGAAAATGATTGATTTCAACAACTGGCTAAGTTTCTGGTGTCATTCTAAGGGGATCCAGTATCTGTCTGCCTGGGATGACATGACTGACAGACCTCGATGCTTTTCCAGAGATGGCTTGTATCTGTCACCCCTGGGCTTCTGGATACTGGCCAAGGGTCTTGCCACCCCTACAGTGCCTTTTTTAGGTGGTGTTCAAAGACCAAATTACCACTGTGACAGCTACAAACAAATGCAATCTGAGGGTCATGCTGCTCAACACTAAAAGTCTAAATCTCAAAATGCACTCACTCAAAGCACTCCTTAAAACAAAGAACTGTGCTGTAACAGAGACCTGGTTCAAGGCAGCAGAAAGCACCCCTGCACTACCAGGCTATAATTCATTCCATACCTTTTGGCCCCAGAACTTGAACCAAAGCTCCAAAGGTGGTGGTGTTTCCATATTCATAAAGGAGGTGCACACCTCCAGACTGGTAGCCCAACATAATCCACCAGAGATACTTCAGGTGCAACTAACATTAGGTAAGACAGCGATTCAGGTCATAGCCTGTTATAGGTTCCCAGCCATGTCCCAAGACACTCACTCCACATTCCTAAGCACCCTGGAGAATATTAGGGTCCAACCTAACACACTCATACCGGGAAACTTCAACTACCCCTCCATTAACTGGGAAAATGACTCATGCACCAATACACTTGCCCAACGTTTCCTGGAATTCATTAATTCCAATGCCCTGCACCAGCTCATTCTTACCCCCACTAGAGGTAGCAACATCCTTGACCTGGTCATTTCTAACATGGGTGACCATTGCTCTACATCAATAGTCAACTCCTCCTGGGTTAGATCCAACCACAAACAAATCACCTTGGAAATCCACATCCTTCCCACTCAACCCCCCCCCCCCACAAAGGTAACTACCATGAAAAACGTCTCCAAAGCTAACTTTGGGCTCCTAAGAACAGAGGTGGCTAACTTCACAGCACCCATGCAAATGGAGAATAGTTGCATGACTATGGAATCATATACCAATGCACTGTATGAACACGTACACAAATGCATGGATCTCGCCATACCCAATAGAACCAAGACGGTCTCCTCCAAAAAAAGGAAGACGATCTGGTGGTTCCCTGCCATAAACAAACTCTACAACAGAAGGAGGAAACTGATGTGAAATAAGGTGAAGTCCCAAGACTGGAAAAGCTCCCTCATCAGTCTCAACAAAAAAGTTGAGATCCCTCATCAAATCCTCTAAAGCTAGCTATAAAAACAGAATTGCAACAGATAGTAAAGACAACCACAAGCCCTTCTATAGTTATATAAAGAACCTCCACAGCAATACCCAGATTTGCTCCGAGCTACTGCATAATGGTACCTCCTATACCGAGCCAACAGATATAGCCAATATACTGGTCGACAGATTCAGTGCCAACTCCCCCCCCCAAAGGAACAATCACAATACCAGTAGATTGTCAGGCACCCAGTATTACTGCTGCACAGGTTACAATAGCACTGTCCAAGGCCAAGAATACAGCTTTTATGGGACCTGACAGTATCCTTGGCTGTGTTCTACATGAATTACAGAGTGAACTGGCACCTCACCTGTGTGTCCTGTTCAATCACAGCCTCACCTCAGGCTTTGTCCCTACTGAATGGCGCACTGCTATAGACATCCCTCTCCACAAAGGAGGAGCAAATACAGACTGTGGGAACTATTGCCCCATTAGCCTGACAAGTCTGATATGCAAAGCTATGGAACACATCATCATGGACCTAATAAACAAGGATATAGGGAATATCCAAACTCTGGATCCCACACAGTTTGATTTTCTGAAGGGTAGATTATGCCTGCTCAACTTGATCGACTTCTTTGAGTCAGTCACCAGAGCTGTGGATGAAGGCAAGGTGGATCATACAGCCTACCTTGATCTGGCCAAGGCCTTTGATACCATTCCCCACTCAGGAATAATAGAAAAACTCACTAAGCTAAGCATCAACCCTTATATCATTAGGTGGGTTGCAAACTGGCTCACAGACAGAACCCACAGTGTGAAAGTAGCTGACTCCAAGTCAGACTGCTGACCAGTCATGAGTGGAGTCCCACAGGGATCGGTCCTGGGTTCTCTCCTGTTTGGTATCTACTTTTCAGAAGTCCAGTCCAGCATGAAGGGACTCTGGCTGACAAAGTTCGCAGACAATTGCAAGTTGGAAGCCATTATTACTCCCCAAGTGATGTTGACATCCTACAGAAAGACATCACTGAGACAAACGACTGGTGTCAGAACAATGGCCTTAAGCTCAATGCCAAACATGTGTCATCATCCCTTTTGGGAAAAACCCATTTCCCATGAACTACCACATCGATGGTAGTCCACTGAACACAGAAGGTGTAATAAGAGATCTGGGAACACAGGTTGATAGCAACCTCTCCTTTGACCACCATACTGCCACTGTGGTCAGAAAGACCTTCTATGGGGCGCATCTCATTACTAAGGGTTTTGCATCCAGGAAGAAAGAGGTCATTGTCTTCCTCTACTTTTCCCTCATTAGGCCAATCATCAAGTACAATGCCCCATTTGGCATGTACCTCACTAGACTCCTGCAACAACTGGAGAGGCCACAAAAGTACATCACAAAGAGGATCCTAGGCCTTAAACACTTGTCATATATGGACAGACTGAAAAAACTCCAACTATTCTCTGTCTCATATCGCCTACTTAGAGGCAATCTCTGCTTGACTTATAAAGCAATTTCTGACCCAGCTATGTTAGAAATGCTAGATCTAAAGAAATCCCAATCCCTCCACACTACACGCTCCAGAGACTTCGACCTCATTGCCACAATCAACAGAACGTGCTGGAGGGACAGGTTCATAACCCAGAGACTGCCCGTGCTATGGAATAGACTTCCCATACATGTCAAACAGAGCACTTCACTGGCCCTCATCAAGAGAAATCTTGATGACTGGATGGTAAATAGAAAGTTCAACCTGGGGATCACTCCAGTGGCTCTACTTGACAGAGGCACTGGAAACTAAGGTCAAGTGTCATGATGCCAGGGCAATCCTATGGCCTAGGCTTGTAAAGGCTGTAAGGCCATTAGCCTAGTACACACCTATGAACCTATGAACATAGCAGGTCTGTGTGTTTCCTTACATTCCTCCATTTTTTGTAAGCAAGAGGAATATATCACTGCTTTGCTAACTTTTGGACTGGTTTATTTGCACTGTTGTAGCTTTTAAGACTCCTGTAGCCTTTGCCACCATTAATTAGTTTACTGGAATCAGGAATACCTGAAAGGACTAAATCATCCTCCACAATGAAGAGTAAACCTGTCTGGTGGAAATCTGCAATAAATAAACTCTATAACAAAAGAAAAAAATTGCTGCCCAGGACCAGGAAGGGGAGCAGGTGCCCAACTGGAAGCAATCTCTTCTTAGCCTAAACAAGCAAATAAGAGCACTAGTGAAATCCTCCAAAGCAAACTTTGAGTCTAAATTGGCCACAAACAATCATAAGGCCTTCTTCACATATGTCCATAATTTCAAAGTTAGCACTCAGATCTGTTCAGAACTGGTGGTCAAGGACATCACATATACAAATGCTGTAGATATAACAAACTTGCTGGCTGACAGATTCAGCAAAAATTTCAACCCTCTGTCCCCCCATCAGTAAATCAGGACATTCCCAGTACCTGCCCCCTTCCCCTTATATCTAAGGATCAGGTCATCACTGCTTTCTCAAAGGCAAAACATACAGCCTCCATGGGACTCGATAACATCTCAGGCGGCATCCTACATAAACTCAGGCATGAACTTGCAGTATCATTAGGCACCCTATTAAACCAAAGCTTGAGTACTGGCTTTGTCCCAGCTGAGTGGAGGACAGTCACTGTCACTGTCATCCCTTTACACAAAGGTGGAGTGTCCATCGATCTGGAAAGTTATAGACCCATCAGCCTAACTAGCCTGATCTGCAAGGCCATGGAATAGATTATCATGGACCTCATTAACAAGGACACTGGCAACCTCTAAACACTCGATCCCACACAGTTTGGTTTCATCAAGGGGAGGTCATGTCTGTTAAATTTGGTCGAATTTTTTGAGACAGTCACCAAAGCCATGGATGAGGGGAACTTACCTTGACCTGGCCAAATCCTTCGACACTATTCCCCATTCAGACGTAATAGATAAACTCTCTCAACTAGGCATCAATCCATATGTTACCAGATGGGTAGCTAACTGGCTGACTGATAGAACCAACAAGTTAAAGTAGGAGAAGCCATCTCAAGCAGTAGACCCGTATCGAGTGGAGTAGCCCAGGGTTCAGTCTTCGGGCCTCTGTTATTTGGGATATACTTTTCTGAGGTGCAAGCCAAAACCAGTGGGCTATGGCTGACCAAGTTTGCAAATGACTGCAACCTGGGTGCAGTCATCAATTCCCCTAGTAATGTGGACATCCTCCAAGAGGGTCTCACCCAAACAAATGACTGGTGCCAGAAACATGGCCTCAAGCTGAATAGAAAAAAAATGCAGCATCATCCCCTTTGAGGAGAGTGATGTCCCGACAAATTATCACATTAATAACAATGTCCTAAGCATGCAGTCAGTTGTGAGGGATTTGGGCACCCAGATTGATAGCAACCTGACTTTTGACCACCATGTTGCTTCCATTGTACAGAAAGCTTTCTATATGCCCCATCTCGTAAGTAAGGGTATCTCATCCAGAGACAAGAAGGTTATAACATCCCTGTATTCTTCCCTTATAAGGCCCATTATTGAGTACAATGCCCCATTCTGCATATACCTCGCAAAGCACATGCAGCAGCTGTTGAGACATAGAGGTTCCTTTCCAGGAGAATCCAGGGCCTCAAAAATCGATCATATACAGATAGGCTAAAAGCCCTATCCCTCTACTCTGTTTCATACAGACTCCTCAGAGGTGACCTCTGTCTGGCATACAAGGTGATCTCGGACCCCACCGTGATAGGACTGCTGCATATCCACAAGTCAAGCTCCACTCAAATAACCCAAACATGCAGCCTCACCCTGGTCTGTGACATCAATAAGGCAGGACAGATTTGTGTCCCAGAGACTCCCCCATCTGTGGAATAGACTCCCTCTCCATGTCAAGCAAAGTACCTCTTTACCCCTATTTAAGCACAACCTGGATAACTGGATGGGAAATAGAAAATACATCCCTGGGATTCCACCCATGTCCCTGCTGGACAGGGGCATCGGGTGCCAATTTGTCTATACATGGGCTAAACTCTTGGCTAGCGTTCTAAGAGCCTCATGGCCATTAGCCTAGTAACTTCCTAGGTTTTTATGATCCTACGATCCTACTAGCTCTGTCTTTTCCTCTTTCTGGACATCAGATAAGAAGAGAGTAGGGTCTAATGTGCACTCTGCTTTACAGGTCGACTCCACTAAAGACTGTGGTGTACAGTTACAGTCCTGCAACCCTGGGGACCTCTAACTTCAGAAAATAGGAGACACTAGGGGCATAGTTCTGCCTTTAGCTTTCTTCATTTATTTCATGAAGCACTTGCAACAATGATCTTTTCATTACAACATTCACTATTATGGTGAATATATGACTGTAAAGTGCAAGTGATTCATGTCAAGTGACCCCTGATGTTTTAGTGAAGCATTCACAAAATTGTCCACAAATAACTACTTTCTAGTGCTACACAGAAATGCAAGGCTTTACATCACTTTCATTTTTAAATATGCTAATATATGTATGGACTTCCATGTGTGTTATCAAATTACTGCTGGAAACCTTAAAAAGAGCAATACGCTAAGCTCCCTAAAGGCAATATTGCTTACCTAGACAGCCATAAAAAGGGAAGAACATCTGTAAAATATTAGTATTCATCATGATCATGTCTCTATGGATGAGTAACATTTTGACTTGAAGGTATTTTATATTGTGTTGCACCCAGTATAGATCCTATGATGCTATAATGTCTTAAGGTATGTGCACCTCAGACAGTTATGTATAGGAATACACCTTAAAATATATTTGCCTTTGTCTGCATTATAAGCTAGTAGCTTTAACAAGTTTTACCTTTCAGGATGATCAGTGCTTCAGGAACTTTGCACCCATTACCATGAGAATTGTTGCTTTTAGTTTCATTCTAGTGTGATAAATATGAATCTGATTTGGTAACACAATGGTGTTAACTTGGCTTTACTCATTTACTGTGTGTGTGTGTGTGTGTGTATGTGTGTGTGTGTGTGTGTGTGTGTGTGTGTGTGTGTGTGTGTGTGTGTGTATGTGTGTGTGTGTGTATATATATATATATATATATATATATATATATATATATATATATATATATATATATATATATATATATATATATATATATATATATATATATATATATATATATATATATATATATATATATATATATATATATATATATATATATATGTATATATATGAAAAAAGAATAATACTAATTTCTGTACCAGTTACATTTAATTAAGCATTTCTTATACAATTCCCTCTCTCTTTTTCTAGTAATGTGCGCTATGCTAAATTCTATTTAGTTCTTTATAATAAGAAGTCTATACCACATGCACGTTTCTTCTTCTACTGCCCTTCACTTATCCTTAATGTTCTATATCTCAGAGCTGTAGCAAGAATGTCTAATGTCCTGAAAAACATGTATTTGGTGTCCCCCATTCTCTATAAGTCATCACAATTGCATAAGTACAAGTTCTCATACTGATTTTTAAGGTGATAAGAAGTTATCTTGCAGCCTCAGAACTCATTACTACCACCAATATAAAAGAACATGTAGATAGTTTAAAACTGCCATTAAGTGGCAGTAACCAGTTAATGCAGCTTGTATACTGTCAAACTCTATTGTTCCCCTCTAAAAGTTGGTATCTCAGGGACTTTCTCCCCCATTCTCTGTCCTTCATACTGCTTGTGCCATTCTCCTTCAGAACACTAATGCCTTCTCCACTTCCACTCACTGCCCACCATACCTCTCAACCTCTTAGAGCAAGAAATCTGGAATAAGCCACAAATAACAGGGGAAAATGTTCAAAAATAGGGACACTTTTTAAGTATTGCTCTTACAAATTAGAAAGTTGATAGCCTAACAGTTCTTGCATTAACATGATTTTTTTCTGAAGGATATGAAGTCTGAAACTCAAACATCTGCCATTATTTTCTGACTTCAGCCTCAATAATTTCCCACTGATTTTTCAGAAAACCACAATTTTATGAGGCATAGACCAAAATATGAAGCAAAAATCTAGACATTCTGTAAAAATCTAGACAGTTGAAAGGTATGTTGCCCAAGCTTTCTTATTCACACACACTCAGCTTCACTAGATTGAATATCCATTGTCTTTACATATCTCCCCAAACACTTTGTTTTGCTTATTTATTCATCACTCTTTCTCTCTTTCAATATATATGCCTCTAAATAAAAAACAGCAAACACTAATCTTATTCAAGTCTTGGTTACGCTCAAAAACAGTCAGTGTAAAACGGTAGAAATCATAACATCATTCTATGTGCAACTGTATGTATTGTCATATTCTTTCTTATTAGGATACATGACATGGCATTGTTCAAGTCCTTAAGGGCAAGCAGAAGATAGTCTCCTGGATTCACGAAGCTCCATGCAAGAATAAGACTATTCCTGCACTTAGCGGTTCGTATCCATTTAGAACAGCAGCACGCTTTGCATATGCATGAAGGCACACAGACACGAACCATGAACGAGTGCAGGGGGCGTGTCTGAGTACTGCATGGACACTAAACATCCATCCTGAATTCATAAAGTGTCGTGCGGCACTTTCTAAGCTGAACTAGCATAATATTATAGCTTTGCTCTAATATTATGCCATTATTTCAGTGTCCGCGGACACTGAAATGAAAAAACAATAATTTCAGTGTCCACAGACACTGAAATAAAAATGGCAATAAGAAAGCAATGCAGGTGGTGTGTTACAGGTTCTGTAACAACCCCCCCCCCCCCGCATTGCTAAAGTGCTGTATGACACTTTTGCATCCTACTAAAGCAGGAAATTTGTGAAAATGCACACATAACGGGGGATAAATCCCCCAAAAGTGAAAAAGCACAAACATAGCCCCACAAACATAGAAAGATGATAGAGAACAGGTCATGCATTACCATGAATTACGTAAGGGTAGATGTCTGAAAGTGAATGTATACCAATATCCCCTTACAGCAGTGCATGTTAACAAAGGCACAAATGATGGAGAGAATAAATACCACAGTAGGGGCACGCATGAAAAATTGCCCTCAGACACTTAGAAAGTTGATAGATAACAGGATATGTATTAGCAGGAGACCCTGAAGGATAGAAGCCTGAAAGCCAAATCAATGGCAATATTTCACGATTGTAGTCCCAGGTAGTTGTCAGAACACCACAATACACACACATATAACCTAATAATATAATAATAATATATAATTATTTTTCCACTAGCCTAAGGAATGCTTAAGTGTAGCTAAGTGGGCGTGCAGATTATGGCCGTCCACTTAGCATAGCTTAAACATCCCATAGGAGCTAAATGCAAATAGACAGACAAAATTTTCAAGTTGAGGTAGTGTAGTGGTTAGAGTTCTGCTTTACAGGTAGGTGCTCATGTCCTGAGTCCCAAGACAGGCGATTTATTTTCCAGTGTGAAAGTAGTGTTAAAATTAATTTATTAAACTTAAATATGTAGCAATTTTTTTTTTGTCAATCAGGGTAGTATAGCAATTCCAAAAGTGAGATGTCAGTGTAGAAAAGATGTGAAACCCCCATATAAACACAAGTGCCCCATACAGTATAGTCACACATGAATATAATGGAATGAAAGCACACAGAGAGATTTCATGGAAGGTAAATGTACAATTATAATGTGTATATAAATATTATTTTATAATATAAAATTATAAGTATAATATGCTTAAACGTGCCTTAATCACTCTGTATACATCAGACCTTGTTCTGCTCAGCAGAAAGATAGTCACTGCTGTCAAGTTTCAAACCTGAGATGCTATCGTCTACAATCACAGCATAATATCACTACACCATCTGAGCTGTAAAGTGCTGCAATGCTTTAACAGATATATCATGCATTCTGTTCATTTAACATTAATGAAAAAAAAGAAACAGCAGTCCCAACTCAAACCCATGACCCTAAACACTATAAACAGAGGAATATACCGCTATACCACTTCAGCTGTAAAAATTTGTGTTGCTTTTTCAAACATATCATGCAACAGAGGCATACAACATTAGGGAGAAAGCTTTCTGGAATCATTCATGTGTTGTATATAGACATATACACACACACACATATATATATATATATATATATATATATATATATATATATATATATATCTGATGAAACATATATATGAAAAAGTAGAGTCATAATATAGATATACATAAATAAAAATATAAAGGAAGGAAAAGTATGTATACAGTGTGTGTGTGTGTGTGTGTGTGTGTGTGTGTGTGTGTGTGTGTGTGTGTGTGTGTGTGTGTGTGTGTGTGTGTGTGTGTGTGTGTGTGTGTGTATATAACATGCAGTGCAGTTATACCTCAGAATCATCCCTCTCAACCTGTTACTGCAAGAAACCTGTACAAAGGCTGTAAAGAGGGGAGGATGGGCCACATATAGGGACATATTTCAAATAATGCTGTTACAAATGAAGATATTTGCTACAGCAACAGGGTGCATTTCAGCAGACAATTACTGAAGGATATGAGGATGGAAACTGAAATGTTATGTCATTATTTACTGACATAAATCCTTGGATCATCACTGTGATTTACCAGAGAAATACAAATAAATTGTGGAACTGAGCAAAAGTATGTTCCAAACATCCGGACATTCTGTGAAAATCCTGGCAGTGGAGAGGTATGCTCAGAACCCCTTGGTGCAATGAATCTGGACCAAGCCAGACAAACTGGGGGACAAAGGCCTGAAAATAGGGACATATCCAAAATACATCAGTAGATAAGCTGAGGAAGTTGATGTAGTAACACTGTATGTCTTAACATATATTGACTGAAATATCACAATTCCAGGACTCAATTGCTTCTCATTAGTTAGTGACCTCAATCCCTACATCATCCCACTGATGTGTCAGAAATATACAACAGTTATTGTGACCAGACCAAAGATATTGGCCAGACAACTGGACATCCTTCGAATACGTGGACATAACACAACATTAGGGAAACTACACTGAGCTACTGAGCAATGTCCAAACTAAAATCAGACTGACATAACGCTACCCAAGTCTAGCTCTGGGGCTGTACACATGCATTAGCAAATATAACAGGCATTACAGGGATATAAAACTAGTGGAAAACAGACACTGGTGTGAAAGTGCATACCCCCAAACAATTGCATCACAGTCACAGTGACATACCAGTAAGCAAACTGAACATGACAGTATAATGACTGTGTAAGCAACAAAATCCCATTTGCCACTCACACATTACCCCTACATATACAGCCCCAACTAACAGTGTAGTGAGAATCTTGAGGTGTTATGGTACATGTCACGGTCTGCATGTACAAACATATACAGGTGATAGGGAACCAGAAACCGGAGCAGCATGCACAGTCAGATAGAAAGGGCCAATGACACTTACATTTACCCCCTCCCTACACAGCCCAAATAACGTGTACACACTACACTGCTACACAGTCCTGACAGTCTATTAATGAGCAGATATACACAGACCTCTTAAATGTACAGATTCCCACAGAATGTATAGGCACAGAACTCATATCTATGGATGCTTTCTTGTTACATGTCTGGGGGTCTATGACATCACTGGGATGGTAACAGGAATGAATGCAATAAATAATACTACATACCTCTGAACCTTTTAGTGCATGACATCTGGACAAAGCATGACATAATTGGGGGACAGAGATCCAAGTACAGGGGTATATTAGACATATTGTTGTTATAAATGTAAACAGTTGCTGGTGTTACCGGCTTTGTTGTAACTTATGCAGATTTTTGTTTTTAATCTGAAAGACCATGTAACTTGTGAGTCCATGCTGGGGGTATTACTAAACCAACTTGTAAATATGCTTGACTCTTTGTCTTACATTTTACTATATATGTAATTTTTGTGTAATCTTTGAATTTTGTCACTGGAGCTTTTCTCCCTGTGCCTCTGCTGAAAATGGACATATATCCAGTCAGATTATCCTGGTCAACAAATGTAAAATAAAATAAAATAAATAAAATAAATAAATATCTTTTTCTGAGGGATATGAAGTCAGTAATACCAATGGATGTTAGCATTTACTGGCTGCATTCCCCAGAGTATTCTACTGATTGGCCAAGGGTAACAACTGTCTGGGGACAAGACCAAACATATGAGCCACACATCTGAACAATGTCTAGGCCTCTGGACAGTGTAGAGGCATGACCGTAGTGATGTAACAGAATGGAAATCCTCGGAAAGCTGCCAGACACATCACCCAGCACCTTATGAAGCACAGTAAGACCAACATGACACTACCCCACATCACCTCTGGGGAATTACCCATGTATATTCAAGTGTAGCATGCACTGCAGGGCTGGAAATGTAGTGAGAAGCAGAAAGTGGTGCAAAAATGTCCTCCCAAAAACATTTGCACCACAGTCACAGCAACATACGAGTACCCAAAAGGAAATCTAGAGTAGAAAGACTGCCTGAACAAATATATCCTGATTACCAGTCACACACTACACTGACATATACTGGCCAAATTCTCAGTTTACTGGGAATCCTGAGGTGCTACAGGACATTTCACAGTCAGTCCCTACAAGCATATAGACCTGATAGACTGCCAGCAGCTATAGCAACATGCAGAGTCAGATACATAAAGGATGTATGGCACTCACATCTGCTACTCTCCCTACATAGCCCAACAAATATCTACACACAGCACTTCTACACAATCTTAGCAGTCTGTTCACAATGGCCAGACATACATAACTGTCATATGCACAGATTTCCACAAAATTACCTGGGTGTGGAACCATAATCCTGGCCACTGCTGCATACCATGGCCAGGAGTCTGCCAGGTCATTAGCATGATAACTGGAGTGCAGAAGGTAATTAATGATATACCATACCTCTGCATCTCATAGTGCAAGACATCTGGACAATGCATGATGTACTTGTGGGACGGGGGCTGGAAAGAGGAATATATCATACAAAATGGTGTTACAAACTGAAACAGTAGCTGGTGTTACACCTGTTGTTGTAACATAACATCCCTGAAGAATATGATGTCTGGAACACCAATGGATGTCAACAGTTACTGACTACAGTCCTCACATTATCCTACCAATCCCACAAAAATGAACACTGATGGAAGAAGAGAAGAAGCATAACAAGCAAACATCTGGCCAGTCTGTTGACAACATGCCAGTTGAGAGGTATCACTGTCAGGTGTCAAGTTATTCAGTAAATGCATGTACTAATGAATCCTGTCAATCTAGCAACCCCCCCATGTGTATAACAGCACCAATGACATACAATCTGTACCCAGTTTTGGACCTTTGTCCCCCATATTGTTGGGGCTTCTCCACATGTCCTGTCCTGTGAGATATTTCCTCCTACTGTCTGTGAAGCTGTATCCCACACACCTCCATAATGTCCCACACAGGCAAGGAAAATGGGCAAGGACCACATGAAGGGCGTCCTGTATGTAAGTACTAGCAGCAGTGTCCAGGCCCACATCACAATACTATGTAGGCACCTACATAGCTTTATGGCCTCAGCAATACCCGGCAGGGCAACATCAACCCCCTCAAGGTAGACTGAATGCCTGTGGTGGACAGCAGCAATATGTAACTACCATCATAGGTGGAAATAATCACAGGATGGGCCAAGAAGCAACACATGCCTCATTGGAAGCCATGTCACCTTGCTCTGCACAAACAGATAAGGTCACAGGTGATGTACCTTAAGGCTGTCTTTGAGTACAAACTGGAGACATCCACTAAGGCCAATTGCCTGGCCTTCCAGATGTGTGTCTGCATTTCCAGAGGCAACACACAATAACACCAAATACACATATGCCATGGATATAGGCAAATGGCTGCAGACTGGTAAAGTGTAAACATCACCCTCTTGTCCCCCCTAGGTACACATGTGCATGTACAGCACCTGCCCCCCCTCCCCTCATAATTAGGAAGCAGGTCTGTAATGCCCTCTCAAAGGCAACACACAGAGGTATCCATAGGCCTGATACCATTCCTGGCTGCATCTAACATGAAAGACAAACCAAAGTACTTGCTATAACAACTGGAAAATTACATAACTCCAAAAAAAGAAAATCCAACGTCAAGATACTGTTTTATTCACAAACAGGCAAAGCTTTAGGGTCCACACCCTTCTTCAATACTAAAACACATTAACATCAAACATTAAGAGTTTAAATAGGAGCACAAACCATCACATGGCTACAGCCAGCCAACCATGTGATAGAGACAATAATTATTTATTTATTGTAGGGACTGCTGATGCTTTTTCTCACATATGCTCATGCAACAGTAAGGAAAAGATTCCATAGAATCAGTCAGGTTTTGTATTTATACATATACACATGTATATATGTATGGAGATGCATATATATGGACAAATATATACATAATATAAATAGTGATATACATATACAATATACACACACATATACATATATATATATATATATATATATATATATATATATATATACATATATATATATATATATATACATATATACAAGGAGAACCTATACAGAAATAGAAAAAAAAAATATATATATATATATATATATATATATATATATATATATATATATATATATATATATATAGGTTTGCTATCATTTATTCGAAGTGTAGTCGGTCAATGCCACTTCGTTCGAAAATCAGAATGTCAACCATAGGCAATGCCGAACACTGATATTGCTGAAATACACATCTGCCCCTATCTCAACCCATGTTAAAGCCCGTCCCTAAGTAGCAGTCGACATGTATTTCAGCAATTCCTGTGATCGACATTGTGAATTTCGCACAATCTCGGTCGACCATGTGAACAGTTGACCAAGTTGTATATGATAGTAAACTATATATATATATATATATATATATATATATATATATATATATATATAGGGTGACAGTCAGAAGGTCGAAATGGGTTTGGTTGAAACCACTTCAGTCAATGTCTGGAAGCCAAATGGCAACAATGTCAAACCTGACATTGTCGAAGTACAAATCTCACCCCCATCTTGACCCATATTAAAACCTGTTCTGTGGCTTACGGCAAGTCACATTTTGACAATGTCAGAATTCGTCATTGTCGGTTTCAAGGAAGTAGGTCAATGATCCCATCATTCGATGGGGTCAGGTTCGATCTTTTGATGGTAAACCTATGTATATATATATATATATATATATATATATATATATATATATTTATACTCATTACACATAGTGGAGTCATACGTCAGAACCATACCTACCAACCCCTTACAGATGGGGGACAATGGGACAAAACTAGGGACATATTTTGAATATCGCTCTTATAAATGTAGAATGTTGCCAGAGTGACAGGGTTTGTTTCGGCATACATGTTCTGAAGGATGTGAGTTCTGAAACTAAAGTGTATGTCATCATTTACTGTCAGAAATCCTCAGATCCTCACAGTGATTTTACCAGGGATATGAAAATAATGCATCTGTGGAACAGACCAGAAATATGAGCAATAAGCCTGGACATACTGCAACAATCCAGACAGTCCTGAGCTAGGCTCAGAACCCCTTAGTGCAATTGCCTGGGCCAGGCCTGACATAGTGGGGGGAGAAAGCCATGGAAATAGGAACATATCTGAACTACTGGAGTAGATAATCTGACACAGTTGCTGCAGTAACATCCTCATGCCTGTCCTAACATATAGTGACTGAAATAGCACAAGTCCAACACTTAATTACTTCCCACTAGTTAGTGACTGAAATCCTCTTATCAGCCCACTGTTGTGTCAGAAATACACAACACTTATGGTGGCCAGGCAACACTATGTCCTACAAATATCTGCACATAACATCACATTAGGGAAACTACACTCAGCTGCTAAGCATGTCACCAAGCACTGTCCAAACTACAGTCAGACTGTCACAACACTAACCCAAATCTGCTAGGGAGAATTACACATGTATTGGCAAATATATCAGGCATGACAGGAATGTCACAGCACTGAAAAACAGACAGCAGTGTGAAAGTGCATACCCACAACCAATTCAACCACAGTCACAGTGATATACCAGTAAGCCAAAGGAACAGTATAGTATAAGGACTGTTTGACCAAAAACATCTCAACATGGTTGCCAATCACACACTACCCCCACACATACTGGCACAATTCATAGTGTCCTATGATGCCTCACTGTGGTATGGGACATGTCTCAGTCTGCCCCTGCAAACATATACAGCCGATAGACCTCCAGAAACAAGAGCAGGATGCACAGGCAGATAGAAAAGGAGCCATAACAGATATATCCACAACCCTCTCTACAAAGGCCAACTACCATTGACAAAATACACTGCTACACAATCCTGACGGTCTGTCAACAATTGCCAGAAATACACAGACCTCTCAAATGTAGAGTCCCACAGAATGTCCATTCTTTCCCCTCATATATAAGGCCTCTTCCACATGTCTGGCAGTTTGATATATCACTAGGATAATGTCAGGAATGTAGGCACTAAATAACCATATACCATACCTATCAACCTTTTACTGCATGATATCTTGACATTGCTTGACATAATTGTGGGAGAGAGCCACAAAAACAGAGACATATTTGAAATATTGCTGTTTTAAACTGAGAATGTTGCTGTTGTAACAGGATTAGTTGTAACATATCTTTTCTGAAGAATAAGAGATCAGAAACACAAATGTATGTTATCAATTACTAACTGCAATCCCCAGAGTATGCTAATGATTTTCCAAAAACAAAAAATGTCTGAAAAAAACACCAACCATAGGAGTCCAAATATTGGCCATTCTGTGGTTAGCCCTACAGGTGAGAGTTATGTCAAACACATAACACTGTCAGAGTTAAAATCACCCAGGAACTCCATGTCTACATAAACCCTGTTAGACTAGCATTAATCCAAATGTATAGCAGCAATACTCACATTCTGCCCCTATGTCTGGAGCATTCTCCCCCATTCTGTTGGCCTGTCTACACAGTTTTGGTTGTAAGAAGTATTTCCAAATATCCTCTATGATGCTGTTGTTCACAGACCTCCATGAAGCCCTCCTCATTCGCAAGGAAAAGGGCCAATGTTCAGCCAACATTCACATGATGTACTCAATGATAGGAGTGTGTTGCCATGCCATTGGCTATATGAATAAAAACACAGCTGCCCTTCATACACTTATTAAGTGGGGGACACCAATTTGTGCACAGGCCATCAGCTGATCATGCGCATAACCTACAAAAGACAAGCCGCTACCTATGCAAAACAGATGTACACCCTACATCCTTGAGAGACAGAAAGAGAAAGAGAGAAAAACAGCAAAAAATAAATAAATAATAAAAACCAAGCAGGACATAACCACCTACACTTGAATAAAACAAACAGGTATGTCAAACAAGTATGCATGTAATGGACTGCAGTACGGGGTATGTAAGAATGGGAAATACATATAGACTTGCCGTACTGATATATTGCTTATCAGAACCTACGACCATAGCATCTGGGTATGTCTGTAGTGACATAGGTCATAGATCAGGCCCCTGAGTCACCCCAGGAAATAATGGCTCACATATGATTACTACTGCAGTGCATGCTGAACAGTACTGACTGTGACAATGCTAGGCCAGCTACTGGGATGTCATACATATCCATATCTTACTTGTGAATACAACTATGATATACTTGGTTGTCTCAGAAATGTGGGAGACCTATACATGGTATTTGCATAGTAAAGCACTGTTGCACGTGTGTGTTGAACTGCATGTGATATACTGAGCTCATACCATTAAACTGTCCAGTGTTATGCACACTGACCATATGTGTGCTTCATATTTGTAGTTATTTACTCATACAGTTGTCTTATGCCTGGCAAACCATTGGCAAATCTGTGAAGACTGACATTACAACATCTCCTTCTTTTTCTTCTGGCTGTTCCTGTTAAGGGTCACCACAGTGGATCATGTGTTGCCATTTCTGCCTGTCCTCTGGATCCTGCTCTGTCACACCCACCACCTGCATGTCCTCTCTCACCACATCCAGGAAACTTATCTGAGGCCTTTCCTTTTTCCTCTTACCTGGCAGCTTCATCCTTACCATCCTTTTCCCAATATACTCAGCATCCCTCTGCAGCACATGTCCAAATTGATGTAATCTTGCCTTTCTGGCTTTGTCTCAAAACTGTCCAACATTGGCTGATCCTGTCATATACACATTGCTAATCCTGTGCACCCTCATCACAACCAGTCCAAATCCTAACATCTGTAACTCTGCCACGTCCAACTCTGACTCCTGCCTTTTTGTCAAAGACACTGTCTCCAACCCATATAACACAGCTGGTCTCACTACCCTGTTGCAGACCTTCCCTTTCACTTTTGCTGGTACTCATCTGTCATAAATCAGTACTGACACTCTTCTCCACCCTCTCCATCATGCCTGTACTCTCTTCTTCACTTGTCCTCCATAGTGATTATTATTCTGAAATGGTGATCCCAATCATGTCTTCTCATCCACCTTTGTCAACTCTACTCCCTTTATCCTCAACATTCCACTACCCTCCCTCTCATTCACACATAGATTATCTCCTAGTCCTGCTGACCCTTCATTTCTCTCCTCTCTAGAGCATATCTCCACCTTTACAGGTTCTCCTACATCTGTACCCTACTCTTAGTACAGATCACAATGTCATCTGCAAACATTATAGTCAACGGGGACTCCTGTATGATCTTGTCTGTCAACCTGTCTATTAGCATTACAAATAAGAAAGGGCTCACAGCTGATTCCTGATGTCATCCCACCTCCACCTTAAACGCATCCATCACTTTTGCCGCAGACCTCACTGCTGTCAAACCACCCTTGTACCTATCCTATACCGGTCTTACATATATCTCTTCCACTCATGACTTCATCATACAATACCACAACTCCCCTCTAGGCACCCTGTTATATGCCTTCTCTACATCCAGAAAGAGACAAATCAACTCCTGACCTTCTCCGTACTTCCCCATCAACACTCTCAGAGCAAACATTACATCTGTAGTGCACTTACCTGGCATGACAACATACTGCTGACCACTAGTCATTACTGCCCTGATTAACCCAGCTTCCACTACTCTTTCCCATGACTTCATGCTGTGACTGATTAATGTTCTCCCTCTGTAGTTACTACAGCTCTGCACATCAACCTTATTCTTCAAACGGTACACAAACACTTTCTCTCCACTCCACATGCAACCTTTCACTTTCCAAGATATCTTTAAACAATCTGGTGAAAAACACCACTGATATTTCCCCTAAACACCTCCATGCTACCACAGGTATGTCATGTGGACCAACAGGCTTTCTAGTATACATCTGCTTCATAGCTATCCTTACTTGCTCCTTGGTAAGCCATTGCACTTCCTGATTCACCATACCCATATCATCTAACCATCTTTCTCTCATTCACTTCATTCATCAGCCTCTCAAAGTACCCTGTCCATCTCCTCAAAACACTCTCCTTGCTTGTGAGTATGTTTTCCTCATTAACCTTTATCACCCTTATCTGCTGCACATCTTTCCTAGATCAGTCCCTCTGTCTAGCCAACCGGTACAAGTCCTTTCTTCCCTCCTTAGTGTCCAGCCTGTCATACAAGTTGCCATATGCTTCATCCTTAGCCTTTGTCTTTTCTCTCTTTGCCATGCACCTCATCTCCTTTAATTCCTGTCTACTTTCCTCATCTCTCTGACAATCCCACTCCTTCATCCCCAACCTCTTTCTCTGTATACTGTCTGTACTTCCTCAGTCCACCACCAGATGTCCTTATATTCCTTCCTCCATCCACATGTCACACCAAGCACCTTTCTAACCGTCTCCCTTACTAGCTCTGGTGTACCTACCCAGATATTTGGTAAATCATCACTGACACCCAGTGCCTGTCTTAACTCTTCCCTGAACTCCACATCACAATCACCATTTTCCAGTTCCCACAATTTGATCTTGGTGCTGCCCTCACACTCTTCCTCTTCTTGATCATCAATGTCATCTTACATACCAGCAATCTCTGCTGCCTAACTACACTGTCCCCTGTCACCACTTTTACAGTCTCCAATCTTCTTCAAACTGGCCCTCCTACATTGGCTATATTCCAGCTGTGTGCATCTCCCTCCACTCTTGTATGTCACCCTATGCTCCTCCCTCTTGTTATAGTATGTATTCACCACAGCCATGTCCATCCTTTTTGCAAAAGCCACTACCGTCTCACCATCTGCATTCCTTTGCTTAACACCATACATACCCATCCCTTCCTCATCCCCTCTGTTCCCTTCACCAACATGGTGAATGAAATCTGTTGCAATCACCACTCTCTCACCCTTGGGTACAGTCATCACAGCATCATCCAACTGACTTCACATTTCTCTTTCTCATCCATCACACAAGCAACTTGCGTAGCATATGCACTAACAACATTCATCATTACACCATCCATTTCCAGATTCATAAACATCGCTATCCTCCAAAACAACCTTGGCATACTGTTCCATCAGGATAACCCCTTCCACCTTTCCCCCATCTCAACCCTCATAGCATAATTGTGACCTGCCTCCAATACACCTAGCCATAATCCCCTTCTATCTGGTCTCTTACACAGGCAATATATACACCTTCCTCTGGCTATCATATCAGCTTGCTCTGTCCCCATACCAGTCATACTGCCAACATTAAAAGGCTTTACCCTCACTACCACACTCCTAGCCTTTCTCCTCTCTTCCTGCCATATGAGTGTTGGACATCCTCCAGGGTATGTCTGTCAATGCAAAGGCTACTGTGCTATTGAATGACTCAAGTGTGTTACAGCAATATTAAGACAGTGTCACTAATTTTGTCCCATTGCCCCCCATGTATGTGTGGTGTCCTACAGATGTCCTGCTCTAATGGGTTGAGAGGGATGACTGGGCAGCAAGAGTGTGAATACAGTGTTACATACTGACATAGAACAGAAATGTACATCAGGTATTACCTGTGCACATGTCATTATGAATAGGTGTATCTGAATGCATCATAACAACAGACATGTGACGCCAAATGTCAGTTAAATAAGCTGTACATGTTACACGTGTGTAATCTTAGTCACTGAGCATCCAACAGAGTGACATTTCTTCTGCTACTGGTTGTTGCATTGCCCTGACACAGCCATGGGTACTACAATAAGCATGATTATCTGTTTGAAATTGGAGAGGTGTCCAACTGTGTTATGACTGTGTGTCCATGCCTACTGCAAACAGTTATATGAACACCACCATAGCTGTATGGATTCAGCAATACCTTACTTGTAAAACTTGCCTCCACCAAAGTAAATTAATCCCCTTTGCTGGACAGCAGCAGTACACAAACCACAGACTTGGTCCCTACATTGGCTGTACAGGGCAAATTATGAGCTGGCACAAACTTGGCATCAAGTTAGCCTTTGTCTGATCAAGCATTTAAGGTCAAAGGTGGAGTACTGTAAGGCTAACTATGAGTACAAATTGAACACATCCACAAAGGACAACCACAAGGCCATCTTCACATATGTCTGCAATCTCAGAGGCAACAAACCAACCCACCCTGTAATGGTGGTCAATCAGACCACATACACACACAACATTGCTATAGCCAACCTGCTGCAGATAGGTTTAGGGCAAACATCACCCCCTGGCTCAGTATCACTATAGGTGGATATGCACAGCACCCACACCCCTTCCCTCATCACCAGTGAGCAGCTACATAATGTCTACTGAAAGGCAGCAAATGTAAGTATCCATGAGACCTGATAACATCCCTGTGCACATCCTACATGAACTCAGGCATGTGGTCCCATGTCCATTACACACTGTAGTCACACAAAGCCTTGGCACCATCCACACCCCATCCACATGGAAGATGGGCAATGTCATCCCTCTATACAGACATGAATGAGGAGTAGAGGATTGTGAAACTAAATAGCCCTCACTGGGGGGAATATAGCACATCAACACCAGCAGTGCAATGCAAGCAGATACAGTACTGATAGATTACAGGGGTATGTTGTGGTAGTGAGTGGTGGCTACTGGTATTCAATGTAGCTGTGCAAGTTCTGTACATACTGTGGCCAAATGTATGAGGTCCTATGATGTGTTTCTCTTTTTATGTCTTCAAGGTGCAATGTCACATCAGCAAAGGTGCACTTCCTCAACAGCTGAGACAAATATAATCATAGAAGTCATATTACAGAACCATGCCATAATGTTTGTCCAGAGCCAGCAACATCAGCGGGAGAGGACCGGCCTTTGGGATGACGTGTCCACAGGGTAAATGATGTTGGCCTGCACACACATACATATGAGTAGGTCCAGCATCATGCAAGTGACCTCATACGCCATGCCTGGCAAAGGGCTGCTGCAGTGGACAGGGACCACAAAGCCACAGGTGGGGGCCCAGCCATGCAGCCCCCATTGACACTCACAGAAGAGCTCCTCGGTAACATTGGGGCACCCATCTAAGTACAACATCAGGGTACAGAACCACCACATGCTGGAGGTGGGTGGCACCCAGACAATGGACTAGGAGTGTGCAGGTAAGGCCCCAGTAGAGATTCTTAGACTAGTGTAGCAGACAAACTTGTATTTGCAGTTTCTATGTGCATATGTCAGACTGCAGTTGTGGATGGTATTTTCTAATGCACAGAAGTGCACATCTATGGTGAAGGACAGCAAATTGTGTAGTATTGGGGATTGTACTGTAAATGTGCAGACATGCTGCATCCATCCTGTACCAATGGCACATGTGAGTCTGCTGACAATACTTTATTTACACAACTACCTAGGCCCATCTGGTCTGCATGTGCAACAGCAGCCTGAAGCTGGTGTGTATGGAATTGTTCTGTTATGGTTTGCCAATACCCCAGGCATGTGAAGGCCACGCAATGTTCCATGCACAAAACTGTCACTCATAGCTATATTGCTTTATGTAAATGTTCACTTGTGGTGGGGTTAACTGCATTGCATCACAGTGGTCACCACAGGGGCCTATCTGAAGAGAATGTAACATCCCTGTAGCATACCTCACAACCTGTCAGTGCAAGACTTCTGGACAGAGACCAGCAAAATGGGGGGACAGGCAATCTAAGGTAGGGACATGTGTGAAACATTTCTCTCATACGGTGGATATAAACAGTGTACACACCCCTGTTAAGATTCCAGGTGTTTGTGATATATATACAAATTGAGACCACAATATGTCAGTCCACACCTTTTCCAACCTGTAATGTGACCTATGACATGAACAATTCACTTGTAAAACCAATCAGTCTGTTGGGCACCAAATATAGAGTATACAAACCTTGCAATAAATTGGATGCATATGTGTGCACACCTTTCAAATAATATTTTATTGCAGCAGCTTGTGATTTACTGACAGCATTCACCCTGATTGGGTACACACATGCCATCAAGTAAAGGTACTCTGAGTAACACCAAATAACAGTCTGCTGTCCAAGTAGGATATTCATGACATTTGCTCAGTTGCCTGCAACAGCCATGGCTTGCAGACAACTTACAAAGCAGCAAAGGGATCTCATATTTGAAGGGTATCAGTCAAGAGTAGGGTACAGCAACATTACCACAGCATTGCATACACCATGGAACACAGTGGAGACAGTTGCCAAAAGGTGGATTGAATATGGGACAACAGTGCTGTTGATAAGAACCTGATGTTCCTCCAAAAATGATGACAAGAAATGTCAAAACCTGGCCAGGGAGGCTGCCAGGAGACATACAGCAACACTGAGGGAGTTGCAGGAATCTCTTGCAAGTAATGGTGTTGTGTGCTACATGTGAGAGTACTCTCCTGTATTCTGTATACGTCTGGCTTATCGGGTATGGCAGAAGATGGAAGCATTTCCCCACACCAAAAACATCTGTGGTGGATACAGTTTGCAATACAGCACGTCAAGTCTCCCAAAGGCATGTGTGAAAATGTATTATGGTGTAATAAGACTATCGATCGACCTCACAGCCACAATACCAAAAGGTATGTGTGGTGTACAAGCAACACCCCTCTTAACCTGAACACCAACATCCCCATGGTGAATCATGCTGGTGGCAGTGGTCTGCTGTGGGGATGTTGTTCCAAAGCCAGAACTGGGCCTATAGTCATGGTGGTGGGAATTCTGAACAGTTCCAAATAACACCCACATCTGGCCCAAATCCATCAGGTGTCTACAAGAGCGCTGAGGATGGAGAGGGTTGTCAGCCTTCAACATGACAAACACCCGAAGCATACATCCAAAGCTACCTAAGAAAGGCTCCACCTGAACAGACTCATGGTTATGGATTGGCCCAGCCAGAGCCTAGACCTACACCAGATAGACAAACCCCAGTGTGACCTGACGAGGGCTGTGCACATGAGCTGCACTTGCAATCTGACAGAGTTGGGTGACCTTTGCATGGAAGAGTGGCCAAATACTGCCAGGTCGAGATGTGGCATGCTGATATACACCTTCACAAGAAGAGTGAATGCAGTAAGGTGCTTCAATAAAGTATCATTTTAAGGGTGTGCACACTTATGCAAGCACCATATTGTACATATTGCAGTCATTATATTTTACACATAACACATCTGTTTGCATATTGATTGGATTGCACAGATCATATGTCACATGAAAGGTGGGTAACATATTTGAATGCATTATTCCGGTGTCATCTCATATATTACAAGAACATGGCATGTTAACAGGGTTGTGTACACTTATCATATCCACTGTAAGCTTAGAATGTTGGTGGTGTAACAGGAATTGTGTGTCCATACATTTACTGCTGGTTTGGAGGTCTGACACTCAAATGTATGTCATTAATCAGTGATGTCACTCCTCAGATCATCCCAGTTATGTATCATAGAAACACAGAGGTTATGAGAAATAGATCAAACAAATGAGACAGACATCTGCACATCCTGTGAGGATCTGTACAGCTGTGAGGTATGTTCTGTAGTACTTGCCACTGTGCAATACATGTGAACAGCAATGATGTGTACATGGGTGCAGTCTGTGCTGAGGAAGGGCCATCACCTACTAACACTAATCACGTATCCCAGAGCTTTATATTGTTGGTTACATGCAGTAAAACTGGCTGCAATGCATGATGTTGTGGGCTATGTGTCATGCATTCACCATTTGGGTAATGTGTAGTCTGTGTAACAGATTTGTGCCACCTTACCTATAAGTGTGTGCATGTGTGTGTGTGTGTGTGTGTGTGTGTGTGTGTGTGTGTGTGTGTGTGTGTGTGTGTGTGTGTGTGTGTGTGTCAGACAACCTCAAAGTGCAGGTATTAGTGTGCATATATTGTCTTCCCCTCACAGGTGGCGATGGGTTTTGGGGTCCCTCCCACTTGGAAACTGATTTCTTTATCTCAGCAGACTCTGACAATGATGATAGGAATAGTGAGGTACAGGTGGTGCTGTTAGGGGCTGAATTTGTGCCATTGGCTGGCATCCCACTCTTGTCCATACCATCCCCACACACAGTTACAATGCCCACACATACCCTGTCACCAGTGGCTACAGATGATGGACAGTTGGCAGGTGGTGGCATTGAACAGGCTAGTGCAGTGACTATGGCAGGTGTGAGTGTAGACACTTTCCATAGCCAGAGTGCAGGTGAGGTCCCACACCGGTGGATGGACAGGGGTGCTTGCATGAGGAATGCTGCTCATCAATCCTCTGTCGCAAGTGCCAAAGCAATGCATGTTTCAGGCTGTCATGGATGCACAGGCACGTAGTGAACTCCACATCAGACAAATACTCAGGGTGGTGGATGCAACTCTTCCTGATTTATATGGTGACATACATGATCTTGTCGAGGCCACATGTCAAAATACTGACATCATGAATAGACGGTGGGGTGAGCCCTTGGCAATCCTTGACCATGGCATGTCTGTGCTACAGAGTTTGGTGGGAGATGGGCATCAGCCATGTAAATGTAGGTCAGCACCAACAACAGCTGAGAGTCTATGGGGCCATGCACCTTCACACTCCCATAGTGGCAGTGTCAGCAGCACTATCGAAAGTGGGTTGCTGTCCACATCACACGGGAGCAGGCCATGGGCATGTGGTCCTGTCCAGTCCCATCAGGGGCACAGATCTAGCAAACAGCAGTCACCATCAGGAAGTAGTACTGCATCTGGCCTTGGGACTGGTGGTACCATGATACCCTTGACAGGACCATTTCCCATGTCCATGGCCAGAGATGGTGAACTGTACACCCTGCCATGTACAGTCCACAGCTGTCCAATGTACCCCTGTGTAGGGCAGCCACATGGTGTGACTGTGTGCATACATACACACACAGTTCTGTATCACAGGCAGGTCACCTCCAGACACACACAGCAGCTCTGCATAGCCCATCTATCGGATACCCCTCCAAACACACACACACATGATGTCAACTGTATGGCCCAGCCTAGGCCTCTGGCAAACTCACACCACACCCTGTGCATAAGATGATACCTGTGCCACCTCCCTGTCATCCATACCATCGATGCAGGGACATGTTAATATGGGTCTGATGCACAGGGTGAATATAGTACAGTGTAGCTATGTAATACTATGTAAGTTGCTCTCTGCTTGCATTTGTTATGGGTACACATACAGGTGTATGTACCTTATTAGCCAGGATGCATTATTGTTGTTAGTACTACTGACTGAATGTAGTCTGACATGCTGTATTCTGTTTGTGTTGCAAGTGTCTGTGTGTCTCTAGGCAGTGGCCCTGTAGACATTCCCAAGATGGAGTATGGCAGAGTGGGAATACACCTACCATGTCATAGGCAATTTACAACTTTATATATACATGTACCAGGTGTGTATGCATGCAACAGTGTGTGAGGGACACTGTCCTCAGGCAGTGTGACCTTGCATACATACCCCTTGTTACAGACAGGTAGCCTTTAGATGTGTTAGCTCAGTGTTGTGTAGTACCACAGGCCCATACATACAGAACAGGTTACTGCAGTACTGTCAGCAGGTCCCTCACAAGCATAACCATTACATTAACTGCAACAGATTCACTGGTCAACACCTGTTGGCCCTGCCATTTCCTTCCCATAGACTCAACCCTGATGCAATTGATGAGGGCATGCATGATACTGTGTACGACAGGTTTGTGGTATGTATTCCTGAGTTCACAGGGTGGAACAGGGAAATAAAATGGTATATCCTATGGATGCACACAGTAAACACTGACACAGGGGATGTGTGCACAGTAACATAAACTCAGTTGGCAATAGACAGATTAGTAAACCTACATTCCCACCTTGTTGTACTGTCCTGCTACATACACATGACATACCTCACACAGACTATATGCATGGGACATAACACACTACCTCTTACAACACATAATGTCTGAATGCCTTCATGGATGTTGAGATAACCCACCAGAAATAGGATGTGGAGTCATGCATTGCTCCTACAAGCCTGGACATGTGATAGTGTAGCAGACATTGTATCAGCATGATGTTTCAGTCAGGTATGATGCCTGATGCTGGAATGTGTGCCACTAGACTCACTGTGGCTGATTTGGCAACAATATCACATACATGGGCATTGTTAAGGGGCATAGACCAGATATAGGTTGCAAACATCTGGATATTCCATAGACATCTATACAGAGGATTGGTATGGAATGCACAATTGTTTAACATGCTGCATGTGAGGCAGATACCATTATAACACTATATAAAGTAATGCAATCAGGAGGTGGTAAACAGACATGGATGGTACACAAATCAAAATGGTATCAGCCAAACAGGATATGATCTTCATCCAAAAACACACACACAGTTGCCACTATTGAGATTAGAACCCCTACCTATCTAGTTATTTCTATGATAGTGTTATGCCGTTATCAGATGCAATACAAAGCTTACATGAGTTCACCTAGTGCCAAGGTACTTCTAAGGTGAATGACATCAGCAGGTCTAGTAAAGTAGGGTGATGGGAAGTTTACAGGGTGGTACACAACACAAAATGGCATAACCCACACAGTATATGATTCTCGCACAAGCACACACACACACACACACACACACACACACACACACACACACACACACACACACACACACACACACACACACACACACACACACACATATATGCCCAAACAGTTTCCAGTACTGAGATTAGAACCCCTACCTATCTAGTTGTTTCTACTATAGTGCCACAGAGCTTACATTATTTCATCTAGTCCCAAGGTACTAAGTTGAATGACATCAGCAGGCCTAGTCAAGTGTATGATGGGAAGTTTACAGTTTGGTACACAATTCAAAATGGCATGACTCACACAGTATATGATTCTCACACAGTTTCCAGTAGTGAGAGTAGAACCCCTGTCTATCTAGTTATTTCTACTACAGTGTTACACAGTTATCAGACACGCCACAGAGCTTGCAGGATTTCACCTAGTCCCTAGGTACTTCTACGGTGAATGACATCAGCAGGCTTAGTAAAGTAGGGTGATGGGAAGTTCACACACACACACACACACACACACACACACACACACACACACACACACACACACACACACACACACACACACACACACACACACACACACACACACACACACACACTTGCTAGTACTGAGATTAGAAGCCCTGCCTGTTTAGTTATTTGTATTATAGTTTTACACAGTTATTGCATGAGCTACAGAGCTTACTGAACTGACAATTGGCCAAAGCTGCTGATAATTGCATAGCTGAGGTAAACTGCTACAGGTGCCAGAAAGTGTGCCTTCAGTTTTTCCCTTAGATCTTGCTAGTTCTTTCTCTTCTGCACTTCAAATAGCCTAATAGCTTTGCACTTCAACAGTTTTTATCAATCATTCTAGCACACCTGACAGCCATCAGCAGTAGCCGTTCTCAAAGAATTAGCTCCAGTACTTAATACTTATGACCACCCCTCCTGGCATGATTAAAGTGCAGTTCTCTGTGCTTTTGTCCATTAACCTGATGCACATGGGCATTCTGAGGGACTGTTGCAACTGTCTCATGTACACAAACAACCCTCCTCTCTAAACACCCAACACTCATACTTGTGAGAGCTACCCCTATATCACCGAATTGGAAGATGTGCAATCTCCAGCAAAGACTGGACTAGCTTGTCAAGCAGAGAAGGGTCAACACCTGCAACACACCACATGGAACACATACCCTTCCAGAACACCCACTATCACAGCTCTGACATACAAACAATAACCACACCCCACCTTCGCAGAAGCACTCAATAGAAATTTACCCAAATAGAGGAGACAACCAAGACAGACACCCACTCAACCACCACAACACAGCACAAACCACAGGACACATATCTCACCTACACAGTGTGCCCCTCAACCTAAGTCCCAAAGGCTAACCACCTTGCCTGATACAGTAATCATAGGTGAATCACTAGTGAGGCACACAGATGTCCCACTCACTAGGTTGAATACTGAAAAGATAGCAGTCAGCTGTCTATCAGGTGCCAGAATCCAACACATAACACACCCAGTCAGGTCATTTCACAACAACTACAAGTATCACTCTGTCATTGTCCATGTGGGTGTGAATGACCTGAGATGCACCTCCCTGGACTACATGAAAAGAGACATGGTGTAGCTCTCAGATTATGTGGGCCAGGCAGGTATGACAGTAGCTCTGAGCAGTATACTACTGTCACCCAGAATGATACCGCAGTACAAACAACAAATGATTAACTTCAACAATTGGCTTAAGTGCCTGGTGTCACTCTCATGGGATCCAGTATCTGTTACCTTGGGATGATATGAATGACAAACTGTGATGGCTTGCCAGAGATGGCCTGCATCTGTCACCACTGGGTTTCCAGGTACTGGCTAAATGTTTTGACACCCCTATAGTACATTTTTAGGCGGTGTTCCAAATCAAACTACCACTGTAACAGCTATACATATATGCAATCTGAGGATCATGCTGCTCAACACTAGACATCTACATGTCGAGATGCAGCCACTCGAAGCACTCCTCAAAATCGAGAACATTGACATTTGTGCTGTAACAGAGATCTGGTTTACAGCAGCAGACAGCACCCCTGCACTACCAGCCTATAACTCATTCCACAACTATCAGCCCCACAACATGGACCACAACTACAAAGGAGGTGGTGTCTCCATATCAATAATGGATATGCAAACATCCAGAGTAGTATCCCAGCATAATGCATCTGAGATACTTCAGGTACAACTGACACTGGGTAATAGTGCAATCCAGGTCATAGCTTGCTATAGGTCAACATCCATGTCCCTAGACTCTCAATCCACATTCCTCAGCACCCTGGAATCTATCAAGGTCCAACCCAACACTGTTATACTAGGAGAGATCAACTACCCCTCCATCTACTGGGTAAGATACTCAAGCACCAGTACAATGGCCCAACGCTTCCTGGAATTCATCAGTTCCAATGCCTTGGCCCAGCTCATTCTGGCACCTAGTAGAGGAAGCAACATCCTTGACCTGTATTGATTACTAACATATGGGACCGTTGCTTGACAACAGTAGTCAATAGCTACCTGCTCAGATCCAACATAGAGTAATCACCATGGAAATCCACATCTCACCCACATGCCCCGCAAAGGTCACAACCTTGAAAAACTTCTTCAAAGCTGATTTTGGACTCATAAAAACAGAGGTGGCTAATTTCACAGCCCCCATGCCAATGGAAAATACCTGCACGACTGCTGAATCATACACAAATGCACTGTACAAACATGTACATCAATGCATGGAACTATCGATACCCAACAGAACCATGACAGTCCCCTCCAAACACTGGAGGCCAATCTGCCATTAATGACCTATACAACAGAAGGAAGAAACTGTTGCAGAAAAAAGTGGAGTCCCAAGAGTGGTAAAACTCCATTATTAGCCTCAACAACAACTTGAGATCCTTCATGAAATTATCTAAAGCCACCTATGATGGCAGAATTGCAGCAGACAGTGACAACAATCACAAATCCTTTGATAGTTATTTCCAGAACCTCCATGCCAATACCCAGAAGTGCTCTGAGTTACTGCACATTGCTACCTCCTATACTGAACCAACAGATATTGTCACAATCCTTGCCAACACATTCAGTGCCAGCTTTATCCCTCTCCCCTCCCAGGGAAACAATCAGAATGTCAGAAGAATGCCAGGCATCCAGGATTACGGCCACCCAGGTTACACCTACATCACCCATGGGCAAGAATACAGCTTCCATGGCACCCCAAATTATCCCTGTCTGTCTTCTACCTAGTGCCAGACATCCTCAGATCATCACAGTGCTTTACCAGAGGAATACTAGTCGTATGATGTACAAACCAATATTATGATGGCAGCTATGTAAATTCTTGACAAAGAAGGCCATTTGTGAGATGTGGCTACAGCCAGTGTAGTGACGATACACAGCTGTGTAAACAGTCCAGCAACCTGATGATGGCTGGGGATCACCCGCTTGTGTGGTATCTTTCTAACCTGAGATGTCATATCCTTGTGTGTGCATACCTCTGACCTGTACATTTTTTGGCAAGTTGTCCAGGTGTTTGACTAGAGGTTTCATCCTTTCTACATAAACTTGTGTTTTTTATGGCAAGTTAGTTATATATAATTGAAGTGTGATGTTACAAAATAATATAGACATTACTGTTTCTGAATAAATAACCTTCAGATAATTCCCACTACTGCAAACTACTCACCCTACCAACTTTCTCAGTATATAAGGGGATATTTACAAGACATGCCTATCAGTGTGTCTTCATTCTACTTTTCTTTCTGCCTTTGTCCAGACATTTTACCGTCAGAGGTTGGGAGTTATGGGTGTGGATACAGAGTGCATTCAGCTGTGCAGGCATGTCCATTATTTGTAAAAGCAAACATAAGAAAAAGGATTATTGAGAATAACCACTGGCAAAAGTACCACAAGGTACTTATATTCACAAAAGCCTTGGCACCTCTACTGCACATCCTTCAATATATCACTAATATATGTAGCATATCTCACATAGCACTGTGACTTCCAGGTATGTCAGTGGCAGAGCATTGGGTGTCACTGACATACATAACAGTTAGCACTGCAGTTATCTGCACATGGCCCTGTCAAAGGCAGCACTGTACCTAGGGCAATACAAGACGACTGCCAGGAGAACATGCTGACCAGATCCAGACAGTATTAACCACACACATGCATAGCTAATTGACCCCTGCATATTGGAGACAGGCAACATATTTTTATATGTATTGGTAGTATTGGTACATGCATGCCTCCATCTACCTACAGGAGCAGGCTCAGGGGCCTCCTCCTGTGAGTTCCTCTGTGCCTGTGGAGACCTTAGCAATGGTGGTGGGCTGTGTGGGCCTTCCCTGTGCTATTCCTGCTGCAGCTGTTTCCGCAGGATCATATTGTGTAGCATGGCACATACTATGAACAAGTGTGCGCATGTGGCAGGAGAGTACTGCAAGGCTCCACCAAATACATCAAGGCAGCAGAACCATGACTTGAGCATCCCAAACACTGCTCTATAGTGATCCTGGTTTGTGCGTGTGCATCATTATGGCATTCTTGTGTGGGTGTGTGTGCATTTCTGATGGGTGTCATCATCCTCGTCTCCAGTAAATAGCCAGCATCCCCCACCAGATGGCCATATGGGATGCTCCCACTGGCAAATGTCTGGTACAGCTGTGAGGAATGCCAGATGTGGGAGTCATGATAACTTCCAGGGCTGCCAGCACACACATTCATGATAATGCCAAGGGCATTGCACATTGCCTGGCAGCTGATGGGGAGGAATCCCTAGCGGTTTATGTAGACCCTACCCTGTTCACCAGGTGGTGCTTTGATGTGGATGTGTGTGCAATCTATGGCACCCAGTACCTCTGGGTACTCTGCTACACAGTGGAAGAGATACATATTGCTAGTCCTCTCCTCACGGGTGTTGGGGAAGTAAATGTGGTCACTGACATGTGGTAGCATGGCATCCAGAAACTGGTGGAGTACCCTGGATGCAGATGCCTGTGAGATCCCCATCATGTCCCCAGTAGGTCTTTGGTAAGTACCTGTAGCTAGAATTCTTAAGGTTACACATACCTTTGTATCCACTGGGATGGATTCCCCTCTGTTGGAAGTATGTCTCTGTCAATCCTGTAGCCTCTACTATCTCCAGATCATGTAGGCCCTGGTATGTTACCCTAGGTCTGAAGACTCTTCTCCTCCTCTTTGGTCTGTGACAATTGTCAGCATTATCCTCCTGTCTGCCCTCAGCCTCTAGCACATACTGATTGATCAAACCAATGGCTGCCCCTAACATTTTTCTAGTTAAAATTCCCCCACATGTATACACCATTGGTGCAGAGTTTGTAGGGAAAAAACAGATTGTAAGGTGTTTCCATACATTATACTGTTGTACTGCAGATGCTGCCTGTATGATTGGCTGACTATGATACACTCCAACTGCCACCTATATTACTCATGGCTTTGATTTGGCCACTGTGGGTGTTAGAGGCATTACTGGTAATTTGTGCATGATTGCCTTTATTCTGCTGTTTCCATTTTTAATTATTGTTTACTTATATCTCCTCCAGTTTTCAGCTATGCAGCCACCTGCCAGCTGTATTATTGTGTGCTTGGCATGGCCCATTGTAAGTTGCAAGAGTCCCATATTAGTGATTTCTACTTCATTTCTCCTTTATTGTGCTGTTGCCCTTTATTTATTTATTTATTTTTTTACATCTCCTCCTATTTTCAGCTATGCAGCCACCTGCCACTGTATTATTTGAGTGCTTTCAATGGCCCATTGTGAGTTGCAAGAGTCCCATATTAGTGATTTCTACTTAATTTCTCCTTTATTGTGCTATTCCCCTTTTTTCTTTTTTTTTCATCTCCTCCCATTTTCAGTTATGCAGCCACCTGCCAGCTGTATTATTGTGTGCTTTGCCTGGCCCATTGTGAGTTGCAAGAGTCCCATATTAGTGATTTCTGCTTCATTTCTTCTTTATTGTGCTGTTGCCCTTTATTTATTTATTTATTTATTTATTTTTTACATCTCCTCCTATTTTCAGCTATGCAGCCACCTGCCAGCTGTATTCTTGAGTGCTTTCAATGGCCCATTGTGAGTTGCAGTATCCCATATTGCTGTTTGTTCTGCATTTCCCTTGTTCTGCTATTTCTTTTTTCTTTTCCTATATCCTTCCTGTTTAAGCCCTGACATACCACCCATACCCATTTAGCTAGTATAAACAGCAAGAAATAGCCCTCCCCTGGGCAAGAACATGCTGCTCAGTTCAGGGAATAAGAGTATACAGCCTCAGACAAACCCACTCGCTTAGCTGTGCTTAGCTAAGCACAAACCCATGCAATGCAGCTCCAATGTGCTTACAGCAAGCATGATACACACCCTTTTCATGTTAGTTGCCCCTCCTGTCTACACAATGGTGTTACACCACCTACATGGTTTGGTGCAGTGTGACACTTAGAAGAATTATATGATTTAGAATAAGTCCCCTCATTAACATACCCCACTGCCTTAATCTATAGTTACTGCACTACACAAGAGCCTTCCCCTTAGCAACCAGTGTTCCCTGCCATTGTTTTGATTCTGCTTGCCATTGACTATAATGGCAAAATGCACCTTTTCCCTAAAATTGACTTTTCATAATATTTTTTTTTATTTTTCCCACGATCCCGTTTGTGCGGTGCTTCCCTGTGCTTAAATGGCTGAGATCGGCTGAAAAATAATAAATTTTTATTTTTTTATAAAAATAATCAGTTTAACATGCCAATGGTCATATATATATTTATACATCTATATATATATATATATATATATATATATATATATGGCTCTTTTATTTTGCAGAAATGTATTCAGCTAGTAGCCAAATACATTTCTGAAGCTTACACTGTTCCTGCATGGCTACCTGCCTGCTTCCTGGTAGTCACTATTTTACAGACATTCAATGCATGTCTTTGTCCAGCAATTGAGAATTAGCAGTGTACCAGCTAAATAATCTGTGCAGTAACAGTGTATGTGCTTGCATATGATATAATAATTATAATAATATAATAATGCATAATTATATATGAATATGTAATCCATGTTTATTGAATGTCTGCAACAGAGTTTGCACAGAAATTTAAGCATCCTGACTACCATGGTTTAGCAGTAGGGCTTTTGTGTGGTGGTTATGTGCATTTAATTAGTGACTGCTTTGTTGTGAAATTGTGAATGTGTGATGTGATTTTGATTATGTCAGTTGTCAGTGATTTCGTCGGATATTGAATGTCGGTCTTATGACTTGTCGATCAAGTCATATAGACCCATATATATAGATATATATATATATATATATATATATATATATATATATATATATATCTATATATATATATATATATATATAATATTATTTTATCCGTAGTGGTGGTGCTGCGGTAGCATTGTCGCCTCACAGTAAGACACTGTCCAGTTCGATTCTCAGCTAAAGCGTCTTCTGCATGGAGACATGCATGAATGGGCATACCTTCATTGAAGGTTGTGCACCAGGGCTGGTAACTCAGCATGTAAAAATCAACTACCAATCATTAGCGGACCAGAGTTCCGCTGTGGCGACCCCTAACCAGGAAAAGCCGAAAGACACAACAACAACAATTGATATTATATTATTTGTTATTGGAGATGCATCAGTAGCATTGTTGCCTCACAGTAAGAGGTTCTCCAGTTCGATTCTCTGCTGGAGTGCGGGGAGTGCCTTCTGTGTGGAGTCTGCATGTCCTCCCCGCGGTTGGGTGGACATTCAAAAGACATGCGTAAATGGGCGTACCTTCGTTGAAGGTTGAACGTCGAGCTGGCACCTAGGTGTTCATGAAAATCTACTGCCAATCATTAGCGGGCCGGAGTTCCACTGTGGCAACCCCTAACTGGGAAAAGCCGAAAGACAACAACAACATTGGAGATGCATTCTATTTATGCATCTTGATTTCTTTGCTGAAGAACTTTGACAAATCCAAAAAATAATGTAAGGAAGTAATAGAAAAACAGGTTTTACATCAATGTGCATTTTTTGAACAACCTGAGATATGAAAGGACAAGGCAAAAATATCATTCAAAATCAGGGACATTCTGCAATATCAGGGGACAGCTGATAAGTATAATTCTATTCTTTTAATAAGGAACCTGAAATGTTAGCCTATTTCTCTTTTACATATTCCTGGCTGTGAAAAGCAAGCACTGATTTTACTGAAATGCAATGAGATCAGAGCTGTTGAATGTGCTTGTTCAATTAATGTTCAGTTTGAAACTTGAAGATAGTTTATATTTAGATTTCTTTTTAGTCTTTTTCCATATAAAGCCAGAAAAGTGAAATATTGATATATCAATCTCTAATGCAGTAGTGCAAGCTTTAATACATACCTGTCAACCTCTTTGAGCAAGAAATCTGGACAAAGCCATAAAAAAGTGTGAGAAAGGACCAGGAATTGCTCTTATATACTTCAAAAGTTGCTGGTATAACAGGTTTTCCATTAGCATAAATTTTCTGAAGGGTATGAAGTCTGAAACTCAAAAGTTTGTCATTTTTTTCTAACTTCAATCTATAATGATTTGCCACTAATTTGCCAGAAAACTACAATTTAATGAAAATCGGCCCAAAAATATGAGGCAAAAATTTGGACGTTCTTCAAAAATTTGAACAACTGAGAGGTATGCTTTAATACCTTAAACCAGGGATATGAAAAATTCGGGGAGAGAGAAACAGTGTCCTGAGAGAGACTAGAAGAGGGAGGGATAGATTTATGCATGAGAGGTGTGGCCTAAGAGAGAAATAAACTGGAATGGTCATGGTGAAAAAGTGTGAATGCAGAAAATGGTATGAAGTACAGTATTCACAGATACCTCAACTGCTTAATAAATACTTATCAGGTACTCATTTATATTTTATTGTGAACTAAAGTGACATAGTCTAGTCTTTTTTTTAAAGGGTCACAGTTCTTGCTGCTAATTTATAGGAGATATGAGGTTGGCTTTCTATCTACAATTCATGTTATAAAAAGAAAATGCTAAAACTGTATTCAAAAGAGATGTGTATAATCAAGCTTCAAACTTCACATTCTTGTCAAAGGACGCACTTAAATGAGATATTATTTTTGTAGAGAAAGGCTGGACTAAATCTTTTTTTCACAAAGCGATTAATGGGCATGCTTCTTAGTCAGCTTAAATGTGTGGTTTTGACAGCTGCATAGACATATGCAAACAAAAGAAAGACTGCAGAAAAAATGTGGCAGCTTTATGAATATAGCTTAGAATTTATTATATGGAGGCAGCATCCTGCTTTAATAGTTTTCAGGGTTAGTAAACATATTTAATTTACAGTGTATGTGCACCTGTTTGGAGGAAACTAATTGGAGCTGCTGTCAATCACGTAAGGTAGAATTAAGCATTATTCTTTTCAGTGAAGAAAAGTTAGTTTTTATCTTTTTTACAAAGTTTTTTACTTACTTAAAATATTTTCTTTGGAGGAAGTACTTTGTGCTTTACTTTTTTCTGATACAGACTGTATAGTTCAAAAAATTGATTTCAGTTGATGCCATTTGTCGGGAAGTTAATGTTGTTGTTGTTGTGTCTTTCGGCTTATCCCGGTTAGGGGTCGCCACAGTGGAACTCCGGTCCGCTAATGTTTGGTAGTGTGTTCTGAAAACTTAATTTAATTCCACAACTTAATATCGAGAAATTCTGAGTAAATTCAAGTAGTTTAGCTGCAGGATATGTGTTCTAAAGTGATTACATGATCGAGATTTAAAGTCCCCCTGACATGACCATTGACCTGTCTTCTGTCACACACCTGACCTACAATTTGTGCTCCTGAGGGAAGGCTACTGAGTCCATGGTGGCTTAACAGCCCCTTATATGGAAGAACAAATTAGTCCCATCTGCAGGCAGAGGGTCTCACCAGTGCTACTCACTTCTTGGCTGAAGCCGTGCCCATCCCTTACCAGTGACAGAGTCCTATGGCCCATTCCTTTCTTCAGATGGATGCAACAGCCTTTTTCCGATATTAATGAGAATACTTAGGTAGTAGGATATGGGTTAAGCTGTAGGTTTGATGGACCTCCTAACTTCTGGAGCTCCTGATTCCAACAGCAGCTTATCAGAGCTACAGTATAGCCCCACAGCAGGAAGTGTGCTTGCCTCCATACTTCTTCCATGGCTTAGTACAATACACTTCTGGGCAGTTTGTTTTCAGAAGGCATGTTCTACATGGATGCAATAAGTAGTGTGTCCAAGCAGTGAGTAAGCGCAACGTTCCTTCCCCAGGATGGGTTGACCTGCAATGACCGATGAATCCTGTCCTACCTGTCCTATCTACTGCTGCATCCATGCCACTAACTGAAGGTGAGTTATCTGGCTCAAAGTCATGGCTTCATCCCTCTGCCCCTTGGTGGAGGATTGTGTAAATTTATTTTGTCATTTTTTATGCAGGTAAATTACAATATGTCCTATAAAAAATAAAAAAGTCACATGATTTGTTAATAAGTCCTGTATAGTCTCTGAAGGTTCATTTAGATATCTGTTGGTAAACTGATTCAGATTGTGTATGCAGAGGGGACTGTTGCCATAGACTTTCCAGGCTACAGAAAATGAAATGCATGTAATTCAAATTTTTTTTAGAATTAGTGAATGCATTTATTTTTCTGTTTTGATGCCACTGTTTCTGTGCTCAGAATTTCCTGTATTTCATGCAGTTACTGCCCGCAGCCTTTCTAAGCCTTCTTTATCTTGAAGTTTTGTTGCTAGATCTTGAGTGATTAAACCTAGGGTCAGCAGTTACAGAAATGATCATTCACTGAACATAGTTGTAAGACGGCAGTAAAGTGCATGGTTCAGTGACATAAGTACTAGTAAAGCAAGCAGGATCATTGAGACTAATGTCAAAAATTAGTTGTCTGTCTGGAAATAACACTTTTAGTAGTGCTTTTTCATTATTATTGTGCAACCATAACATTAGTACATAAAAGTAATGTGGTGTGTGGGCAAAAATCTCCTTAATTGGGGTGTAAGGGGTCTAGTGACTGCAAAAAACATTGATTATTTATTAAATCTAGAGGTTTGTTTTAGGCAGTAGTCCTCCCAGATAACAAAATATTTTTTGTATTTTTCTCTTGCCAGAAGCTCGGCTGCTGATCTAGTTTGTTTCATGAAGCCAAATTATCAGGGACATTGATTTTCAGTTTTTCAGGCAAATCCTGAAATGGACTGTCTGAGAACTGAAAAAAACAGGATTTTCACAGAATTTGCATTTTTGGCCAGAGAACTTATTCACTACAAGATGTATTTCTGCTAATGTTTATTATGTATAATATTGTTTGCCTGCATTACTAATTGTTCTGTGCTTAGACTCTATTTTAATTTTCAGTATATCTTAGAGCAGAAGAAAATTATAATGACATCACTGCAATGACGGAAATTGCATTTAAAAATCATAGGTATAATTCCTGGTTTTCAGTCATGAAAATTGAATTTAATTTTTTTGAAAACTGAAAATCTATGTCCATCTAAATTGTGAACCTGATCATTCTTTGTGAAACAGAATCTAGAGTCCATCTGTTTCTTTGAGGTAAGAGCTAAGCAAAGTCAGAGTAGGAGATTCTATGTGTTTTGTAAGGATCAGATTTTTTTTTATATCCCTACTGTATCTATGCATTCTCATATCTCATAGCGGTAGAAGGGGGGGGTCACTGTTTATTGTGCATGTGTTCAAGTATGAGGCAACAAGAACCATGCCCCTTACAAGTAGCACTGCAGTGCTTATCTCTGGGATAGCTCTTCTGCGTATCACCAGCCTTAATCAGGAGTTCTCCTGCAGAGTTCCTGAGCAGACACTCCCAACTATTCCCCTGTGAAACTCTATGACCTTGGGTGGGAAGTGTGGTATATGCCCATAGTAGAACTGGGCAAACTTTGTTCATGTCCATATGAGTTTCAAGGCATGGATGGAGACAAAGCTGGAGCCGGATGACTGTCATCCACATCAGCATGTGTGGCCATGACCAGGAATGGTGAAGTCAGAACAGTGTTGTCCACATCCACATTTACAGCTATGCCCATGGGTGGAGCCAGTAATGGACACTGAAGAGTGAGGTTCATGTCTACTTGAATGGCCATGGCCAGGAATGGAGTTGACAGTGGACCAAGCCATATGTGAAAAGTGGCTGTGCACGTCTCCTACCTTGGTTATGTCTGCCATTTAAAAGAAGCTGTGGACACCACATTATAGTTTACAAGTCAGCTATCATTCTTTGTAGTGGTTAGTATTCACTGCACAGTGAGCACCTTTGACATGGTCCAAGTAGTACCCCTCTGTGCCTGGACCATAGCCTGCATGTTTGGTGGTTGATCTCAGAATAATACCAACATCATGTAATACCTGTGCTTCAGGGAAATGACAGGCATCAATACATCTCTCGACAAAGCAATGTATATCCGTGAGATGTTACCTGTGTACCATGTGTGGGATACTCATGGGCAGGTTGTTCTTCACTAAACAATGATGATGCTGGACATCAATCCCATGCCTCATCTGTGGTGGAGGAGTATGTTTCCCTCACAATTAGGCTCTGACTTCTGACTGTGCCATGTGCACAACACCACCATCCTCAGCCACTGTAGTTATACTCACCTCAGGCATGTGCAAGCTGTACTGCAGGATCCTTTCCCAGTGAAATCAGTGAAGGCATGCAAGTAACCTAACTGCATGTAAGCTGCATGTGTGACCAGCAACACCAACCATGGAAGCCACAAATACACTTAAGCTATGAATACAGATTTACCTCTTGGTGGAAGATGCATTCATTGCTGTCTTGATGTCCCTGAGTGACAGATATTCAATATGCTGTATGTGAGGACACTGTACGTAAGTGTTCTCTAGAACTGGCTTGCAGTATCATGTCACAGTTCATCTAATGCATACCCCACAGAATTGTTTTCTTTGATTAACATTTTAATCAGGAGCTATTTTTAATTCTTACATCTGGCAAATGATAATTTCAGTTAAAATTACAGGCCTTCAGACTTTCTGAATCTTGAAAGTCAGATTTTTGTATGCATTTCTGGCACATATAGTGAAAATTGTCTCCTTTTATAGAAACCACACTTGTAGCATTGCCTTAGAGGAAGTCAATAGGGTATGGGTGACTTGACATATTACAGGGCAAAGCTAGTTAATATTTACATCTAATTATATGCCAGAACGTGACCAGCACTGGGATGGAATGTGGAGGTGACAGAAAAGGATAAGCAGGTGGGATCTGTGAGAGGATACAGATCTGAAAATTATTACATATTATTCCTGGATTGGTTTTATAGATGGAACCAAGATACGAGGAATTAAATCAACAGGGAAAGTGTTCTTTAGCATCAAATTGGTGTCTTTTATGGATAAAAGCCATTTCTTGGGCACAGTCTTATTGGACATGAAGTCAGGAGCTAAGTTTGTAAAATAAATGATGGCTCTTATCAAGATCTCTTGTTCAGAGTGCTGGAAAAAGATGTTATATCATAAGAGGTATAAAACAAGAGAGGCACACAAAAGGGGTACCTGATATTACCAATTCTGTTTTGACTATTTACAGATAACTTCATAATGTGACTAGTCAATTCAAAGAGGGATTTACCAGTGATACTTTAGACATTTGAAAATGTTGGGAAGGAGACAGGATTACAATTTCATTGTAAGAAGTAAATAATGGTCCAAAGAGTGAGGAGCTTCAGTAGGAGACACAGGACTATCTCCAACACACCCAGGTTGGAGGCTATGCCCCCCACACCTTTCATAGCTAAACATACCAACTCCAAAATTGTACTACAGTGGGGAAAAGGGCAGATTTCCCCATGCTGGCCAACTGGATACTTGCCCTGAAAAACGGTTTGGCAATATGGTTGTTCATTAAAATTAAGTTTAAGATATCTTGTTTTTTTTAAGTAGACCCATTTATATATATATATATATATATATATATATATATATATATATATATATACATACACACATATATAGATTTTTCTTCTTTTTGTCATAATTTGCCATTGATTATTTTTAGTGAGAAAATATTGTAGTCTTTCCAGTCTTGACAATTGTTTGGACAGGTACATACCAAAGGGAACATTGTATTCAATGATCAGCCTAATAAGAGCTGAGTCCAGTAGAATGATTTCATCCTTTGACCTGGATGCCATACATCTTTAGATACCAGCTCTTCTATGAAAAAGGACTTCCTTACAATAGTGGAAATGTTGCAATCAAAGGGCAGTTTGTTGTCTACATAGGTTACCAGATCCAGGACTACAGGATCAACTTACAGATGTGGGGGTTGTTGTTAATTTGATAGTTACAAGGGAAGTTATGCTTGCTAAAGGGTGCTATTACACATTTATTGGTTTTTAGTTTTTAGAAATTAGCTATTTATTTGGAAAAGTCTTCTTGGAAGACCTTGGTGTAATCTGGATAACTAATGACAGCACCAAGTTTACAGTCATCTGAAAAGTTGGTCAGCTTTAAACCCTTAACATTTTGCTTTAACCTCCAATAAGTAAATGTTAAAGATGAGTGGTCCAAGGATTGAATCCCAAGATACACTGCTAGTGACGGGTCTTTTGGTGGATGTTGAGCCACCTATCCTAATTCTCAGGGTTCAATTTGTGAGCCATTTAGCAATGCAATGAGTTATTTAAGGATTTACATTTATGTGGGAGAGTTTATTAACAATAAATGAATGTTGAATGGTGTTGAATGCATTACCAAGGTCTAGATACATAGTGCATACTGACTTGCCCTCCTCCATTGCTTCAAAATCCTCCTCGAAGAAGTCAACCGGTTTGAGTAGGCAGTACTTGCACTTGACAGATCTAAGCTGGCTGGGGCAAGAGTTTGTAGGTTACCTAAGTCCTTATGTATAAATTCCATACTGATCCTTTCCATAGCCTTAAAGATGTCAGGCTTATGGGTCTATAACTGCCTGGGTTCATTAACACCACAACTTTGTTTAAGAGAATGACTGTTGCTGTCCTCCATTCATGTAGCACATCCTGTTTGGAGGCTAATATTGAATAGTCTCTGAAGGGACTGTGACAAGTCCTTTTTCAGAATGGCCAGTAGGCAGCCAGGTATGTTATCCAGTCTCATATAAGTAGTATTATTGGCCTTGGATAGTACAGATATGGGTATGTGCTCTGAGAATTCAGGATGGGAAAGGGGGGTTAAAGTTCAAGCTAAATTTGTCCACCAGAAGATCAGCTATATCTTCTGGGTGTGAGTATGTAATTTTATTAATTATTAGCTCTGCACACTGCAGTGAATTGTTTCTGAAGTTTCTAACACAGTTAAAGAAAGCTTTGTGGTTAGCCTTTCCTGGTCTATTTTTTACCTCATATATGGCGTTGATTGATTTAGTCAAGATCTGGATTTCCCTGTTAAGATTAACAAGAGGACTGATTGCATCATGAGAGTTAGATATATTTTTGCATGCAAAGAGGGGTTATTCTTTTATTATTAAGCATGTTTTTATTAGGGTTCTACCAAAGGGGTTTGTTTTTAAACCTGGATTTGTATTTAATTAGAAGGGAGACAGATGCATTTTTGCAACTATTTACATCTGAAAAGAATTTGGCAGGAATGGTTTCAACATAAGCAGTGGAGTCATCAAGTTCCAAAGGGATTTTCAAGTTGGCCAGGTCATCACTCAGATTTAGAAGATTAGCCTTTGCACAATATCTTAATACTGAGGTACAATAATAAGCTTCTGGGTTCAGTATCATGGTCTAAATAACTAATTTCTGTACTGATTTAAATAGGGAGGAAGTTACAGTTGGTGGGTAGCAAAGGTGTCTGAAATTGGTAAAGACCAAGACCAGGATTTTATCGTCCCTGGCTGGGGAGTGGACTAACAAGACCAGGATTTTATCATCTCTGGTTCGGATCTGGAAAAACTGGTCCAAAGATCTCTTTTTGATGTAGTACAAAAATTTGGGGGTGTATAGGTTTGGGTATGTATAAGTCACTCATTTTATGGAGGGGTATTTGAAGTCACCTAAAAGAATGGATTTCAACTTAATGCATATGGACTCCATAGGGTTTATATTATATTCTCGAAAGCCAACAATATTGAAGATGATATTGTTAACATGAGAATAGCGAAAGCACACAACATCGAACGTGTAAATGGAAATCTCCACAAGGGTAGTACGGTCTCGGAGTTGGTATATTTAAGTAGCGGGGGGTGTGAGGGGTGCAGGGGGGCTTGCCCCCTTGCTTAAACCCGTTAAGGTACTTTTTCCTTTTTTTTTTGTTGTTTTTATAAGTTCAGTGTTTGAAGACATCGACCATATGGTGTCGACCATATGTATGGTGTTCAATGTTTTCAGCTGCCAATCTTATAATATAGACCCGACTCCATAATAGATAGGAGGTATTGGCTGAGGGGAACATAGAGGGGATCCTGTAGTTAACGATGATATAATAAGGGATTTTGTTTATAGTGAGTTAGAAGTAAAGGTCCTCCAGTTTTTTTTTTATTTCTCCAAGTCTTTTGGGTTTCTAATACCATGATGGGAATGGACCCCATTCCTAAGTCAAAGTATCATTAAATTTTATGAAATTAGTATTGTTTCAATCTTTGCTGTTAGCCAAAAGTGCTCTTTGCAGCACCTGCAGTGTGCCCAGTAATGACTCCTCCTGCAATTTGTATAGAGTTACATGTACTGGTAACATATCCAAGTATGATAGTAAATTCTTTTTTATAAGACCTGTTGCCCCCACTACTACTGGAACTGTCAAGGTATCCTTCTTTCACATTGTCCTCATTTCCGCCTGCAGATCCTGGTATTTTAAGACTTTGTGTCTCTCTGTATGTAAGACACACTGTAGTCACTGGGTGCAGCAATTTCAGTAATTGGTGCTACTTTTGCCTTCTTTTCGTGGACTACTGTATCTGTTTTTCTCACATCTATTTTCTGAACTGTTGGTAGTGAGTGATTCCATATGATATAAACTTCATCATTTTCTGTGATGCTTTGCGGCTCATGTTTCCAATGTTTTTCAGACAATTCAGTACCATAATGTTTGCACAACCCACAATGCACCAGTCTTGCCACATTATTATGCCTTTCAGTATACAATCCTTCGGATCTACATTAGCTCACCGAAATGCAATTTCAGCGAACACCTAAACATCGACCGCACTTCAGTAAAAATTGTTTCAACAATTCACTGAATTTACTAAGGGCAAAGAAGTAGTTGACCTACTACTCGACTTTGCCCTTTTCTCCACTGTAGTACAATCTTGGAGTTGGTATATATAGTTAGAGGGGGTCGGGTGTGTGGAATGCGAAGCCCCCCACTTGGGTGGGTTCGATTTATTTACATGTCGGTCCATTGTGCTGCAGTGCAAGTATTTACTTGCCCTTGGTAAATTCAGTGAATCACTGAAATGATTTTCACTGAAGTGTGGTTGATGTTTAGGTGTTTGCTGAAACTGCATTTCGGCGAACTAATATAGACCCCAATCCTTCTGCTACTAATATATCACAACGAGCTACAAGATGTGCAACTGTTTCCAGTTCTGTATTACAAAACCTACATTTGCCCGTTTTTCCCACATGTGCAATAGACTTTTGTAAACCAACTTGCACATAATCCACTATCTTGGGCTGCCAATATTAGCCTTTCATCTTTTGTTTTAAATTCACCTCTCCTTAACCATTCCAGCATTCGATCCTGATCAACATAAGGCTGTTCCAAGAGTTTCTTATACTTGCAGCAATATTTATGCATTTTCCACATTTCTTGCCTTCCATTTGGTCCTTCATCTTATACTTTTTCTTTTGTTTTTTGGCACATTCAGTTGCTGACAGATTTTTATCTACTTCCAGTCTGATTTGATGCCGATATGCTTCTGCTAAGCAGGGAAGTCATCTTAGACTTTTTCTCCTCATGTTTAAGAACTTTCAATAGATTTGGGTCTTGTGAAGTCAACAGATAATGTGTGTAGTCCCACAATTACAGACTTATATATGTAATCAGTTTCAAGGAGGCCCATACCTCCTTCAGAATGTGGGATATATAATCTTGGTATGCACTGAGTTTTATAAATCATTTGATGAGCATGAAGAATCTTTCTTGTTTTCCTGTCTAACTTGTCCAACAAGCTTTGGGGCCAATCAATCATTGTAAGTTAAGATAAGAAGAGCAAATTTGTTTATAGCCTTGACTTTATTCCTACTGTAGATATCAATGCTGTTTTTAATATTAATTTAAGCCTTTTAAAATATTCCTTACTGAGTTTTATTCACATTTGTTCACGTTTTATTTCATCAATTCCCAAATATTTATACACTCCCTCTTGCTCAATTTCTTTTGTATCACATTCCTGTCCCAAACTGATGTTTTCTTGGTGCTGCAGGTTTCCTGCATTAAAGGTTGCTTTAGCACATTTATAAAGATCAAATGACATTCTTATATCACCTGAAAAAGTTTGCACAACTTGCAGTTGTGCTTTTAGTTCCTCATCTGATGAACTATACAGTTTTATATCATCCACAAAAAGAAGACAAGAGGTCTTTACACTTTGTTGTTTTCTAGGAGTCAAATTAAAGCCATGGCCTAATGTGTTAAGTAGACAGCTCAATAGGTTAAGGGCAAGACAGAATAGCAGTGGTATCAGGTAGTCACCCTGAAATAGGTAATTGTCTTATCTAATGAATATGGAGGTGAAAGTATGTTTTTAAGAATATGGAGGCAGTGCCAGCTTTAATAACATTACAAGTAAAAAGATATGGTGTAAATTCAGAAAGGCTTACTACAATGAATAACCCTTTTCTTTGAAGCTGTCCTTATAATGTTAAGTCTTTCCAATTCATAAACTAGTTTCCTGCAGGCATTTTCCCACTGTTGGGTCTTAGAGGTGGCAATTGTTTCACAGGAATAGCTGCATGCTATTACAGTGGTCCATTGAGTGGATAATTTTAATTAGCTATGTTCTCTCTCTCTCTTGAGAATGTTTGCAGCTCAGAATTTGCTTCATCAAGTAAATTTTGCTCTGGAAGGAAAAAGTTAATGCCATCAAAAAGACAGCAGTTGCTCACTCACTCCTAGGAGTTTTGGTTGTGCAGATAAGTACAGATGAGCCAGTGGGGTAGGGGAATGTTTGTGTGAGTGCGTCTGCACATATGTCTACGTGTGTGTCTCTGTGTGTATACATTTGTACATAAGTATGTGTGTGTGTGTGTGTGTGTGTGTGTGTGTGTGTGTGTGTGTGTGTGTGTGTGTGTGTGTGTGTGTGTGTCTGTGTGTGTACATGTACATGTGTATGTGTGTACGAATACGTGTACATGTATTTGTGTATATGTGAATACATGTATGTATGTGTGTGTGTGTGTGTGTGTGGGTGTGTGTGTGTGTGTGTGTGTGTGTGTGTGTGTGTATATGTGTGTGTGCGTATACGTTTGTATGTATGTGTATGTGTATGTATATACGTGTGCATGCTTATGTGTGTGTTTGTGTGTGGGTGTGTGTGTGTGTGTGTGTGTGTGTGTGTGTATATGTGTGTGTGCGTGCTTGTATGTATGTATGTGTATGTATATACGTGTGCATGCTTATGTGTGTGTGTGTGTGTGTGTGTGTGTGCACATGTACGGGGGGTACTTGCTAAATCTTTGCACACACACACACACACACACACACACACACACACACACACACACACACACAACAACTCCTACCTACTCTGCCACTGTGATCAGTCAGGCAGACACATGCTCATTCTTTCAGCATCATTAATGCCACTTCCGATGCACACGCATGCAAACACACACACACACACACACACACACACACACACACACACACACACACACACACACACACATTCGGTCGACCAATCTCACATCCTTAATTACTGACAATGCGATGTAAACCAAAATTCCAGCATATCATTAGAGTGTGGCAGGAATTCAAAGGTATCAACTCTACTTCACTTTGTCAAAAACTCTAATCATCGAATACTTTTTTCTCAAACCCTATTTATCAAAACCTCACTCCATTGAACATGCATTTAAATGAAAATTTTCCTAGGGGAAAAAAAAAACGCTTGGCCAATCAATCGAGTGTTACAAAAATAACAAAATTTAAAACCCACCCAGGTGGGAAGGAGCTATATTCCCCACTCACCCCAACCTAAATATACCAATTTTGAGATTGCACTGCAGTGGGGAAAAGGGCAAATTCCCAGTGATGGCCCATCATTTTTTCCCCTGGGAAAATTTTCATTTAAATGTACATTCGATGGAGTGAGGCTTCATTGAATAGGGTTCGACAAAAAGGTATTCGATGATTTTCGACAAAGTGAAGTAAACCCAAAGGTATCAGTGAGCTCATTCATGAACATGGGTAGAACATGTGCATCGTAAGGAAGGTGCCCAACTGAGAATCGAATGTCAACAGTTTTACTGTGTGTGTGTGTGTGTGTGTGTGTGTGTGTGTGTGTGTGTGTGTGTGTGTGTGTGTGTGTGTGTGTGTGTGTGACCATCATTACTTCCCTTATAAGGCAGATCCATTTCTTTCCTCATTCTGGGATTTCTCCATTTAGAGTAAGTGCTGGACTAGGAAAGCCATTATACAGTCAGCCTTAGCTGTGTGTTTTGCCCTCAAAGGCAATACCAGCAATGAAGGTGATTTTGATATGGACCTTATTCCTCTTCTGGGTAGGGAACAAGGGTCTTGTGTCACCACAGAAACCACTATGCCATGCCATTCTCAAGGGAGTGCACACTGTTATACACCTGCTTTAATTTCTCCAAATGCTTATGTGTTTTATATACCAGGATGGGAATGGACCCCATTCCTAGGTCATGGCATGCTTAAAGTTCATGAAATTAATATTGTTTCACTCTGTGATGTTAGTCAAGAGTCCTTCTGTCAGCACTTGTAGTGTATCCAGAACTGCCTCCTTCTAAGTTCATATATGGTTACATGTATTGTTAGCATATTTATGTACAATTGTAAATTGTTTCATTAGTCCTGTCACTTTTTATACTGCCTTGAGAGTCTGGGTATCATTGTGCCACATTGCTCTCATTTCTTCTCTATTATGACTCTGTGTCTCTTCGCACATAAGACACTGTAATAGTGGGTCTACTTCTAATAATCGAAAGACCACTTATTCAAAACTGAATTTACCAAGACGACAACACCAAACTGTTAATTTACTGAACAATCACAATACTGATTTTTTTAACAGGGAAAGTATGCACTTAGCCAACAATGAATGAAGAAACACACCACAGTATGTCAAACCCACCCAGGTGGGGCGATACGCCCACTACAAGCCCCAGTGTGGGAGGATGCACCCACCTACAAACCATGCTAACTAACTATACCAAATCCGGGATTGCACTGCAGTGGGGAAAAGGGCAAATTTCCCATGTAGGCCAAGTGCATATGTTCCCTGTTAAAAAATTTGGTAGTGTGATAAATCGATAAATTGACAGTTTGATGTTGTCGTCTTGGTAAATTCAGTTTCAGGTAAGTGGTGCTTCAATTATTAGAAGTAGACCATAATAGCAGGATGTAGCAATTTCAGTGATCAGTGTTACATTTGTCTTTTAATCCTGAACTACTGTATGTGGTTTTCACGCATCCCATGTTGTATAAATGTCATAATGTTTTGTGGTTCATGTTTCCATCCTTCTCAGCTCCTTCTATATTGTAATGTTTGTATAATCCCCAGTAGAATAATATTGCCATATTATTATTTCTTCCAATGTACAGACCCTCAGCTGTGGGTGTCTCACACCTAGTGAGATGTGCAACTGTTTTGAGTTCTGTTTTACAGAACCTACATTTGTCTGTTTCTCCCATGTTTATATAGGCCTTGTAAATAAACATGTCTTGGGCAACCATTATTAACCTTTCAGCTTTTGCTTTTAATTCACCTCTTCTTAGCCACTTTGGCATCGAATCATCATTAAAATGAGACTGTTACAGAAGATCTCTGTACTTGCCATTATATTTGGAGACTTTCCAATTTTTTCCATTTCATCTGATCCTTTTCTTTATATTCTTTCTTTTGTTTTTCAGTAACTGAAGTTGCTGTCTGATTCTCGTCTACTTCTGGTTTGACTTTTATTCCTGTTTTTTCCAAAATATCTTAGACTTTTCTTCATGTTTTAAAATGTTCACTTTGTTAGGATTTGATGAGTTCAGAAAATAGATATCCAGTCCATGACTGCTGATCTAAACAAGTAGTCAAGTTCAAAGAGATCCATACCTCCTTCAGGAAATGTTAGGTGTAATCTTGGTATGCACTGTCTTTTATTTGGTAAGCATGAAGCATCGTCTGTTTTAACTGATTCAGGGCTTTTTGGGACGTCAATCACACCAAAGCTGTAAGGCAGAACAGGAAAAGTAAATTATGTACAGCTTGGAGTTTACTCCTAGATGACAAACCAGTTTTCAGTATTACCTTTAGTCTTCTAAAGTATCCTTTCTGAGCTTTATTCACATTTGTTCATGTTTTATTGTTGACCATCTACTCCAAAGTATTTATAAACTGCCTACTGATCAAGTACCTGTATATCACATTCCTGTCCCGGTACATTTTGCTGGTGCTGTAGTTTCCTTTTATAAATGTTGCTTTTACACAATTTTCAGTACCAAATGTTATTTTTATATTATCTGACAACATTTTCACTATTGTCGTTCTGCTTAGAGATCCTTGTCTGATGAACTATGCAATTTTAAATCTTCTTCTTCTTCTTCTTTTGGCTTTTCCCAGTTAGGGGTCGCCACACCAGATCATCTGTCTGCTCATGATTGGCAGTGGAGTTTTACAGTGTCATGTTGCCAGCCCGGCACCCAAACTTCCACAGAAGGTGCACACACACACACACACACACACACATACACTCACACTTAGGGCCAATTTAGAGTGTCCAATCCACCTACTGCATGTCTTTGGGATGTGGGAGGAAACCGGAGCACCCGGAGAAAACCCATGTGACCACAGGGAGGACATACTGACTCCGCACAGAAAGCACCCCAGCCGAGAATCGAACTGGAGAACCTCTTGCTGTGAGGTGACAACGCTAACCACTGCACCACCGTGGCATTTTAAATTATTTACAAAAAGTAGATGAGATGTCTTTAGACAAGGTAGTTTTCTAGGAGTTAAGCTGTAACCATAGCCTAACCTATGTCAGTAAAACAGCTTAATGGGTTAAGGGCAAGATAAAATAGCATTGTGACAAAGAATCATCCTAGAATACTCCCCTTTGAATTTTTATCCCTGTGATAATAATTTGCCTTTTGTCATGTCTTAGCTACAAAGTGTTTTGCCATGGTTTCAGAGTCACTGCAATATAACTGACCATCAAAGGTATATCTTACACATCTGTGAACACTATATTATCCATTATTGTTCGATGCTGCCAAAAGCTTTTTTTTTATCTACCCATGCCATACTTACTTTCTTCCCCATTTTGTAGCTATATTATGACTTTGCTTTGCAACAAATTATCTTTGGTTCCATATGCCATTCTTTGTTACCGTTTTGTTCAATTGCCATAATTGCTTTTTCCTAAATTACTATAAACTCTGTAGGCATCATTTCCAGTATATAATGTGTACATTGTTAGAAGGCAAGTTAATCAAGTTGGTGTCTGTTCAGGATGTACATATAATTAATTTGTACTTGAGAGTAAATCTTTGTGTAAAGATTTAATACCTTTAGCAAGAAGCTAAGTCCAGCCCAGACATAATACTTTCCCTTTTAGGAGCTTTTATTAATTTTGTCTCAGTTCCTCTTGGTCTTACTTCATCCCATTTCATATATTCAGTGTTAGAGCTCCTTTCTCTTTATTTTAACTCTTCAGTCCTTTAAGCAACTTTCTTATGTTTAACAAGGTCCATGTCCTTATTTATTTTTTTGTGGTGTTTCTGTTGCTTCTACTTTATTTAATTTATTTCCCAGTTTTCTATAAAACCTATATGGGTCATCATTGAATTGCTTATTGATTGCATTTTTTTGCTTTTCCTTTATATTTCTAAGCATCTACATGCCTTGTAAGTTTTGTTTTTCTTGTGCTAATATTTTTAGTTTGTTACTATGTTTTGATATTGTACATTCAATTTAGCACATCTACCTTTCTAAGGATTCTTGATGATCTGTTAGCTTTTCTTTATTCTCTCAACAATGTTGCTGCTTGTCTTAGTTGCTTTTCTCTCTTCACTGTCTCCATGGTGACATTCTCTTGTACCCTTTCTTTCCCTTGTTACTCTACATTTTGTGGTATCCCTTCATCCATTATTAGTTTAGCTGTACAATTGAATATCGTATTTATTTCTGTCATATCACATGAATATCTCTTAATAGCCTTGATTTCTGTGTTCTTGTATTTTTACCAGATTCTAAAATTTGGAGGCTTATTAACTGTCTTGAATCGCTTTCATTCAACTATTTTAACAAGTCTATGCATCTCATTTAAGGCAAGAAGGTCTTGCTTTATATTGATTTCTTGTGGACTGACAGAATCTTCTTTGCTGTGTGTTTTCTCTGAATCTTCTAAAAAAGTTCCAGAACTTCATAATGAGGCATATTGTCTCCAAGCACATCCTCCTTTATCTGTTTCTGCTCCATATTTAGAACCATGGGCCCATCATGCCGCAATACTACTTGTGTCAAGATTTCCAGCATTCCTGACCCTTCTCTTAATGTACATCTTCAGCTGGGCTTTCATATGGGTCTACCACAGAAGGCTCCCAGACATCACCATGTGGAAAATCTTCACATGCCTCCTGCTCCACATGCTGCTTCTTAATCTGCAGACCCACAGTTCCATGTTTAATTTCTCCAAGTCTGTTGGGTTTCTAATGCCATGACAGGAATGGACCCCATTCTTAAGTCAAAGTACAATTAAAGTTCATAAAATTAGTATTGTTTCAATCTTTGATGTCAGCTCTTCGCAGCACCCACAGTGTGCCCAGTAATGACTCCTTCTGCAATTTGTACAGGTTTACATATTGCAGAAGGAGTCATTACTGGGCACACTGTGGGTGCTCTTTGCAGCACCTGCAGTGTGCCCACTAATGACCCCTTCTGCAATTTGTACAGGGTTACATGTATTGGTAACATATCTAAACATTATTGTAGGTTCTTTTTTATAAGACCCATTGCTCCTACTACTTTTGGAACTGTCCAGGTATCTTTTTTCCACATTGCTCTTGTTTCTGCTTGCAAATCCTGATATTTTATGACCTTGTGTCTCTCTGTAGGCAAGACACTGTAGTCACTGGGTGTGGCAATTTCAATGATCAATGCTACTTGTGTCTTCTTTTCATGGACCACTATATCTGGTTTTCTAGCATCTATCTTTTGAATGTTGGTAATGGGTGATCGCATGTGATGTAGACTTCGTCATTTTTTATGATGCCTTGTGGCTCATGTTTCCAGAGTTTTTCAGCCACTTCAGTACCATAATGTCTGCACAATCCCCAGTGCAACAGTCTTGCCTCATTATTATACCTTTCAGTATGCAGTCCTTCTGCCATTAATATGCCACAACCAGGAATGAGGTGTGTGACTGTTTCCTATTCTGTTATACAAAACCTACATTTGTCTCTCTTTCTCCCACATGTTCAATGGACTTTGTAAACTAACATGCATGTAGCCCACTATTTTGGGCTGACAATATTAACCTTGCTTTGAATTTGCCTGTCCTTAACAATTCCTGCATTCAATCCAAATCAACATGAGGTTCTTTCAGAAGTTTTTATACTTACAACTATGTTTATGCATTTTCCACATTTCATGCCTTCTCATCTGGTCCTTCACCTTATATTCTTTCTTTTGTTTTTTTGGAACATTCTGTTGCTGCCTAATTTTTATCTCCTTCTGGTTTGATTTTCATTCCTGCTTGATGCTGATATGCTTCTGCTAGACTAAGTAGAGAAGTCATCTTAGATTTATTCTACTCATGTTTCAAAACTTTCACAACATTTGGGTCTTGTGAGATCAGCAGATATGTGTGCAATCCCACGATTGCAGATCTATACATGTAATCAGTTTTAAGGAGGGCCATCCCTCCTTCAGAATAGAGAATATATAATCTTGGTATGCAATGATTTTTATAAATCATTTGATGACCATGAACCATCCTTTCTTGTTTTCCTGTCTAATCTATCCAATACATTTTGGTGTCAATCAATCACTCCAAAACTGTAAGTTAGGATAGGAAGAGCAAATTGTCTTATAGCTTGAATTTTGTTCCTAGATGTCAACACTGTTTTCAGGATTAATTTAAGTCTTTTAAAGTATTCCTTACTAAGTTTTATTCACATTTCTTCATGTTTTATTGCTGATTCTTCATCAATTCCCAAATCACATTCTTTTCCCAAACTGATGTTTTCTTGGTGCTGTAATTTTCCTGCTTTAAAGGTTGCTTTTGCACATTTATCAAGACCAAATGACATTCTTATATCATCTGAAAAAGTTTTGACAACTTGCAGTTGTGCTTTCAGTTTCTCATCTGCTGAACTATAGTTTTAAATCATTGACAATGAGAAAATGAGAAGACTTTACACTTTGCTGTTTTCTAGGAGCCAAATTATAGCCATGGCCTAAGCTGTTAAATAAACAGCTTAATAAGTTAAAGGCAATACAGAATAACAGCAGTGACAAAGAGTTACCCTGGAACATCCCCCTTTGAATTTTTATCCCTGGGATAATAATTGGTCCTTTATCATGGCTTAATTGCAAAGTGGTCTGCCATTGTTTCATGGTCACAGTAATGTAGTTGATCAGTGTAGGGTGTATCTTACACATTTTAATCACTCTTTTATCCATGAATTTGGATACTATCAAATGCTTTTTGTAGTCAATCTATGCCATACTTAGATTCTTCCCTTTTTTACAGTTCTTCACTATCCCTAGGATTCATTAAACTCTATGAAAAAATAAATCTATTCTTGCCTATGCAGCACAGCAGTGCACCTTGCATATTCATGAAAGCACACTGCTGTATAACCTGCATGGACACGATCCATGAACAAGTGCAAAGGGCATGTCCAAGTATTGCTCGCACAGTAAACATGCCCCCATGCATACAGGAAAAGCCGTATGGCACTTTCAAAACAAAAACAGTGTCTGTGGACACTGGTAGCATATCCTCAACTGACCAGATAATCGCAGAATGTCCACATTTGTACCTTATATGTCAGGTGTGTTCGCCCTACTGTCCTGGCAATGAACTGAGGCTCTAAGTCATTAAATAATGATAAACATTTGAGTGTAAGAGTCCACATCCACCAAATAAGTCATGTTACTGCAAAACCTATTATTCATCAACTTCCTAGGTTTGTAAGAACAATACTTAAAAATCTGTCCCCATTGCACCCCCATCATGTTAGGCTTCATCCACATTGTACGCTGTAAGAGGTGGAGAGGTATGACTGTTAGCTATGTGCACATCCCTAGACTAAGAAAAATAAAACAAATCATTTTTTCCCCATTCCCACTAAAGGTTAAGCATAGCTGAGCGGGTGTGCCCATCATGCAGCTGGGTATAGCATAGCTTAAACATCTGAAGGAGATAAATAGAAATATACAGCCAAAATTGTCAAAGTGAAATAGCATAGTGGTGCAGCTTTTGCTTAGTATGCAGTCATTCATGGTTTGAGATCCACTGGAATTTATTCATTTTAATATATGCAAACAGCACTAAAGCTATCTTTATAATATAGGTAGTGAATAATATATATTTGTTAACCAGGGTAATGTAGCAGGTCCAAATGTGAGGAGTCAGTGTAGTACAGATGTGAAATTCCCATATAAACACAAGTGTCCCATACATTATAGCCACAAAAAATATAATGTAATGAAAGCACATAGGGAGATGTTATGGAAGGGAAACATATACATATCAGAAGATGTCATTAAGATGGAATCAACCCCACAATCCTGATAGTCCATAAAATGAAAGCTGAACAATGCTAAATTGTGCTCAGCTATGTTTAGCTGGTGTAAGCATTGCTTAAATTTGAATAGGTTCATAGGTTCATAGGTTGGTACTAGGCTATCAGCCCTAGGGCTTATACAAGCCTAGCCATAACAATTCCCTGGCTATTTCTTCCCACACTATTTACTTCCTTGGACCCCTGTCTAGCAGGGCGACTGACGTGATCTCCGGGGTGAATTTTCTCCCATCCAATCGTCAAGGTTCCTTTTGAAGAGGACCAAAGAGGCACTCTGCTTGACATGTATGGGCAATCTATTCCAGAGTCTGGGGAGTCTCTGGGTCAGGAACCTATCCCTCCAGCATGTTTTGTTTATTGTGATGACAAGGTTTAGATCCCTGGAGCGTGTGGCTCTGAGGGATTGGGATTTCTTTAAGTGTAGCATGTACAACAGCTCTGGGTTTGACATGGCCTTGTAATAGCAATAATTAGCATAGCTAAGTGGATTCACGCATTGGTAAGCAGTGCTTAGCATCTACACCTTTAAGCAATGCTTATCTGTGCTAAGTGGGTTTGCCTGTCGCTTAGCTTAGCTCAGCATATTCAAAATCATCCAATCACAGCAAAGGGTGGGAAATCAGCCCTATTTAAGATTTGCAGATTGGAATACAGCCCATAATCAGTTGTATCTGATCACTGCAGGTACTAGGACTGGCATTGGGGAACATGTGCGCTTTCATTAACAGTGTTGGGGCATTCAGGAGTCCAGCATCATAGTTGGACTATTTGCAAAAGACCATGAAGGGAGACTGCTGCAGGACCAGTACCAGGGCTCACAATACAAAATGGATCATGTGTAGACCTTCTTGCACGTGACCTCACCAGTGCTACTGGTATCCCTCGGACTGGTGAGCAGGTCCGGCACCATTACACTGACCTGAAGCATAGGAAGAGGGATCTCTTGGATTAGTGGATCCAAGAAGCACAGGCATGGAATGTCCCTGAAGTGTGTAAGTATCAGTGTCAATTAGTGTTATGCAAAGTCCAGCCTGAGTATGTAATCAATAGGTAAACATAAATGTTTATTTATCTCCTGTACAGCTGCAGATGAGATGGCTGCAAATATTGATGCACATGCCAGCAGGCTGCTAAGGCTGCACCGGGAGGCTGGTGAGTAAATATCTAGCTTGCATTATCCAGGGTAAAAAAATAGAAAATAGTAGATTGTCAATAACTAGTAGGTAAACTGTGTACTGTTTGCAATGAATAAAGGACTGTCATCAGGTGAATAAAGGTCTCTGTAACATTTAATAAAAATAAAAACCCCAGACTGTTGTGTTTACTTTGTCATGTTGTGTAGGAATATAAATGTGTACAAGTCCTGCATAGTTATGTGTTTCTGGTAGAAAATAACTGTTTTATTCAACTATTACTGAAAACCTTACACATATCTGTTGTCTGAAAATTGCAGTACCATACTCATTACCTAGGGCATTTGTCTAACTACAAGGTCAGAGTGTGCAAAACAGAGAGTACTAGGGAGAAAAAAGTCAAACCTGAGTCAGTAATTCCACAGTAGCTCATTGTGATGAAACACAGCTGTGCTTTACCTTTTTGCACAAATAGGCATGGTTCGAATCCTGGCAGTGGTAGTACGCTGAATGCATATTGTCAAACAAGGATATGTGAATATTTGTATAAACAGTCATGTATTATTAACATAAATTACCTCCACAGGTCTACAAGGTAAGGAAATGTTTGTAATAGCTATAAGAAGACTTTACCAGCACAATCTGTGTTCAACATATCCACTGTCCAACCTGAAGGCTGCAAATGATAGCAAGATAAGTACATACACTAAGCACTTTGTTCCGATACATGTCCCTCAAGTGTCACAATGTCACGGCTGATGGTCACTGCTGATAATAACCAGGGAGATAGATAGAAACCCCGGTGGAGTATGTCAGTACCACACCCCCCAAACATGAGTGTTGGGCACTCCTTTCAGTGTCACATATGTAACTGTGAAGATGTGAATATGTGTAGAAACAGTCAGGTAGTGTTAACACATATTTCTTCAACAGGTCTGCCTGCTGTCCATCCCCAGGCAATAGGTAGATATACAGTGAGGTCAGCCATGGACAGTAATGAGTAGAGTAATGATCTGTACAGTTGTTGAAAATTGAAGCCTAGATAGTTGTTAATTGACCTCTCTCTCTCTCTCACTCACCTAATCTGCACCAGTAGTTCATACACATTTTCATCTCCAAACCTACTGTTGGGATATGTGTCCTATTGTTATACAAATATTGAACTGTTTGAATTTTAATGTTCTCTGTTCAAATACTATCATTGGTGGCCTGTTGCTATCAATGTAACTTGCATGCTGTTATAATGCCTACTGTGGTTCCATACATGCATGTGTACTATTTGCTATGCAACTGTTTTAATCTTGCTTTATGGGTTCAGTCGGAACACCCATGCATGCTGTTATAACTAATCCTGAATTGTATTGTTCTTGTTTAACCACCATATTTTTTTAAATTGAAACACCATAGCATGTCTGCAAAGGCAGATCCCAGTGGATCCATCTGTCCTGCCCCATCTGGCCGTGGCACTGGGCCCCAGCACATCTGGGACCCAACCCAGGCCTTCCTATTCCAATGGTCCTGAACCACCTTTGGGTGGAACCACCTCAGCAGATGGGGTTCAACCCCTTTGGGAATGGGCATGGAGAGGAGACCGTCACCTGCAGTCAGGTCCGGGGATTGGTGCGCAGCATCCTCCGTTCAGAGTATACTCATCAGCTATGTCAGCTTGAGGGATGTCTGGTGCATCTTGAGGGTCAGCCTACCCCTCCTGTGTAGCCCCCAGAACAGCCACCTTTGGGCCATGATGGTGCAGTGGTGACTGCCAATGGATGGGTACCTCAGTCCTACTGTAACCATATAGAAGTGCATGTGCATCTGATTCCCAACCATCCTCCCCATCCAAGGTGTTTACCCCCCACATGTGTCATATATCAGCCCTGTCAGCTGTCTTGTCTGTGTTTCTATCCAACTTATCTCCCCAAATGTACCTACTATCCTTCCCCAACATCTCACTCTCACCTTATAAAAAAAAAAGTCTGTTCCCAACAAAAATGTAGCCCAATACATAGCTGTCCATTTCACGCACATGTCCACAGGACACATGTAATATGTAATCTTATCTAATTGGCTTAACAAAACATTACTGTTGTCCTCACACTTCTCTCAGGGGTTTGAGTGTCCAAATTCACCTCCAAATTCTGTACAAATGCACAGCTGTCGCTGTATCAGAAATAGATAGATATGGACCGTACCTAAACCTGTCCTGCACATCCCTAGCTATCTGTCATATTGTTTTTCCCTCTGCATGCCCCCTTTCTCACCACTTTCCTATCACCCTTTTTTCATTTCTTTTAAAGGAATTGCCATAGGGGTAAGCAGGAGTAAGCTACAATAAGCAGCAGTAAGCATCAGTAAGTGAGTTTGCATGATGCTAAGCGAAGCCTACACAGATTAAACAGTTTCCCATTTAACCATGTGTTGGCATCGCTTACAATCATGCAAACCCATGCAAGCCCACTTACAACTGCTTAAATCTGCCTTAATTACCCTGTCTCTATTAGCCACCATTCTGCCCAATAACAAAATAATCAATGCTGCCAAGTCTTGAATCCAGGATCCTATATGGCATAGTCAGAACAATGTACCACAACACCATCTGAGCTGTAGCAATGAGTGCTGTTTTTTCAAATATATCATTCAGTACAGATATAGAATAGTAGGGAACAAACATTGTGGAATCAGTCATGTTTAGTATATATAAATATACACATATAGTTGTGTATGGTGTTAGATAAATATGAAAAAGTATATACATCAGATATATGGAGCTATACATATAAAACAAATACATCTAGAATATATACCTATATATTGTTATATAAAATTGTTATATAAATATATGTATAGATATCAAAAAAAGAATATATATATATATATATATATATATATATATATATATATATATATATATATATCAGTACAGATACATCTAAAAAATGGAATACATTCATTTAAGCAACCTAAATTTCCTTGATCAGGTATAACACCGAGTTTAAATGTCGAATTTCTTAGTGGCTCATAACATGTACTGGAGTTATACCCAGTACCATACCTGTCCATGTCTTAGTGCAAGAATTCTGGACAAAGGCTGTCAAAATGGGGGGACAATGGGCTAAGACCAGGGACATAATGTACATACTGCAGTTATAAATGTAGAATGTTGCTGCAGTAACAGGGTTTGTGTTAGCATATGTGTTCAGAAGAATATGAGTTTTGAAACTGAAATGTATCTCATTTGCTGTCAGAAATCCTCAGATCCTCACAGTGATTTACCACAGAAATGAAAATAATGAATCTGTGGAACAGACCAGAAATACAAGCAATAAACCTGGACAGTCTGAAACAATCTAGCCAGTCGATAGGTATGCTCAAAACCCCTTAGTGCAACAAATATGGACCAAGCCTGCCAAAGGGGATGGAGTAAAGCCATGAAACTGGGAACATATCCCAAATACTGCAGTAGATAAGGTGACACAGTTGATCCAGTAACACCCTCCTGTCTGTTGTAACATATATTGACTGGAATAGCCCAAGTTCAAAACCACATTACTCCCCACTAGTCACACTAGTTACACTGGCTAAACTACAGGCAGACTGACATAATGCCAACCCAAGTTTGCTATGTTGGAAGGCACATGCAATTGCAAATATATCAGGCAATACAGGGATGTAACGGCACTGACAAACAGACACCAGTGTGAAAGTGCATACCTGTAATGAATCTCACCACATTCAAACTGACATACTGGTAAGCCACATGAACAGTAGAGTATATGGACTGTGTGAACAAAATCATCAGCATGTTTGCCACTCACACACTACCCCTACATATACTGTCTGAATTCACAGTGTAGCCTTATGCTTGACTGTGGTATGGGATGTGTCAATCTGCCCCTACAAACATATACAGCTGATAGAGCACTAGAAACTGGAGCAACATGTTAGATAGAAAAGGACCCATAACACTTACATCCCACCCCTACACAGGCCAAATAACACATGCACAATACACTGCTACAGAATCCTGACAGTATGTCAACAATTGCCAGAAATACACCATCCTCTCAACTGTATAGAGTCCCACAGAACATCCAGGCCTTGTCCTCATATATAAGGCCTCCTACACATAACACCTCTGGCAGTCTGATACATCACTGGGATGATATCAAGAATGAAGTCACTATATAATGATATATGATACCTATCCACCTCTTACAGCATGACATCTGGACAAAGCCTGACATACTTGGGGGGCAGAGGCCTAAACACAGGGGCATTATTGACATATTACTGCTATAAACTGAGAAAATTGCTGGTGTAACAGGGTTGTTGTAACATATCTGTTCTGAGGGATATGAAGTCAGAAACACACATGGATGTTACCATTTACTGACTGCAATCCTCAGTATGCTACTGAATTTCCAAGGCCAAAAAATGTGTGAGTAACACAGCAAATATAAAAGTCAAAACTCTGGCCAGTCTGTGGATAGCCCTAGAGTTGAGAGTTATGTCAACCACATAACACTATCAGACTTAAATGCATGCAGAGTAGCCATATCCACACAAACCCTGTCAAACTGGCATTACTTCAACTTATAACAGCAATACTTAACATTCTGTCCCTATGTCTGGAACATTTTCTCCTGGTTTGTTGGGCTTTCCCCAGAGTGTTTGTTGCAAGAGGTCCATGAAGTCCTCCTCACAGGTAAAGAAAAGCAGCAATGCCCACATGAAGTACTCAGTTAAAGGAGTGTGTTTCCATGCTATTGGGTATGGGAATGATACCACAGCTGTTCAACATGCAGTTAGCAAGTGGGGGGCTCCAACTGATGCACAGGCCATCAGCTGCTCATGCGTATTACATACAAAAGGCAAGCTGTTGCCTATACAAAACAGGTGTATATCCTATATCTGTCTGAGAGAGAGAGAGACACACACAAACAAACAGACCGACAGACAGACACACACACTGAAACTGATGGATTATACCAACTTGAACCAAAAGAAAAACTCCACAGGTATGTCAAACAATTAAGCATGTAATGGAATGTACTAGGGGGTATGTAAAAGTGGAAAATAGGAAGTTCAAACAATATTATGACTCAACAACTCATGCTGTACTGATATATTGCTGAGCAGAACCTATGGCTATAGAAACTGTGTCTGTCTGCAGTGACATAGAACACAGCTCAGGGCCCTGAGACACCCCAGGAAAGTATGAATCACATATGACCACTACTGGAGTGTGTGTTGCACAATACTGACTGTGACACTGCTAAGCCACACCCAGTACAAATCTTTCCATCATTAACTCTGCTACATCCAGCTCTGGCTTTTGCCTCTTTTTTCAATGCAATGTCTCCAACCCATATAACATAGCTAGTCTCATTACCCTCTTGTAGACCTTCCCTATCAGTCTTAATGGTACTCATCTGTCACAAATTACACCTGACACTCTTCTCCACCGCCCACATCCTGCCCGCACTCTCGTCTTCACCTCTCCCCCACACTCGCCATTACTCTGCACTATTGTTCCCAAGTATTTACACTCACCCACCTTCACAAACTCTACTCTCTACATCCTCACCATTCCTCCATCCTCCCTCCCATTCACACACATATATTCTGTCTTAGTCCTGCTGACCATCATTCCTCCCCTCTCTAGACCATATCTTCACCTCTCCAGGGTCTCCTCAACCTGTTCCCTACTCTCACTACAGAACACAATGTCATCTGCAAACAGCACAGTCTAGGGGCTCATGTCTGATAATGTCTGTCAACCTGTCCATCACCACTGCAAATAAGAAAAGGCTCATAGCTGATCCCTGATGTACTCCCACCTCAACCTTAAACACACCTGTCACTCCCAATGGAGAACTCACCACTGTCATGCTATACTGTAAAATTCTTACGGATTCCTCTGCCACTCCTGACCACCTCATATAATTCCACAACTCCTCTCTAGGCATCCTGTCATATGCTGTATCCAAGTCCACAAAGATACAATGCAGCTACTTCTGACCTTCTCTGTATGTCCTCATCAACACTCTCAGAACAAACATCACATCTGTACTACTCTTTCCTGGCATGAAACCATGCAGCTGATCAGTAATCCTCACCTTCCTCAATAGCCTAGCTTCCACCACCCTTTACCATTACCTTATGCTGTGACTGATCAATGTTATCCCTCTGTAGTTACTACAGCTCTGCACACCACCCTTATTTTCATAATCAGTACCCAAACCCATTTTATCCACTCCTCACGCATCCTCTCACTTTTCAAGATTACAGTAAACAATAAGGTTAAAAAAGCCACTGCTATTTGTCCTAAACACCTCCATGCTTCCACAGGTATGTCATCTGGACCAGTAGCTTTTTCATTCTTAAACCTCTTCATAGCTATCCTTACTTCCCCCTTGACAATCTGTTGCTCGTCCTGATTCATCATACCCACATCATCCACCCTTCTCACTCTCTCATTCTCTTCCTTCAACAGCCTATCAAAGTACTGTTTCCACCTACTCGACACACTCTCCTCGCTTGTGAGTACACTTTCACCATTATCCTTTCTCAGCCTTATTTGTTGCACATCCTTCCTAGCTACATGCCTCTGTCAAGCCAATTGGTACAGGGCCTAGTCTCCATCCTTGGTGTCCAATCTTACATGCAACCCTTCAGATGCCCCATCCTCAGCCTTTGTCACCATTATCTTTGTCATGCACCCCATCTCCCTATACACCTTTCTACTTTCTTTGTCTGTCTGACAAACCCACTTCTCCTTGGCTAACCCCTTTCTCTGTATACTCCCCTGTACTTCCTCCTTCCTCTGTGCAGATGTCACACCAAGCCCCATTCTACTCATCACCCTTACTAGCTCAGATGTAGTTACCCAGTTTCTTCACTGCCACCCACTGCCTGTCTTAACTCTTCGCTGAAGTCAACCTCACAATCACCCTTTCTCAGTTTCCACCATTTGATCTGTGGTGTTGCCCTCACACTCCTCCCCCTCTTGATCACAAACGTCATCCCACAGACCAACCTTCCTTGCTGCCTAACTACACTTTTCCCTGTCACCACTTTAAAGTTACCAATCCCCTTCAAACAGGCCCACCTGCATGGGAGATAATCCACCTGTGTGCATATTTCCTCCACTCTTGTATATCACTCTATGCCCTCAGTCTTGTAAAGCTACATATTCACCACACCCATGTCCAACCTCTGTTGAAAACTCCACCACCATCTCACCTTCTGCATTCCTTTGCATAACACCATACCTACCCATCACGTCTGCATCTCCTGTGTCCCCTTCACCAACATACCCATTGAAATCTGCTCTAATCACCATTCACCCACCCTTGGGTACACTCATCACCACTTCATCCATTCACACCAAAGTACGTCTGTTTCATCCATCACACATGCAATTAGTGGAGCATATGCACTAACAACTGTCAACATTACACCATCAATCCCCAGCCTTCTAAACATCACTCTACCTAACATTCTTATCACCTCCACAAACACTCTTGGCATAATGTTCCTTAACCCCTACACCATTTCTCCTCCAATACACACCATGAGAGAACTATTTGTACCCGACTCCAATACACACAGCTGTACACTCCATCCATCTGGTCTCTGGCACACACAATATATCCACCTTTCATCTGTCCAGCATATCAGCTAGCTCTGTCCCCATACCAGTCATACTCACAACATTAACAGTTCCTACCCTCACTACCACACACCTAGCCTTTCACCTCTCGGCCTGCCATATGAATGTCAGACATCCTCCAGGATATGTCTGTGAATGCAAAGGCTACTGCACTATCAAATGACATATGTGTGTTATAGCAATATGAAGAAAGTGCCACTAATTGTGGCCCATAGCCCACCATGTATGTGCGTTGACCTACAGATGTCCTGCCCAAACAGGTTTACATGACTCACTGAGCAGTAAGACTGTCATGACAGTGTGCCATACTGACATACAACAGAAATGTATAGCAGGTAATACCTGTGCATATGTAAGTATGGGTAGGTGTACCTGGTTGCCTCATACCAACTGACATGAGATACAAAAATGTCAGGTGAATAAGCTGTATATGTTGTACACATGTGTAGCCTTAGTTTCTGTGCATCCAACAGAGTTACACCTCTACAGCTACTGGTGGTGTCATTGCCCTGACACAGACATGGGTAGTATAATAATCATGAGTATCACATTGAAATTGTAGAGGTGGCCAACTGTTTTCTGACCCTGTGTCCATGCCTACTACAAACAGATATATGATGACCCACATAGCTGTATGGACTCAGCAATACCGTATCTGTAAAACCTGTCTCCACCAAAGTAGAGTAAACCCCTTTGCTAGACAGCAGCAATGCACAAAGCACATAATGTAACGCTGTATTGGTTGTACAGGGCAAAATAGGAGAAGGCACCAACTTGGCATTATATCAACCTTTGTCTGAACAAGCATATTAGGTCACAAGTAGATTATTGTAAGGCTAACTGAGTACAAATTGGACACATCCACTAATGGCAGTCACAAGGCCATCTTCACATATGTCTGCAGTCTCAGAGGCACCAATCCAACCCACCCTGTAATGGTGGTGAATCACAGCACATACACACACACCATAGATACAGCCAACTTTCTGCAGACAGGTTTAGGGCAAACATCACCCCCCTGGATCACCATCAGTATAGGTGGATATGCACAGCACATGCACCCCTCCCCTCATCATCATGGATCAGGTGCAAACTGCCTAATCAAAGTTAACAAAAGGAAGTCCCTTTGGGACCTGATACCATTCCTGTCTGCATTCTACATGAACCCTGCTTTCCGCTCCATTACACACTGTATGCAAAGCCTGAGTACCATTGACATCCCATCTGCAAGGAACACGGCCACTGTCAACCCTCTATACAAACGTGAATGATGAATGGTGGTTTATGCAATGTACTGGCCCTCATTGAGGGGAACATGACATATCAGCAACAGGAGTACAATGCATGTTCATACAGTGCTGCCCAATACAGGGGTATGATGTGTTTGTAATGGGTGGCTAATGATAGTCCATATTCATGTGCTGGCTTTGTAAAAAACTCTGGGAAATGTCTGAGGTCCTGCAATGTTTCCCTGTGTATGTCTTCCAGGTGCCATGCAGAGGCAACCACCTTACACTGATGCAGAGACAGCAGCCATCACAGAAGATGTAATCTGAAACTATGCCATCCTTTCTGGCCATAGCTGGTAAAATCTGCAGGAGCGGACTGCCCTGTGGGATGAGATCATCCACACAGTGAATATCTTGGGCCACCATGAACGCACATATGATCAGGTCAGGCATAGAGCAACTGACCTGGTACATCATGCCAGGCAAAGAGCTGTTGCTGTAGCAAGGGACTGTACTGCAAACGGTGGGGGGCCAGCTGCACAGGTCTCACTTACAGCAACAGAGCAGCTTGTTGCCAACCTTGGGGTAGCCCCCACACAAACTCAAACATGGGAAACAACAGTCATGGAGGTGGGTTTCACCCAAGCAACAGGCAAGGAGCATCCAGGTCAGACCAAAGTGCACATCAATGTAATGAGGTAGCATTTAAATTGTCTTCTACAAAGTCTCTAGATGAATATATTAGTGCAAAATTGATTAGTGAGTGGGGTGTAGTAATGCACACAACTGCACATCTGTGGTGAAAGACAGCAAATTGTTTAATATCATAGTGTGTACTGTACCTGTGCAGAAAAATAGCATTCATCTTGTACCAATGCCTAAAGTGAATCTGCTGACAATACCTCTCCCTAACAACTACATAGGTCCCTCTGGTCTGCACATGGGACAGCAGCCTGAACCTAGTAGGTATGGGGTTTTCCTGTTGCAGATCACCAGTACCCCAAGCATGCTAAAGTTAATACATGGGACCATGCACACAACTGTTACACTCAGGCATTTGGCAATATCTGCATGTTCACTTCTGGTGGTGTTTACTGCATTGCATCACAGTGGTCATGACAGTGGCCTATTTGCAGGAGATGTCACATATCTATAGCATACATCACAACCTGTCATTGCATGACACCTGGACAAAGACTGACAAAATGGGTGGACAAAGGACCAGAAACTAGGATCATAATGTAGAAATTAGTGGTATACAGTACATATAAATGGTATACACATCTGTTAGAATGCCAGGTATGTGTGATATACAAAAATGAGAGCACAATACACAAGTTCAAAAAACTCCCAACCTTTCATGTGACCTATAACCTGTACAATTCAGTTGTAAAGTAAACAAATCTGTTAGGGGAACAATAATGACACATAACAATAGTACAACAACTTTGATGCATATGTGTGCATAGGCTGAATCTAGTACTGTGTTGAGGCAGCTTTCGATATAACTACATCATTACATCTTATTGGGTACACAACAGCCATCAAATACAGAGACTCTTTGATTAACAGCAAATAACAGTCAGCTGTCCTACCAGGATTATCCTAACATATACCCAGTTGCCTGCTACAGCAACAGCCATGGTTCACATAGAGCTGACAAAGCTGCTAAAGGACCACATGTTTGAGATGTATCAGCCTGGAGAAGGGTACCAAAACATTTCCACAGCATTGCACATATCATGGAACACAGTGCAGACAGTCATCAAAAGGTGGTGAAAATATGGGGCTACAGTGACATTGGGAAGTAATGGACATCCCACCAAAGTCTATGAGAATACAAGACCAAAACTGTCCACAAAGAAGGAGTAGCAGGAATCTCCTGCAAGTATTGTGTGTGTGTGTGTGTGTGTGTGTGTGTGTGTGTGTGTGTGTGTGTGTGTGTGTGTGTGTGTGTGTGTGTGTGTGTGTGTGTGTGTGTGTGTGTGTGTGTGTGTGTGTGTGTGTGTGTGTGTGTACTACATGTCACAACAATCTTCCATGGTCTCCATATGTCCTGCCTATAGGGTAGGGTTGAAAGATGGCAGAAGTTCCTCACACCAAACAATATTCAGGCCTGGTGAAAGTCTAAAAACAATACACTGGGTCTCCAAACAGCAAGTGGGAAAATGTGTTATGGTAATATGGGACCATGGTTGAACTCTTTGGCTGCAATTCTGACAGGTGTGTTTGGGGCAATATCACCACTGCATCACCACAACACCACCCCCATGGTGACGCATGGTGTTGGCAGTGTCTTGCTTTAGAGTCGATGTTCACAAGCTGGAACTGGGGTGGTAGCCAAGTTAGAGGGGATTATGAACAGTTCCAAACACTGGTCCAGTGTGGCTCCAAAACATTGTTGTGTATGGTGAGGAATCCCAACTTTCCATACAGCAATGGCCCAAACCATACATCCAAATCAACAAAAGGATGGCTTCACCAGAGCACATGCAATGTTCTGCACTGGCTGAGTCAGAGCCCACATCTACATCCAATAGGATATATGCAGGGTGACCTGAAGAGGGCCGTGCACAGGGGATGCCCTTGGAATCTGACATAGTTGGAGGTGTTTTTCAAGGGAGAGTGTACAAACATTGGCAAGTCAAGATGTGCCATGCTGATAGACACCTTCTCAACAGGTCTGCATGCTGTGATTAAATCAAAAGGTGCTTTAACAGAGTATCACTTTAAGGGTATGCACACTCATTCAGCCAGCCTATTGTACCTATTTCAGTTACCAGATGTTACCTGTAACTGATGTTTATGTTCTTCAGTTGGATTGCACAGGTTATATGTCATATGAAATGATGGCAATGTTATGACCTGATTTCTGAGGTCTCGTGATATATCACAAAACCTGGCATGTTAACAGGTGTACGTACACTTACTATATCCACTGTAAGCTTGGGAAGTTGTATGAGTAATCTGCTTTGCTTTAACATGCATGTACTGCAGGTTATACAGTCCGCACCTCAAACTAGGGCATTACTTAGTGACACTAATCCACAGGCCAACCCAGTAATGTATCAGATAAATACAGAAGTTATGAAGAACAGACCAAACATATGAGCCACACATGTAGACATTCAGCAAAACCCTGTACAGTTGGGAGTATGTTCTGTAAAAGTTGCCACAGTGCTATACAGGTGAACAGCAATAATTTACATGGGAGCAGTGTATGCTAGGTGAAAGGCCATCATCTACTAACACCACTCACGTATCCCAGAGGTATATATTAGTAGTAATGGTAATAGGAAAGGGTTGCACTGCATGATGCTAAGGGTCCATCCAGAGTGTGTATGTTATTGTCTGACTGTGTGTCATGAATGCCTCCAGTCGGCTAATGTGAGGTCTGTGTAATGCCTTTGAGGCACCTCACATGTGTGTGTGTGTGTGTGTGTGTGTGTGTGTGTGTGTGTGTGTGTGTGTGTGTGTGTGTGTGTGCGCCAGCAAACCTTATAGTCTTATAGTGCCGGTAGTAATTTACATATGTTGATTTTCCTCACAGGTGGACATGGTGGCTGCAGTCTCTCCCACTCTGATACTGATATCAGTGTCTCTGCAGACTCTGACCATGATGATATTCATATTGAGGCAAAGGTGGGGTTGTCTGGGGCTGATACTGTGCTATCGGTTGGCATCCCACTATTGTCAACCCAATCCTCGCACACAGTCAAAATGCTCGCACATACCCCGTCACCAGTGGCCACAGATAATGGACAGTTCATGGGAGGTAGCATGGAACAGGCTACTGTGTTGACTATGGGAAGTGAGGGTGCAGGCACTAGCTTTAGCCAGAGGGGTTCTACATAGGCAGATGGGCAGGGGTACTTGGAGGATGATTGCAGCTCGCCATGCCCCTGTTGCAATTGCCATGGCAGCAGTCACCAGATGCATGTTTCGGGCCATCATGTGGGCACAGGCATGTAATGAATGTAATACCATACATATGCAGGGTCATGGATGAGTACGTCCCTGGTGTCCATGGTGATATGAACTCACTGCAGCCATCTGTGACCATACTGGGGTCATGGATAGATGGTGGGGGGAGACCTTGGCACTCCTCAACCAAAGAATATCTGTGCTTGAACGTTTGGTGGGCACTGGCCAGCATCCGTGTGGCTGTAAGGCAGCACCATGATCAGCTAAGGGTCTACGTTTTGTATTTATGATGGGTACTCATCAGTGTGTTTGTGTACTTTATCAGTCATAATGCATTATTAGTGTTAGTAACACTAAGCGAATGTGTTCTCACATGCTGTATTCTGTTTGTGTTCCAGGTGTCTGTTTGTCAGCAGGTTGTGGCCCTGGAGACATCACCAACGAGGGGTATGGCAGTGTTGTAACACATCGACAATGTCATTGTCGAGGTGCAGCTTTATTTGCACACATTTCCCAGGTCTGTGTAACAGTTCTTGCATGTGCCTCACAGTTTGTAGGGCTAAGGGGTTGTATCTCAGTCTATGGTGGTTGAAATCAGCTCTAGTATAATGGACAATGGTAAGTGTGGTGGATGGAACACACCTCAGATTGCTAACGTCCTCAACCCCAGAGGATATTGTGCCAACCAAACACACACAGAATACTGTTCACACACACACACACACACACACACACACACACACACACACACACACACACACACACACACACACACACACACACAAACACATGCACATGCACACACACACACACACACACACACACACACACACACACACACACACACACACACACGCACAGGATCACAATTGCCAGTGTTGTGTTTGGAACTCCTACCCATCAAGATGTGTTACAACAGTATTATGCAGTTATTGCAGGTGGCACATGACTACTGGTGTGAAAAGTGTTACAAGGTACCTGTAAGGTGAATAGCATCACATGGCCTTGTGGGGTATGGCAATGGTGGCTGTACTGGGTGTGAGAGTACTCATACTAGTGTCGCATACAAGTCTACACACTCAGAACCACTGCTGTACACACCAATGTGCATGCGTGTGCATGCACACACACACACACACACACACACACACACACACACACACACACACACTTCCCAGTACTGACATTAGCAGACTGAAAAGTGTCTACAGATACCACTACAGTTGATGTGAACAGCGGACCTCATACATTAGACCGAGGAATGTGTACTGTGTGTACTATGGCATAAAATATGAAACCATGCCCATCCAATGGATGCCATTCACACAAAATGCACACACACAAGATACTCTTCTCTCACACACACATTTGCTTTGACTGAGATTATAACCCCTACCTATATATTTATTGTTATGCATTTATCGCATGTGCCATGGAGGTTATGGGGTGGCATTTGACTGAAGGTACTTCTAAGGCGAGGGACATCACCAGGCCTTGCAAATTATGACAATGGGTGATGTACTGAGTGAGAGAGTACACAAAATACTGTAACCCACACATATGCACACTTACACGCAATAATATACACACACACACACACACACACACACACACACACACACACACACACACACACACACACACACACACACACACACACACATACACACACACAAGCACCCATTTGCCAGGACCCATCTTAGAACCCCTAGTTATGTGGTTATTGGTATTATAGTGCTATGCAGGTACCACACATACCTCAGAGCTTATAGGTTGTGGAGTGTCCCAAGGTACCTATATGTTGAATAACATCTACAGCACATGTAAGATATGACAATGGTAGTTGTACTGGGTGAGATGGACCACCAACTACTTTCACCCACATGTTTTCACACTCACAAACACTTTAATAACACACTAATGCACACACACACACACACACATTTGACAGTACTGAGATCCATAGGTTCAAAGAGTCATAAATGTGTATGTGGCCAGTGGCCATGGAGGCTTTACAAGGCTAGTCTACACTGGCATTATGCCACCTGGTGATACTCCTTAGACACTGGAGTGATCCCCAGGGTGAGTATTCTATTCCCCATCCATTTGTCCTGATTTCTCTTGAAGAAAGCCAGTGATGTGCTCGGCTTGACATGGTTGTGGTGTGTATTACATAGCGTGGCCAGTCTCTGGGTTGTGATCCTTTCTCTCCAGCATGTCCTGTTGATTGTGAGGATGGGGTTGAGGTATCTGGGGCATGTTGTGTGGACAGATTGGTCTCCTCAGATGTAGCATTCCTGACAGGGCTGGGTTAAACATGGCTGTGTATGGCAGGCAGAGATCGCAGCTTAGTAGCCAATATGAGACAGAGATTCATTGCAGTTGTTGGAGTCTGCCCGTATGGGGCAAGTGTGTAGTACCTAAGATCCTCTTTGTGAGGTACATTTGCAGCCTCTCCTGTTGTTGCTGGTGTCCAGTGGGGTACATGTCAAATGGGCCATAGTACACATTGATTGGCCTACTGAGGGGAGTGTACAGGGAAACACTGTCCTTTTATATCCCAGATTCAACACCCTGAATCAGGAGATGAGACACATGGAAGGACTTTCAGAAGACAGTGGCACTGTGGTGGTCATCACAGAGCTCACTTTCAACCTGTGTTCCCAGTTCCATTATACCAACATCAGTGTTCAGTGGACTACCATCAGTGTATTACTTTATGGGAACCATGTCGTACCCAAAGGGGATAGCAGGTACATCATCTGGCATTGAGTTTATGTCCAGGCTTCTGACAACAGTCATAGGTCTTAGAGAGGCCTTCGTGAATGATGTCAACCTAAAGTAGGGGGTAATAATAGCACCCATCTTGTAGCCATCTGCAAACATTGTCAGCTAGGGTGCCATTGTATTGGGCTGGTCCTCAGAGATGTGGATCCCAAACATGAGGGAACCCAGGTCCACAACCTGTGGGACTCCACTCATGACTGCTCAGCAGTCTAACATGGATTCTACTGCTTTCACACTGTGGGTTCTATCTGTGAGCTGGTTCTCAGGCCACCTACTGATTTAGGAGTTGCTGCCTACCTAAGTGTGTTTGTGTATTATTCCAGAGTGGGAAGTGATATCCAAGGATTAGATGAGCAGCCTATCTTGTTATCTATTCCATATTGTCACATAGTTAAAGCACATGGCACAATGCTTATAGGGCTGCAGAGTGCCTACAGGTCCCTGTACAGTGGATGACAACTGTAGGCCTTGTAATGTGGACACTGGGACATGTACTCGGTGGGCAACAGCAAAAGGTTGCAAAATCCACCCCCTGATGGATATGGTTCTCACACAAACACCATGCAGACAGGATACTGTTCTTAAACACACACACACACACACACACACACACACACACACACACACACACACACACACACACACACACACACACACAGACTTGCCCAGATTGAGATAAGAACTCCTACCTATCTATTTACTGCTACTACAGTGTTATGCATTTATCGCACATGCCACGGAGCTTAGAGGGCAAAGGTTGTCCAAAGGTACTTCTAAGGTGGGGAACATCACCAGCCCTTGTAAAGTATGGCAATGGGTGATGTACTGGGTGAGCAAGACCACAAAATACTTTAAACTACACATATACACAAACACATTTGCCAGTAATGAGATTAGAACTCGTATCTAACTAGTTATTTGTACTCTTGTGTTATGCAGTTATCACACACTCCACAGTGATTATGGGGCTGAAGCCTGAGGAAAGGGACTTCTAAGGTGACTGATATCTGTATTGGGTTTGAATGGACCCAGAATCTTTAACTTATAAATACACACAAGCACTTTTACATTTGTCAGGACTGAGATTACAACTTTTACCTAACTTGTTATTTGTATTATAGTGTTACACAGTTATCACATGCGCCACAAAGATTATGGGTCTGAGACTTGTCAAAAGGGACTTCTAAGGTGACCGATATCTGCAGGACCACTAAAGTAGGGAAAGGGGAAGTGTACTGTGTTTGAATGGACTCAAAATCTTTGACTTATAAACACACACATACACTTTTACATTTCCCAGAATTTAGATTAGAACCCCAACCTAACTAGTTATTTGTATTACAGTGTTACACAGTGATTACATTTGCCACAGAGCTTATAGGGCTGAGGCTTGATGAAGGGACTTCTAAGGTGACTGATATCTATAGGACTGCCAAAGTAGGAAAAGGGGAAGTGTACTGGGTTTGAATGGACCCAAAATCTTTAACGTATACACACACACACACACACACACACACACACACACACACACACACACACACACACACACACACACACACACACACACACACGCACTTTTACATTGGCCAGGGCTGACATTATAACTCCAACCTAACTAGTTATTTGTACTATAGTGTTACGCAGTTATTGCACACACCACAGAGCTTATATGGGTGAAGCCTGACAAAAGGGACTTCCATGGTGACAGACATCTTCAGGACTGCTAAAGTAGGGGAATGGGAAGTGCACTGGGTTGGGAAGGCCTGTTAGTTTCTAGATCCAACTGACATTTCTCTAAGTGTAGGAGCATGCCCAGTGTGACCTTCTATAGTAATAAGATAGCAAACCCGCTTCTGAGGAACCATCAGCTTTAATGAAAATATGCACTGACTAAGCGCTTTCACCCACAACTGGGCTTCTTCAGAGTCAGTCCACATAACAGAAAAATCACTTAAATACCAAATAAAACCAGTTAAACACATGAGTACCTGTTAATATTTGAAAAATTAACCCTCTAATGCCCCATTCACTTCAACCATGATGTTTGTTTGTGTATCAAAATGACATATAAAATTGTGACATTAGATGAGGCATGTATCACACTAACTAAACATAATACAAACATTTTTAAAAAATATATTTAAAAATTCACTCATGATAAAATCGGTAATCATGAAAATATAAATAAAAATATGCATATGAATATACATAAGGATCTTGTATTTTATACAAACCGAGATTTATATTTTAGTACACAGGTCATAGAAATGCTGTAATTGATGCCTGGTGCATTATATGCATCAAGACATAGTTGCCAAAAGCATTCCCTGACTTCTAGTAAAGTTTTTAAATCCCCTCCAAAGTCCCTCTTTGGCAACTTATCTATCACAAACAATATAAATCTTTTGAAATTACCAAAAGTCTTGCTGTGATTAAACAGGGCATTGCTAGTTTTTTTGTTTTTTATGTCCCTATTATGTTTCAATATTCGAAGTTGAAGCTTCCTTGTGGTCATCCCAACATCAAATGTGGTACATGACAGACATGTAGCCGCATAGATTACCATCTTAGTATGACAATTGCAGTGTCCTGGACACCTAAGTGTCCTCTTATAACTGCTGACCTGTACGTATGGTCTGTCATTTATATATTTGCACACACTACATGTACCGCATTTATTCATTTGTGTAGATCTGTTGTCCTGGTGCATAGAATTTTTCACAAATAATTATTTTAAATTACAACCTCTGCTGTTAATAAATCTGGGAGCTGGGCCTAGTGCATCTTTGATTTCTTGAGTAAAGACAATATTCCAAACACTGTTCATGATGTTCCTAACTTTAGTTCCTGTTTGATTAAACTCCATCACCATACCAGAAGAATAATTTTGACTGGGGTTGCGTTTAACAGGAATATGGGCATTATTGTCATTTCTCATACAATCCAATAGGATGGGCCTAAAATCAGAATGTCTTCTCCTCTCAATCTCTGCATTAAATTTGTTAAGTAAATCCATTGGGTATCCTCTGTGTCTAAACATATCGATCAAATGTAACTTTTCAGATTGGAAAATTGTTTCCTGGCTTATCAATCTAGATACCCATATCATTTGCCCCTTTACCACATTTTTCTTTTGGTGGTCAGGGTGGCAACTATCATAATGCAAAAAAGAATTACTGTAAGTTTTTTTACGGAAAATTTTAGAGTGAATTTGACCATCTTCCTTATACAGCTGAATATCCAAGAACTCAATGTTGTTTTTAGCTTTATGATTTGTGAATTTGAGGAACTCAGTTGTTTGATTCAGATATCTAATAAATGCCTCTGCTTCAGTTTTAGAGCCCTTCCAAAAAATTAGAATATCATCCAAATATCGTAAATATAACAATAATTTGGACTTATATTCTGAGGTGAAAACAAATGTTTGTTCCCACTCTGCTAATACCAAGTTAGCATAAATGGGTGCACACCTGGCTCCCATTGCAACCCCTGTTGTCTTTTTGTAATATTCACCATTGAAGCTTATGAAACTAATGAATAGTATAATCTCGAATAGTTCTATCAAGAGACATCTTTTAACTTGAAAGTCACTGTATTTCAACAAACTGTTACCAAACATGTCCATTCCACTCTGGTGGGGGATCACTGAAAACAGATTGACAACATCAATGGTTACTAACCAAAATTCCTCACAACCATCAATATTGGTATTCCTAACACAATCCAAACAATGCCACAAATCTTTCAAAATATGCGGTAGTTTGTACAAAATATTCTTACATGTGATGTCAATATAGGCCGTGAGGGGTTCGGTCTTAGACCCCCTAGCTGCAACAAAAGACCTAAATGGTGGAGAATTAGCATTTTTGTGGATTTTAGGAATAACAAATATTGATGGAATAATGGGATGTTCAACTGAAAGATATTTAAATTCATCATGTAAGATGATCCCTTCACACAAAAATTCATAAAGTTGCCAATCAATTTTCGTGTGAGCTCACTGCACATCAAATTTCGAAACCATATCATAGGTGTCAACATCATTTAGTAATAAATGCATTCTACATTCATAATCAATGTTTGTCATAATAGCAATCCCCCCATCTTTATCAGGTTTCATAGCCCTATAGTGGCTACTATGAGACAGTTCTTTTAAACAAAATTGTGCTGCTGTGGTAAGGTTACCTTTAAATAGTGTTTCTCTTTGTAAACATCTGCGTATTTGTGCACCACACAAACATTCGAACATCATAACAGCAGGGTTGTGGGGTGGAATAAATACACTACTTCTCTTGAAACATATATGCTTGCAGTCCTGTTCTAAAGTAGTACTATTACCAAAAAAAACAGCCTTAAGTTAAGAAGCCTAGTGTACAATCTAAGGTTACTCAACAGTCTCCTTATCTCATATCTATAAGTGGGGATGAATGAAAAACCTCTTTTAAACAAACTAACATGATGCTTGGTAATCATAAAGTCAGAGTAGTTGTAAATTTTAAAATCCTGATCACACTGTAGCTTAAAATTTGTTGTATTATCAATACAATCAACTTCATTCAAAACATCAAAATTAAACTCATCACTATTATCAGAAAACATATCAAATGTGGATCCAGTATTTTGCATTTCATAACTACTCCGTAAAGAAAAATCTAATTGCTGTAATTCTATTGATTGTGCCAATGATCGTAATGCATTTGGCGTTGACCTCCCCATCTCCCCCTTGGTTGATAGTTCTGCCGTCTTGGGGTTCTTGTATCTGCATAACTCTAAAATTGTGCCCGGTTCCTTAACCGGTCCAACCACCTCAGCAGTTGTGGACTGTTATCACATGCATCTGTTTGTAATTCTGTTGATTGTGCCAATGATTGTAATGCATTTGGGGTTGACCTCCCCATCTCCCCCTTGGTTGATAGTTCTGCCATCTTGGGGTTCTTGTATCTGCATAACTCTAAAATTGTGCCCGGTTCCTTAACCGGTCCAACCACCTCAGCGGTTGTGGACTGTTATCACATGCATCTGTTTGCACCATCCGTGATTCATCAGTGGGATCCCTAGTAGTCTCCTGGTAATCATTATCACCATTCAGGTTACTGTACCTTTCTCGAGAGGGATAAGCCCTTTTCTCTTTATATTCTAAAGTGTCCCTGATGATTTTCTTTTGTTTTCTTTCTAAACCATTCTTGACCAATTTGTCTACATTAGTTAGGATTTTATCGAATTGTGCCTTATTAATTTCGAACAGTAAGTCATTAAAATACTGTGTTTTAAGGTCAACAGTTCAGCTTTTATTTTATTTAATTTAGCAGTGTTATCTCTAATAATGTTGTAGTGTTATCTCTAATAATAATCTGCATCAAGTCTAAACCTGTGCGGTCGTAGAACACCAGCAAATCCTGAAATGCCTCAGAGTTTTCTTGAATACCCATGGGCAATTTAAAGACTCTCAGACCTCTTGGTACCTGATTTAACTCTATAGATCGTTCTAGAAATGCATTGTCCATCTGGTAGATTTTGAGACTCTTCTAGCCCCACCAATTTTTCCTAGTGGGGTAGTCCTTGAACAGGGTCCTGGTTATGATAATTTTAACTCTCAATTACAATTATTTGAGAAGCTGACTAAAAAATTTAAAATGCTCCAGATGGACTAAACATGTAATACATATGGACACTACACATAAATTCCAATTAACTGTTATAGAACTTATGTATAAAACAGCTAGACTAGGAGATGTCAGGAATCACACTGAAAAGCAAGAGGCTCGATAGATTCTTAGGCTACAAGCAGACAGAGCACATAGCCTTAATGACAGAGTTTCATTGAAACTCTTCTTAAAAGACAGACCCCTTACCCATTGATTGTCTTAGAGTATAGTAGAAAGCTTAGGATTTTATTATAAATGTATTTTGAGTATTTTTGAATCAGCAATATTGCTTTTAATAGAATTTAATGTGATTATCTTTTATCATTAACACAATGTGTATAAATGTGTTTTATATGAATTTGTTCCATATTAATTTGTAAGGAAAGTCCATCCAGTTTTTGTCACAATATTTATGAAATGTATTTATGAACTACATTCCATTTATTTATCTATCTGTTTTAATTTATTTTATTTTAGACTGATCAAAGTATTAATTAATTGTGTAATAGGAAGGCTTTTCTTATTGGTGTAGATTGATTGACATCTGCTTATTAACATGCAAGTGAAGCAGCTATTTTTAAAAGTCTGGAGAAGTGTTCAGTGGAATGTGAAAGCGCTGACTGGCCTCCATATTTTGCTTTCTGTTTTAATAAACATTTTTTGATATACGGTCAGCTCCGATAGTTATGGTGTGCCTCTGAAAAATTATCTATTGGAATTTGTTGTTTTGCTTGCAAGAGGCACTTTATCCAGAGTTGTGTTCTTTTTTACTACAGTATTTTTAATGACTTACTGTTCGAAATTAATAAGGCATGATTCGATAAAATCCTAACTGATGTAGATACATTTGTCAAGAATGGTTTAAAAAGAAAACAAAAAAGAATCATCAGGAACACTTTAGAATATAAACAGAAAAGGGCTTATCCCGCTTGAGAAAGGTACACTAACCTGAATGGTGATAACGGTTACCAAGAGAATACTAGGGATCCCATTGATGAATCAGGGATGGTGCAAACAGATGTATGTGATAACAACGATGCTTTTTTAGACAGTCCAAAACAGCTGAGTCAGTCAGACCGGTTAAGTAACCGGGCACAATTTCAGAGTTCTGCGGATACAAGAACCCAGAGAAGGCAGAAATATCAACCAATAGGGAGATGGGGAGGTCAACGCCAAATGCGTTACGATCATTGGCATAATCAACAGAATTACAACAATTAGATTTTTCTGTACAGAGTAGTTATGAAATGCAAAATACTGGATCCACATTTGATATGTTTTCTGATAATAGTGATGAGTTTAATTTTGATGTTTTGAATGAAGTTGATTGTATTGATAATACAACTAATTTTAAGCAACAGGGTGATCAGGATTTTAAAATTTACAACTACTCTGACTTTATGATTATCGAGCATCATGTTAGTTTGTTTAAAAGAGGGTTTTTCATTCATCCCCACTTTTAGATATGAGATAGGGAGACTGTTGAGTAACCTTAGATTGTACACTAGGCTTCTTAACTTAAGGCTGTTTTTTGGTAATAGTACTACTTTAGAACAGGATTGCAAGCATATATGTTTCAAAAGAAGTAGTGTATTTATTCCACCCCACAACCCTTCTTGATATGATGTTCGAATGTCTGTGTGGTGCACAAATATGCAGATGTTTACAAAGAGAAACACTATTTAAAGATAACCTTACCACAGTAGAACAATTTTGTTTAAAAGAACTGTCTCATAGTAGCCACTATAGGGTTATGAAACCTGATAAAGTTGGGGGGTTGCTATTATGACAAACATTGATTATGAATGTAGAATGCATTTATTACTAAATGATGTTGACACCTATGATATGGTTTTGAAATTTGATGTGCAGCGAGCTTACATTAAAATTGATTGGCAACTTTATGAATTTTTGTGTGAAGGGATCATCTCACACAATGAATTTAAATATCTTTCAGTTGAACATCCCATTATTCCATCAATATTTGGTATTCCCAAAATCCATAAAAATGCTAATTGTCCATCATTTAGGCCTATTGTTGCGGCTAGGGGGTCTAAGACTGAACCCATCGTGGCCTGTATTGACATCACATGTAAGAATACTTTGAACAAACTACCGCACATTTTGAAAGATTTGTGGCATTTCTGGATTGCGTTAGGAATACCAATATTGATGGTTGTGAGGAATTTTGGTTTGTAACCATTGAGGTTGTCAATCTGTTTTCAGTGATCCCCCACCAGACTGGAATGGATATGTTTAGTAACAGTTTATTGAAATACAGTGATTTTCATCAAGTTAAAAGATATCTCTTGATAGAACTATTAGAGATGGTACTATTCAATAATTTCATAAGCTTCAATAGTGAATCTTACAAACAGACAACAGGGGTTGCAATGGGAGCCAGATATGCACCCATTTATGCTAACTTGGTATTAGCAGAGTGGGAACAAACATTTGTTTTCACCTCAGAATATAAGTCCAAATTATTGTTATAGTTACGATATTTGGATGATATTCTAATTTTTTGGAAGGGCTCTAAAACTGAAGCAGAGGCATTTATTAGATATCTGAATCAAACAACTGAGTTCCTCAAATTCGCAAATCATATAGATAAAAACAACATTGAATTTTTGGATATTCAGCTGTAAAAGGAGGATAGACAAATTCCCTCTAACATTTTCCATAAAAAAAACTTACAGTAATTATTTTTTTGCATTATGATAGTTGCCACCCTGACCACCAAAAAAAAAAAATGTGGTAAAGGGGCAAATGATACAGATATCCAGACTGATAAGCCAGGAAACAATTTTCCATTCTGAAATGTTACATTTGATTAATATGTTTAGACACAGAGGATACCTAATGGAATTACTTAATACATTTCATGCAGAGATTGAGAGGAGAAGACATTGTGATTTTAAGCCCATCCTACTGGATAGTACGAGAAATTACAATAATGCCAATATTCCTGTTATAGGCATCCCCAGTCAAAATTATTCTTCTGGTATGGTGATGAAGTTTAATCAAACAGGAACTAAAAATAGGAACATCATGAACTGTGTTTGGGATAGTGTCTTTACTCAAGAAATCAAAGATGCACTAGGCCCAGCTCCCAGATTTATTAACAGCAGAGGTTGTAATTTATAAGAATTATTTGAGAAAAATTCTATGCACCAGGACAACAGATCTACACGAATGGGTAAATGCGGTACATGTAGTGTGTGTAAATATATAAATGACGGACCATATGTACAGGTCAGCAGTTATAAGAGGACACTTAGGTGTCCAGGAAACTGCAATTGTAATACTAAGATGATAATCTGTGTTTCTACATGTCTATCATGTACCGCATTCTATGTTGGGATGACCACAAGGAAGCATAGACTTCGGATATTGGAACATAATACGGACATAAAAAAAAAAAAAAAAAAACTAGCAATGCCCTGTTTAATCACAGCAAGACTTGTGTTAATTTCAAAAAAATTATATTTTTTGTGATAGATAAGTTGCTGAAGAGGGACTTTGGGGGAGATTTAAAAACTTTACTAGCAGTCACGGAATGCCTTTGGCAGCTACGTCTTGATGCATCTAATGCACTAGGCATCAATGACAGCATTTCCATGACCTATGTACTAAAATATAAATCTCTGGTGTATATAAAATACAAGCTCCTTATGTATGTTCTTATGCATATTTTTATGCATATTTTCATGATTACCCATTTTATCATAACTGAATTTTTAAATATATTTTATTAAAATGTTTGTATTATGTTTAGTGTGATACATGCTTCATCTAATGTGACATTTATATATGCAATTTTGATACACAAACAAACATCATGGTTGAAGTGAAATGGACATTAGAGGGTACATTTTTCAAATATTAACAGGTACTCATGTGATTAATTGATTTCAATTGGTATTTAAGTGATTTTTCTGTTATGTGGACTGACTCTGAAGAAGCCCAATTGTGGAAGAAAGCGCTTAGTCAGTGTGTATTTTAATTAAAGCTGATGGTTCCCCTGAAGTGGGTTTGCTTTATCTTATTAGTTTTATGCTTTACTATTTTGTAAGTGACCTTTTATAGTAAATGTGGGACTCCACTCCAGGGATTGTTGTAGTCCAGTCCGGTTTGTTTTGTGCTACAGCCATATCTCTCAACCTGTGCAGGATATCTGGAGATAGCCTATCAAACTGGAGAGTCAATGGGCCATATGGTGATTGTGACTATTTCTCTCAGTAATGTATGGGTTGCTAGGGCTACAGCTCTTGTTTTAGCAGACATCTGACATATATGACATTTGACACTGTCATGTATTTTTTTCAGTACCTCGTGACATACCTCCTCAGATCATCGCAGTGATTTACCATAGGAATACAGGATGAATGATGCATACACCAATATTATGGGCCAAACGCTACCCATTCTTGCACAATCAAGCCTGTTTTGAGGTGTGCCTATGAGCAGTTTACTGCTGGAGCTGAGGAAACAGTCCAGCACCTTGGTGATACATTACAATGGTGGAATCTCTGTGCATTTCTGTTCTGGCCTGGTCTGATTTCCAGTCCATGGTTGGGTAATACAAGTCAGGCAGGATCAGAGTGACAGGCAGACTCCAGATAGATTTGTAGGAGATAAGATATGTGGAGGGTATGTGTCCTGGGTCAGATATGTTGGCCTATAGCTACCAGTACTTTGCATCAGGGACTTCTCAAAGGTTGACTGCACTTGGAGGGTCTTGTGTGTGTCAGACTGCTTGACCAGCCTGGAGGTGTGTGTGTGTCTCAAATATATGTATGGCCCACCTCATTTTGCTTAGATAGCCACATTTTGGGGTCAGGATATTGCATAGGATGAGTGATCAAGGAAGGGTGTGTTACTCCCCATGGCTGTAGGCCAGGGTTCTGTGGGTGCAGACATGTCACCATCTTCCAGGGTTAGGACTGCCTGCATGTGTGCATTCCCATGTTTAGACTCCGAGCCCTGCCTGTCGACTGTACAGAGTATCACAGAATCTCCATATTCATGACTCATATATCTGGTTGGTTACCCAGACAAGAGTAGTTTTCAAGGAAAAGTGTTTTTCAAGTCACTCAGGGTTGAAGTCAGATATTACTGACAGTTGAAATTGCAGTTTCAGACTTCATACCCTTCAGACATTCCATGCTACTACAATCATTCCATCAACTTTCTGACATTATTAGAGCAGTATTTGAAAGGTGAACTTCTCTGTGGACCTTTTTCGCCCCATTGTTCATGGTTTTGTCCAGATTTCTGGCTCTCTGACACTGGCATGTTTTCTCCTAGCAGTTAGCAGCATGGCCTTTCATTGCATTTTGTAGACTGTGTTAAGTTGGTGTTATGGACTCCATGGCACTCCCTAACAGGGCACTGTGGGTGAGGCATGGGAATTTATCAGAGGCCTGTAGACCAGGTGTGACAGATGCAGGCCATCTGTAGCAAGGCAGTGCATTCTAATGATCATATGTTCCCAGACTGCCGGTAGTGGACAACCCTGGGATGGCACCAGTAAGTTCACTGTGGGTGTTACTGACAATTGCTTTCTGTCTGTGTTGAGTCATCACTCTAGTTGATGTGTGGATGCTGTTTAATGCTACAGACATGTTACTGCATTTCTATGGGACTATGGGTGGGGGGTGACACATCTGTACACAGTACACATTTGCAGAGACTGTGCTGATATTTGCTTAACATTTTGGTCCAATTTAGCATTGTGGAGTGCCTTATATTTGAGACTACAGGCATAACAGTGTCAACCACAGGTCAGATTGTTCTGGCATAAACATTTGTAGTTTCAGACTTCTAACCTTTCAGAGCCATACTGCCACTGCCAGACCTGCTGTGATATCACTGTGTAAAGTCTGTAGGTGTGGATTTCATGGATGCTGCCATGTGGGGGTCTTTGCCAGACATTTCTGTATGGTTTTCCACAGTTAATTTGCTGGGTGAGGCTGGGGGTGGGTATGGGGCCCCCACTTTGACATCCATGCATGTGACCTATGACCCCCACCCAGTTATTTGGCTCACCACATATACTGCAGTGGTACTACTCAGCTATGATGGTACTGCCTAGTGTGGGTAGGCCAGTACTGGGAATACATATCCTACTCTCCCACAGAGTTGTCAGTTGTCTGCTGCTATCCCAGTAAGCCACCCATTCCCTTACTTGCTAGCATCAATACCATAGATATGTTATCAGATCCTTCTACTCCATTCATTTATTGTTAAGGAGACTGACATACCTTGTGTCTGAGACAGTTGTGAGGGCTGTGCTTCAGGGCTGACTATGTCGGATGCACACAGTAGACTGCCTATACATGGTAAGGTATAGGTGGTGTGATATTTGGCATCCATTTTACTGTGTGTGTGAGTCAGAGAGAGAGAGAGAGATCAGTTCACCGGGCCCTACAGTGTCAATGTATGTGCATGCATTGCCTCTTTGCCAAGGACAGGGCATACTGGGCATGCCTCTGTCTGCCTACAGGGGCAGGTTCAGGATGTTCCTTCTCTGAGTCCCTCTGTGCCTGTGAAGACCTTGGCAATTGTGGGGGGCTGTGTGGCCCTTCCCCATTTTGTTTCTGCTACAGTTGTTTCAGCAGGATCATATTGTGTAGCATGGCACATACTATGAACATGTGTGCACATGTGGCTGGAGAGTACTGCAAGGCTCCACCAGATATGTCAAGGCAGCAGAACTGTGACTTGAGCATCCCAAAACAGACGCTCTATAATGATCCTGGTTTGTGTGTGTGCCTCATTATGGTGTTTCTGTGTTGGTGTGCATTTCTGATGGGTGTCATCAGCCAATGCTCCAGTGCGTTGCCAGCATCCTCCACCAGATGGCCATATGGGATGTCCCTACTGGCAAATGCCTAGTACAGCTGTGATGAATGCCAGATGCAGGAATCATGATAGCTTCCAGGGCTGCCAGCACACACATTCACGACAATGCCCCCTGGGCATTGCACATGATGTAGCAGCTGATGGACTGGAAACCCTTGTGGTTTAGATACACCCTACTCTGGTCACTGGGTGATGCTCATGTGGATGTGCATGGCACCCAGTACCTCTGGGTATTCTGCTAAACAGTGGAAGAGATGCATATTGCTGGTCCTTTCCTCACTGGTGCTGGGGAAGTAAATGTGCTCAGCGGCATGTGGGCACATGGCATCCAGGAACTGGTGGAGTATCCTGGATGCAGATGCCTGTGAGACCCCCATGATATCCCCAGTTGGTCTTTGGAAAGTACCTGTGGCTAGTATTATTAAGGCTACACGTGGCTTGGTATCCACTGGGATGGGTTCCCCTCTGTCGGCTCTGGGTCTGAGGTGAGGCTGGCACAGCTCAACAAGTTGCTGGAGTATGTCCCTGTCTAGACTGTAGCACTCTACTATCTCCTGATCATGTAGGCTCTGGTAGGTTACCCTGGGTCTGAACACTCTTCTCCTCCTTCTCGGACTGAGTTGGTTGTCAGCATTATCCTTCTCAGCAGTCTCAGCCTCTTGCAAATACTAATAGATCAATGCAACAGCAGCCCTTAACAATTTTTGCTAGTTTTGTCAGTTAAAATTCCCCCATATGTGTACACCTATGGGGCAGAGTTTGTGGGAAAAAACAGACTGGAAGGTGTTTGCATAGTTTATAGTGGTGTGCTGCAGATGCTGCCTGTGTGAAACATTCCACCTGCCACCTATTCTACTTGTATTTGAGTGGCTATATTTTGCTTTTTCCCTTTTTTTTCCTTTTCCCTCTTCCCATCTCCACCCCCTTTAAGCCCCGAGGCACAGCGCAAATCCGCTGCCTAAATGTAAATAGTGATGCTATTTCCATTTTTTTAAGTCCCAGTGCACACCGTGCACACCCATTTAGCTAAGGTAAACACATTTTTGCAGAAATGGCCCTCATTGGACATGAACACGCTCTTCATTTCATGGTGTAAGACATTACAGCCTCAGACACACCCCCTTGCTTAGATGTGCTTAGCTAAGTGCAAACCCAGGCAACAGATCTGCAATGTGCTGACAGCAAGCATGACACACACCCTTTTCATGTTAACTGCTCCTCCTGCCTACACTCTCCTGTTCTAGCATCTACATGGTTAGGTACAGTATGTGGACTTTGAATATTTTGTGAGTTAGTAAATTCCCCCTCATTTGCATACCCCACTCCCTTAGTCCATAGTTACTGCACTACCCCAGAGCCTTTTCCCTTAACAACCACTGTTCCCTGGTAATGTTTTGATTCTGCATGCCATTTACTATAATTGCAAAATGCAGATTTCCCCTAAAATTGAGTTTTTACATTTTTTTTTTATTTGTGGCATGATCCCATTTGAGTGCTGCTGCCCTATGCTTAAATGGCCGAGATCAGCAAAGAAAAGCTTTGTTTTTTATTAAATTAAACACTTTCCCATGACAATGGCCATATATTTGCCCATTGGCATGACTAGAGTTTATAATACATGCTTTTATTTGAGCTGTCATGCCTCCATTTTGCTATTTGCAGAAATGTGTTCAGTTAGTAGCTGAACACATTTCTGCAACTAGCACTGTTCCTGCATGGATGGCTGCCTGCTTTCTGAATTGCTAATTCACCTAATTTGCATGGTTTTCACCAAAAAATAAGGTAATTAGCATTATGCATGACTTTTCTGCAGGAACAGTGTCAGCAGGCTCGTGCATGTCAGATCAGCTGTTAGCTGAATAGCTCGGTGGCCATATTCCATGCAGGACTGACTACACTGTTCCTGCATGGACTAAAACATTTAATGAATCCCGGGGTATGACTTTATTTAAAAACAAATGATACTTTGTTCCATATGTCTTTCTTTTATTGCCGTTTTTTTTATTGCTATAATTGGGTTTTCTTCTAAATGAATATAAACTCTATTGGCATCAATTCCAGTGTATAATTTATATGTCGTCAGAAGGCAATTTATTGGTCTATATTTTTTAGGCTAGCTTGCAGTTTCACTCATAAGTAGGAGCATTGTTTATCCTGTTGGTTAGCCAGGTTGGTGTCTGTTCAGGGTGTGCATATAAGTAGTTCTTACTCATGGTTAAATCTTCATGCAAAGATGTTAATATCTTTAACCAGATGTTTGGTAATGCACCTGGCCTGGGGTTTTCCAGTTAGAGACTTTTCTTAACTTTGTTTCAATCTCTCTGACTGTTCCTTCTTCCAATTTCATGTCCTGTATCTTTAAACTTCTTATTCTTTATTTTACGTCTTCTATCCATTAAGCATCTTTGTTATGTTCCATAGGACCTTCATAAATACTTCTCCAAAATGTGTCTATTTCTTTTTGGTGGTTTTCATTTCCTTTTACCTTTTTCCTAATTCTCTATAAAACTTTTTTGGGTAATAAATAAATTGCTTATTTTGTACTTTTCTTTTCTTGTTAACTGTGTATCCTCTAAATTTTTCTGCCTGTGCTGAGATTTTTAGTTTATTTGCGATAGTGCATGATAGATCCTGATCTGTTCTAATATGGCACATTGCTTTTATCACGTCTTTCTGTCTAAGTATATTTGTTGGTCTGTTCCCTCTTCTATACTCTTCTAACAGTGAGACTTCTTGTCTTTATTGCTTTATAGTTTTCTCTATTCAGTACTTCTAGGATGGTATTCAATTTCTTCCCTTCCTTTCCCTCAGTACCCTGTGTTCTTGTGGTAGAGCTTTATCAGTTATTAATTTAGCTGCACAGTAATATATCCTGTTTATGTCTGTTATATCGCATGGATCTCTAGGAACAATCCTAACTACTGTTTTCATTTGTTTCATAAAACTTCTAACTTTTGGGTTTTATTCACCTTCTGCAGTCTATTTCTTTCATTAATCTTGATATGTCTATCTGTCTCTACTAAATCATGCAACTCTTCTCTTAGTTCATTTTCTTCTTAACTGAGGGCACATTTTTTTGTTTTCCATTTCCTGTGGGCATTCTACATAAAGGTCTATAGCATCTTCTGCAATATATGAAAGTAACGAGGAAGTAGTTGAAAAAGGGGGAAGGTAATGGAAAAAAAGATAAAGTAATAAAAGATGACTTAGATAAAAATGTCATATTTCAGGAGGTTAAAGGTAACTGTACTGATAATGGCAACATGAAGAAGAAATTGAAAGTGATGATTCAGAAGTTTGTGAAGGGAGTGCAAAGGATGTTAGGAAAGTAAATTTGCTAGGTGCTAGGGTCAGGGTGAGGAAAAGAAGATTTAAAAATACATCAACAAAGATTAAAAAGAAAGGAGAGGAGTAGTTTTAGACATGTTTCAGTTAATAAAAACAGTGAAAAATCTCATTCTGATTATCAATGAATACTTGTACCTAAACTCCGAAAAATATTAAAATGTGGAAAGAATAAAAAATAAGAAAATGGAAATGTAAAATACTTCCCCAAAAGTTAAAAAGAAGGATAAATAATAATTTTAGAGTGCTTTCTGTAAATGTGAATAGTATTAGTATAACATGAACAATACAGATACCGGAATGGTGTGCTAAATGTGATGTAGATATTATTCTTGCAGAGGATGTAAGAGTCCTAATAAATGAAGAAGTATTGCAAACAGAATAAAATGTGGGGTACAAAAATAATATGGAATTTAAGAAGTGAATGCCGGAGTGCAGTATTGTATAAAAATAAAAAAAAAACACTAAAACTATTAGATGTAATGTTATAAAGATGGGAAGATTAACAGTTGTAGATGTGATGTGAAGACCATATATTTATAGAATTATATCATTATATGCATATACAAATGCAAGCAAAGAGAGAATCTGTTTCATCAAATACTATACGCGTGGTTAAAATTAAAATTATTATTGCCGGGGACTATAATCGTGATTTAAGGTGAAAATGTATAAACAAAGGGAAAGATGTTAAAAAATGCAAGATGTGATACAATATAAGTTAGTTATGTGGAATAAAAGACAATGGATTTATACAAGAGTTACATTTATATCTGAAATTGATTATTTTGTACTATCAGAAGTTTTTCGTGCAACAGATAGAATTACAGTAGAAACATTTTTTTCAGATTATTTATCAATATGAATGGAGGTGATTGAGGAAAGGAAGTATATTAAAATAGGATAGGGAAAAATAATTTTGACATTATGGAGAGTGGGAATCATTGTAGTTATGTGTGATACACAAAAATGAGTGCACAATAGACAAGATCAAAATACTGCCAACCTTTCATGTGACCTATAACCTGTACAATTCAATTGTAAAGCAAACATATCTGTTAGGGGAACAATAATAACAAATAACAATAGTACAACAACCTAGATGCATATGTGTGCACAGGCTGAATCTAGTACTGTGTTGAGGCAGATTTCGATATAACTACAGCAGTACATCTTATTGGGTACACTACAGCCATCAAATACAAAGACTTTTTGATTAACAGCAAATAACGATCAACTGTCCTACCAGGATTATCCTAACATATACCCAGTTGCCTGCTACAGAAACAGCCATGGTTCACATAGAGCTGAGAAAACTGCTAAAGGACCACATGTTTGAGATGTATCAGCCTGGAGAAGGGTACCAAAACATTTCCACTGCATTGCACATACCATGGAACACAGTGCTGACAGTCATCAAAAAGTGGTGGAAATATGGGGCTACAGTGACATTGTGAAGGAGTGGACATCCCACCAAAGTGTATGAAAATACAAGACCAAAACTGACCAGGGAGGTTGCCAGGAGCCCTACAGAAACAGTGAAGGAGTAGCAGGAATCTCCTGCAAGTACTGTGTGTGTACTACATGTCACAACAAACTTCCATGGTGTCCATATGTCCTGCCTAAATTGTAGGGTCGAAAGATGGCAGAAGTTCCTCACACCAAACAATATCCAGGCCTGGTGAAAGTCTGAAACAATACATCAGATCTCCAAACAGCAAGTGGGAAATTGTGTTATGGTAATATGGGACCACGGTTGAACTCTTTGGCTGCAATTCAGACAGGTGTGTTTGGCGCAATATCACCACTGCATCACCACAACACCACCCCCACGGTGAAGTATGGTGATGGCAGTGTCCTGCTTTGGAGTTGATGTTCACAAGATAGAACTGGGGCTGTAGTCAAGTTAGAGGGGATTATGAACAGTTCCAAACACTGGTCTCTTGTGGTTCCAAAATGTTCTGGTGTCTGCCACATAGCTGTGGATGGTGAGGACTTTCACCTTTCCATACAACAATGGCCCAAACCATAGATCCAAATCAACAAAAGGATGGCTTCACCAGAGCACATGCAACGTTCTGCACTGGCCGAATCAGTGCCCACATCTACGTCCAATAGGATATATGCAGGGTGACCTGAAGAGGACAGTGCAGAGGGGATGCCCTTGCAATCTGACATAGTTGGATGTGTTTTGCAAGGGAGAGTGTGCAAACATTGGCAAGTCAAGATGAGCCATGCTGATAAACACCTTCCCAACAGGTACGCATGCTGTGATTAAATCGATAGGTGCTTTAACAGAGTATTATTTTAAGAGTATGCACACTCATGCAACCAACCTACTGTACCTATTTCAGTTACCAGGTGTTACTTGTAACTGATGTTTATGATCTTCAGTTGGATTGCACAGGTTATATGTCATATGAAATGATGGGAATGTTATGACCTGATTTCTAAGGTGTCATGTGATATATCTCAACAACCTGGCATGTTAAAGTGTGTACACTTACTATATCCACTATAAGCTTGGGAAGTTGTATGAGTAGCTGGCTTTGTTTTAACATGCATGTACTGCAGGTTATGCAGTCTGCACCTCAAATTAGGACATTACTTAGTGGCACCAATCCACAAGCCAACCCAGTAATGTATCAGACAAACACAGGAGTTAGGAGGAACAGACTAAACATATGAGAAAAAAATGTAGACATTCAGCAAAACCCTGTACATTTGGGGAGTATGTTCTGTAGGAGTTGCCACAGTACTATACAGGTGAACAGCAATAATTCACATGGGAGGAGTGTGTGCTAGGTGAAAGGCCATCATCTACTAACACCACTCACGTATCCCAGAGGTATATATTAGTAGTAATGGTAATTGGAAAGGGCTGCACTGCATGATGCTAAGGGTCCATCCAGAGTGTGTATCTTATTGTCTGACTGTGTGTCATGAATGCCCCCAGTCATCTAATGTGAGGTCTGTGTAATGCCTTTGAGGCATCTCACTAGTGTGTGTGTGTGTGTGTGTGTGTGTGTGTGTGTGTGTGTGTGTGTGTGTGTGTGTGTGTGTGTGTGTGTGTGTGTGTGTGTGTATACCAGCAAACCTTATAGGGCCGGTAGTAATTTACATATGTTGTTTTTCCCTCACAGGTGGACATGGTGACTGTGGTCTCTCCCACTCTGATACAGATGTCAGTATCTCTGCAGACTCTGACCATGATGATACTCATATTGAGACAAAGGTGGGGTTGTCAGGGGCTGATACTGTACCATTGGTTGGAATCCCACTATTGTCATCCCAATCCCCGTACACAGTCACAGTGCTCACACATACCCCATCATCAGTGGCCACAGATAATGGACAGTTCATGGGGGATGGCATGGAACTGGCTAATGTGGTGACTATGGCAAGTGAGAGTGCAGGCACTAGCCATAGCTAGAGTGGTCCCACACAGGCAGATGGGCAGGGGTGCTCGGAGGATGATTGCAGCCCGCCATGCCCCTGTTGCAAGTGCCATGTCAGTAGTCACCAGACACACATTTCGGGCCATCATGTGTGCACAGGCAATAATGAACATAATACCATACATATACGAAGGGTCATGGATGAGCACATCCATGGTGTCCTTGGTGATATGAATTCACTGCAGCCATCTGTGTGCAGACTAGGGTCATGGATAGATGGTGGGGGGAGACCTTGGCACTCCTCGACCATGGAATATCTGTGCTTGAATGTTTGGTGGACACTGGCCAGCAGCCATATGGCTGTAAGGCAGCACCATGATCAGCTAAGGGTCTATGTGAACATGCACCATCACATTCCCATGCTGTCAGTACCACCAGCACTACTAAAGGGGGTGTGCTCTCCATGCCATAATGAAGCAGGCCATGGGCACATGCTCCTGGCCAGTCCCAACAGGGACATTGATCCAGCAGGCAGCAGTCACCATCGGGGAGTAGTACTGCATCTGGACTCAGCCCTGGTGGTGCCAGTGATACCTTCGACAGGCCCAGTTCCCATGTCAGTGGCCAGAAATGGTGAACTGTACACCCCGCCATGTATGGTCCACAGCTGTCCAAAATACCCCTGTGTAGAGCACCCACATGGCGTGACTGTGTGCATACAAACACACACAAATCACCATCAGAAAAGTCACCCCCACACACCACCCTTGCACAGCTCATTTAATGAACACCCCCCAAACACACACACATGATGTCAATAGTATGGCCCAGTCTAGGCTTCTGGAATTCCCACACAACACCCTGTGCATATGATGATACCTATGCCACATCCATGCCATCCATACCATCAGTGCAGGGACATGCTTATATGGGTCAGATGCACAGGGTGACTTTATTAGAGTGTAGCTATTTAATGTTGTGTAAGGTGCTGTCATCTGGCATTTGTAATGGGTACACATCAGAGTGTGTGTGTACCTTTTCAGCCATGATGCATTATTGGTGTTAGTAACACTAAGCAAATGTGTTCTCACATGCTGTATTCTGTTTGTGTTCCAGGTATCTGTGTCAGCAGGATGTGGCCCTGCAGACATCACTAACGAGGGGTATGGCAGTGTTGTAACACATTGACAATGTCATTGTTGAGGTACAGCTTTATCTGCACACATTTCCCATGTCTGTGTAACATTTCTTGCATGTGCCTCACAGCTTATATGGTTGAGGGGTTGTATCTCAGTCTATGGTGGTTGAAAGCAGCTGTAGTACAGTGGACAATGATAAGTGTGGTGGGTGGAACACACCTCATATTGATAACGTCCTCAACCCCAGAGGATAGTGTGCCAACCAAACGCACAGAGAATACTGTTCACACACACACACACACACACACACACACACACACACACACACACACACACACACACAAACACACACATGCATGCACAGGATCACAGTTGCCAGTGTTGTGTTTGGAGCCCCTACCCATCACGGTGTGGTACAACACTGTTATGCAGTTGTTGCAAGTGGCACATGACTACTAGTGTGATGAGTGTTACACGGTAACTGTAAGGTGAATAGCATCACATGGCCTTGTGGGATATGGCAATGGTGGTTGTACTGGGTGTGAGAGTACTCATACTAGTGTTGCATACAAGTCTACACACTCAGAACCAATGCTGTACACACCAATGTGTGCGCACATGCGCACACACACACACACACACACACACACACACACACACACACACACACACACACACACACACACACACACACACACACACACACACACACACACACACACACACACACACACATACACACACACACACACACACACTTCCCAGTACTGACATTAGCAGACCAACCTATCTTGTTATTCGTACCATACTATTCCATACTGTTGCACAGGGCTTATAGGGATCAAGAGTATCTACAGATACCACTACAGTTGATGTGAACAGCAGGCCTCATACAGTACATTTAGGAATCTGTACTATGTGTACCATGGTATAAAATATGAAACCATACCCATCCAATGGATGTCATTCACACAAAACGCACACACACAAGATAATCTTCTCTCACACACATTTGCCGGGACTGAGATTAGAACCCCTACCTATCTATTTATTGTTACATATTTATTGCACGTGCCTCGGAGGTTATGAGGTGGCATTTGTCTGAAGGTACTTCTAAGGCGAGGGACATTACCAGGTCTTACAAATTATGAGAATGGGTGATGTACTAGGTGCGAGAGGCCATGAAATACTGTAACCCACACATATGCACTCTTACACACAATAATACACACACACACACACACACACACACACACACACACACACACACACACACACACACACACACACACACACACACACACACACTTGCCAAAACCCATCTTAAAACCCCTAGCTATGTGGTTATTGGTATTATAGTATTATTCAGTTACTGCACACACCACATAGCTTATAGGTTGTGAAGTGTCCCAAGGTACCTATATGGTGAATAACATCTGCAATACTTGTAAGGTATGGCAATGGTAGTTGTACTTGCTGAGACGGGCCACCAACTACTTTCACCAACATGTTTACACACTCACAAACACTTTAATGCACACTAATTCACACACACACATTTGGCAGTACTGAGATCCATAGGTTCAATGAGTCATAGGTGTGTATGTGACAAATGGCCATGGAGGCTTTACAAGGCTAGCCTATGGTAATACACTGGCATCATGCCACCTGACGATACTCCCCAGTGTGTCTACTGAGTATAGTCACTGGAGTGATCCCCAGGGTGAGTATTCTATTCCCCATCCACTCAATCTGATTTCTCCTGAAGAGGGCCAGTGATGTGCTTGGCTTGACATGTATGTCTTGTCTATTATATAGCGTGGCCAGTCTCTGGGTTGTGAACCTGTCCCTCCAGCATGTCCTGTTGATTGTGAGGATGGGGTTGTGGTATCTGGGGCATGTTGTGTGGACAGATTGGTTTCCTTGGATGTAGCATTCATGACAGGGTTGAGTTAAACATGGCTGCGTATGTCAGGCAAAGATCGCACCTTAGTAGCCAATATGAGACAGAGATTCATTGCAGTTGTTGGAGTCTGTCTGTATGGAGCAAGTATGTAATACCTAAGATCCTCTTTGTGATGTACATTTGCAGCCTCTCCTGTTGTTGCTGGTGTCCAGTGTGGTACATGTCAAATGAGCCATAGTACATATTGATTGGCCTACTGTGGGGAGTGTACAGGGAAACACTGTCCTTTTACATCCTGGATTCAACACCCTTAGTCAGGAGAAGAGACACATGGAAGGACTTTTGGAAGACAGTGGCACTGTGGTGGTCACCATAGAGCTCACTTTCAACCTGTGTTCCCAGTTCCATTATACCAACATCAATGTTCAGTGGACTAACATCAATGTACTACTTTATGGGAACCATGTCATACCCAAAGGTGATGGTGGCACATCATCTGGCATTAAACTTATGTCCAGGGTTTTAACAGCAGTCATAGGTCTCAGAGAGGCCTTCATGAAGGATGTCAACCTCACGTGGGGGGTAATAATATTACCCACCTTGTAGACATCTGCAAACATTGTCAGCCAGGGTGCATTGTTATTGGGCTGGTCCTCAGGGACTTGGATCCCAAACATGAGGGGACCCAGGTCCACAACCTGTGGGAATTCCACTCATGACTGTTCAGCAGTCTGACATAGATTCCGCTGCTTTCACACTGTGGGTTCTATCTGTGAGCCAGTTTGCAGGCCACCTACTGATGTATGGATTGCTTCCTACCTAAGTGTGTTTATGTATTATTCCTGAGTGGGAAGTGATATTCAAGGATTAGATGGGCAGCCTATCTTATTATCTATTCCATACTGTCACATAGTTAATGCACATGGCACAATGCTTATAGGGCTGCAGAGTGTCTACAGGTCGCTCTACAGTGGATGACAACTGTGGGCCTTTTAATGTGGACACTGGGACATGTACTGGGTAGGCAACAGCAAAAAGTTGAAAAATCCACCGCCAGTGGATATGGTTCTCACACAAACACCACACAGACAGGATACTGTTCTTACACATACACACTTGCCTGGACTGAGATAAGAACTCCTTCCTATCTATTTACTGCTTCTACAGTGTTACTCATTTATCACACATGCCATGGAGCTTAGAGGGCAAAGGTTGTCCAGAGGTACTTCTAAGGTGAGGAACATCACCAGCCCTTGTAAAGTATGGCAATGGGTGATGTACTGGGTGAGAGAGACCACAAAATACATTAAACTACACATATACACAAACACATTTGCCAGTAATGAGATTAGATCTCCTATCTAGCTAGTTATTTATACTATTGTGTTATGCAGTTATCATACACTCCACAGAAATTATGGGGCTGAAGCCTAAGGAAATGGACTTCTAAGGTAACTGAAATCTGTATTGGGTTTGAATGGCCCCAAACTCTGTAACTTATAAACACACACAAACACTTTTACATTTGCCAGGACTGAGATTACAACTTTTACCTAACTATTTATTTGTAATATAGTGTTACACAGTTATCACATGCGCCACACAGATTATGGGGCTGAGGTTTGACAAAAGGGACTTCTAAGGTAACTGATATCTGCAGTACCACTAAAGTAAGAAAAGGGAAGTGTGCTAGGTTTGAATGGACTCAAAATTTTGACTTATAAACACACACACACACACACACACACACACACACACACACACACACAATTTTACATTTGCCAGAATTGAGATTAGAACCCCTACCTAACTAGTTATTTGTATTACAGTGTTACACAGTTATTACATGTGCCACAGAGCTTATAGGGCTGAGGCCTGATGAAGGGACTTCTAAGGTGACTGATATCTGCAAGACTGCTAAAGTAGGAAAAAGAGAAGTGTACTGGGTTTGAACGGACCCAAAATCTTTAACTTATAAACACACACACACACACACACACACACACACACACACACACACACACACACACACACACACACACACACACACACACACACATGCACTTTTACATTGGCCAGGACTGACATTAGAACTCCTACCTAACTAGTTATTTGTACTATAGTGTTACACAGTTATTGGACACACCACAGAGCTTACAGGGGTGAAGCCTGATGAAAGGTACTTCTATGGTGACAGACATCTTCAGGACTGCTAATGAAGGGCAATGGGAATTGCACTGGGTGGGGAAGGCCTGTTAATTCCTAGATCCCACTGACATTTCTCTAAGTGTATGAGCATGCCCAGTGTGACCTTCTATAGTAAATGTGGGACTCTATTACAGGGATTGTTGTAGTCCAGTCCGGTTTGTTTTGTGCTACAGCCATACCTCTCAACTTGTTGGTACAGGATATCTGTAGGTGGCCTATCAAACTGGGGAGACAATAGGACACATGGTGGTTGTGACTATTTCTCTCAGTAATGTATGGGTTGTTAGGGCTACAGGGCTTGTTTTAGCAGATATCTGACATATATGATATTTGACACTGTCATGTATTGTTTCAGTACCTCATGACATACCTCCTCAGATCATCAAAGTGATTTACCAGAGGAATACAGGCTGAATGATGCAAACACCAATATTATGGGCCAAATGCTATGCATTATTGCACAATCAAGACTGTTGAGAGGTGTGCCTATGAACAATTGACTGCTGGAGGTGTGGAAATGGTCCAGCACCTTGGTGATATATTACAATGGTGGAATCTCTGTGCATTTCTGTCTGGCCTGGTCTGATTTCCAGTCCACAGTTGGGTAATATAAGCCAGGCAGGATCAGGGGGACAGGCAGACTCCAGATAGATTTGTAGGGGATAAGATATGTGGAGGGTGTGTGTCCTGGGTCAGATATGTTGGCCTATAGCTACCAGTACTTTGCATAGGGGACTTCTCAAAGGTTGACTGCACTTGGAGGGTCTTGTGTGTGTCAGACTGTTTGACCAGCCTGGAGGTGTGTGTGTGTTTCAAATATATGTATGGCCCACCTCATTTTGCTTAGATAGCCACATTTTGGGGTCAGGATGTTGCATAGGATGAGTGATCAGGGAAGGGTGTGTTACTCCCCATAGCTGTGGGCCAGGGTTCCATGGGTGCAGACATGTCACCATCTTGTAGGGTTAGGACTGCCTGCAATGGGTGCATTGCCATGTTTAGACTCCTAGCCCTACCTGTCGACTGTACAGAGTATCACAGATTCTCCAGATTCATGACTCATATACCTGTTTGGTTACCCAAACAATTGTGGTTTTCAAGGAAAAGTGTTTTACAAGTCGCACAGGGTTGAAGTCAGATATTACTGACAGTTGACATTGCAGTTTCAGACTTCATACCCTTCAGACATTCCATGCTATTATAATCATTCCATCAACTTTCTAACACTATTAGAGCAGTATTTGAAAGGTGAACTTCTCTGTGGACCTTTTTCACCCCATTATTCATGGCTTTGTCCAGATTTATGGCTCTCTGATGCTGGCAGGTTTTCTCCTAGCAGTAAGCAGCATGGCCTTTCTTTGCATTTTGTAGACTGTGTTATGTTGGTGTTATGGACCCTGATGACACTCCATAACAGTGCACTGTGGGTGAGGCATGGACATTTGCCTGAGGCCTGTTGGCCAGGTGTGACAGATGCAGGATATCTGTAGCAAGACAGTGAATTCTGATGATCATATGTTCCCAGGCTGCCGGCAGTGGACAACCCTGGAATGGCACCAGAAAGTTCACTGTGGTTGTTACTGACAGTTGCTTTCTGTCTGTGATGAGCCATCACTCTAGTTAATGGGCGGATGCTGCTTAAGGCTACAGACATTTATTGCATTTATATGGGACTATGGGGGGCTGACACATCTGTACACAATACACATTTGCAGACATTGTGCTAATATTTGCTTAACATTTTGGTCCCATTTAGCATTGTGGAGTGCCCTATCTTTGAGACTATAGGCATAACAGTATTATTTTTATTTATTTTTTTATTTATTTTACATTTGTTAACCGGGATAGTCCAACTGGATATATGTCCATTTACAGTGGAGGCCGGGAGAAAAAAAAAAACAAAAGCAAAAAACAAACAAAAAAAAAAAAAAAAAAAACAAAAAAGTATATGATTGAAAAGACAAAAACAAATACATTTTAGAACATGGAGTCAGAAGTTGACATTAATAATATTGTAAAAGGAACCACAAGCTTACATAGGTCAGATTGTTCTGGCATAAACATTTGTAGTTTCAGACTTCTTACCTTTCAAAACCATACTGCCACTGCCAGACCTGCTGTGATATCACTGTGTAAAAGTCTATAGGTATGGATTTCATGGATGTTGCCATGTGGGGGCCTTTGCCAGACATTTCTGTATAGTTTTCTACAGCTGATCTGCTGGGTGAGGCTGGGGCTGGGTATGGGACCCCCACTTTGACATCCATGCATGTGACCTATGACCCCCAGTTATTTGGATCACCACATATACTGCAGTGGTATTTCTCAACTAGGCTGGTACTACATAGTGTGAGTAGACCAGTACTGGGAATACACATCCCACTGTCCCACAGAGCTGTCAGTTGTCTGCTGCTATCCCAGTAAGCCACCTCATTCCCTTGCATGCTTGCATCAATACCATAGCTATGCTATCAGAACATTCTACTCCATTCATTTATTGTTAAGGAGAGTGACATACCTTGTACCTGAGTCAGTTGTGAGGGTGGTGCTTGAGGGCTTACTATATCGGATGGACGCAGTACACTGCCTATACATGGTAAGGTATAGGTGGTGTGATGTTTGGCATCCATTTTACTGTGTGCGTGTGTGTGTCTGTGTGTGTGTGTGTGTGTGTGTGTGTGTGTGTGTGTGTGTGTGTGTGTGTGTGTGTGTGTGTGAGTCAAAGAGAGAGAGATCAGTCCATCGGGCCCTACAGTGTCAATGTATGTGCTATGCATTGCCTCTTTGCCAAGGACAGGGCATACCGGGCATGCCTCCATCTGCCTACAGGGGTAGGATCAGGCTGTTCCTCCTCTGCGTTCCTCTGTGCCTGTGGAGACCTTGGCAATGGTGGGGGGCTGTGTGGCCCTTCCCCATTTTGTTCCTGCTACAGCTGTTTCAGCAGGATCATATTGTGTAGCATGGGACATACTATGAACATGTGTGCACATGTGGCTGAAGAGTACTGCAAGGCTCCACCAGTTATGTCAAAGCAGCAGAACCATGACTTGAGCATCCCAAACACATGCTCTATAATGATCCTGGTTTGTGTGTGTGCCTCATTATGGTGTTCTTGTGTTGTTGTGTGCACATTTCTGATGGGTGTCATCAGCCAGTGCTCCAGTGCATAGCCAGCATCCTCCACCAGATGGCCATATGGGATGTCCCCACTGGCAAATGCGTAGTACAGGTGTGATGAATACCAGATGTGGCAGTCATGATAGCTTCCAGGGCTGCCAGCACATACATTCATGATAATACCCTGGGCATTGCATATGACCTGGCAGTTGATGGACTGGAACCTCTTGCCGTTTAGATAGAACCTACTCTGGTCACCAGGTGGTGCTTTGATGTGGATGTGCGTGGCACCCAGTAACTCTGAGTATTCTGCTACACAGTGGAACAGATACATATTGCTGGTCCTTTCCTCACAGGTGCTGGGGAAGTAAATGTGCTCAGCAGCATGTGGGCGCATGGCATCCAGGAACTGATGGAGTACTGGATGCAGATGCCTGTGAGACCCCCATGATATCCCCAGTTGGTCTTTGGAAAGTACCTGTATCTAGTATTCTTAAGGAGACATGTACTTTGGTATCCACTGGGATGGGTTCCTGTCTGTTGGCTTTGGGTCTGAGGTGAGGCTGGCACAGCTCATGTTGCTGAAGTATGTCCCTGTCTAGCCTGTAGTGCTCTACTATCTCCAGATCATGTTGCCCCTGGTAGTTTACCCTGTGTCTGAACGCTCTTCTCCTCCTCCTTGGTCTGAGGTGGTTGTCAGCATTATCCTTCTCAGCACCCTCAGCATCTTGCACATACTGATACATCAGTGCAACAGAAGCCCCTAACAATTTTTGCTAGTTTTGTCAGTTAAAATTCCCCCATATCTGTACATATATGGGGCAGAGTTTGTGGGGAAAAACAGACTGGAAGGTGTTTGCATAGTTTATAGTGATGTGCTGCAGATGCTGCCTGTGTGAAACATTTCACTTGCCACCTATTTTACTTGTATTTGAGTGGCTGTATTTTGCTATTTCCCTTTCTTTTCCTTTTCCCCCTTCCCATCTCCACTCCTTTTACGCCCCGAGGTGCGGCATGCAAATCCACTGCCTAAATGTTAACAGTGCTGCTATTTCCATTTTTTTAAAGTCCCAGTGCACACCTCGCACACCCATTTAGCTAAGGTAAACACATTTTTGCAGAAATGGCCCTCCCTGGACATGAACACGCTCTTCATTTCATGGTGTAAGACACTACAGCCTCAGACCCACCCTCTTGCTTAGCTGTGTTTAGCTAAGTGCAAACCCAGGCAACGTATCTGCAATGTGCTTATAGCAAGCATGACACACACCCTTTTCATGTTAACTGCTCCTCCTGCCTACACTCTCCTGTTCTAGCATCTATATGGTTAGGTGCAGTGTATGGACTTAGAATATTTTATGATTCAGTAAATTTCCTCTCATTTGCATACCCCACTTGCTTAGTCCATAGTTACTGCAGTACCCCCAGGGCCTTTTCCCTTAACAACCACTGTTCCCTGGTAATGTTTTGATTCTGCATGCCATTGACTATAATGACAAAGTGCAGATTTCCCCAAAAATTGAGTTTTTACATTATTTTTATTTTCGCCATGATCCTGTTTGCACGCCGCTGCCCTATGCTTAAATTGCCGTGATCGGCCATAAAAAACTTTGATTTTTTTATTAAATTAAACACTTTCCCATGCCATTGGCGATATATTTGGCCATTGGCATGACTAGAGTTTATAATACATGCTTTTATTTGAGCTGTCATGCCTCCATTTTGTTATTTGCAGAAATGTGTTCGGTTAGTAACCGAACACATTTCTGCAACTAGCACTGTTCCTGCATGGATGCCTGCCTGCTTCCTGAATTGCTAATTCACCTCATTTGCATGGTTTTGAGGTAATTAGCATTCTGCATGGCTTTCCATGGAGGAACAGTGTCAGCAGGCTCATGCACGTCAGATCAGCTGTTTGCTGAATCGTTCGGCGGCCATATTCCATGCAGGAACAGCTACACTGTTCCTGCATGTAACAAAACATTTAATGAATCCTGTGGTATGACTTTATTTAACAACAAATGATACTTTGTTCCATATGACTTTTTTTATTGCCATTTTGTTCTGTTGCCATAAGTGAGTTTTCTTTTAAATGAATATAAACTCTATTGGTATCAATTCCAGTGTATAGTTTATATGTCATCAGAAGGCAATTTATTGGTCTATTCTTTTTAGGCTAGCTTGTAGTTTCACTCATAAGTAGGAGCATTGTTTTTACTGTTAGCCTGGTTGGTGTCTGTTCAGGGTGTGCATATATAGTTCTTACTTATGGTTAAATCTTCATGCAAAGATGTTAATACTTTTAACCAGAAGTTAGGTAATGCACCTGGCTTGGGGTTTTCCAGTTAGAGGCTTTTCATAACTTTGTTTCAATCTCTCTGGCTGTTCCTTCTTCCAATTTCATGTCCTGTATCTTTAAACTTCTTATTTTTTCTTTTACTTCTTCTATCCATTAAGCATTGTTGTTATGTTCCACAGGATCTTCATAATACTTTTCCAAAATGTGCCTATTTCTTTTTGGTGGTTTTGAATTCCTTTTACCTTTTTCCTAATTCTCTATAAAACTTTTTTAGGTCATCAATAAATTGCTTATTTTGTACTTTTCCTTTATATTTAACTGTGTATCCTCAAAGTTTTTTCTGCCTGTGCTGAGATTTTTAGTTTGTTATTTGCAATAGTGCATGATAGATCCTGATCTGTTCTAATACTGCACATAGTTTTTATCATGTCTATCTTTCTAAGTATTTTTGTTGATATATTCCCTCTTCTCTTCTAACAGAGAGACTTCTTGTCTTAATTGCTTTATAGTTTTCTCTATTCAGTACTTCTAGGATGGTATTCAATTTTTCCCCTTCCTTTCCCTCAGTACCCTGTGTTCTTGTGGTAGAACTTTATCAGTTATTAATTTAGTTGCACAGTAATATATCCTGTTTACTTCTGTTATATATCGCATGGATCTCTATGAACAATCCTAATTACTGTTTTCATTTCTTTGATAAAACTTCTAACTTTTGGGGTTTTATTGACCTTCTGCAGTCTATTTCTTTCATTAATCTTGATATGTCTATCTATCTCTATTAAATCAAGCAACTCTTCTCTTAGTTCATTTTCTTCAAAACTGAGGGCACATTTTTTGTTTTCCATTTCCTGTGGGCACATTCTCTTCAATTTCATCCTGCACCATCCGTTACTCTGTGATATGGGAACTCACTAGCCTATCACTCCATGACATTCATTACGTCAGAGTTTCCACAGTTTCCTGTTCTTTCCCTTGCTATCCAGCTTCAAGTGAATGTTTATACATTTATGGAGACCCACAGTTCCACCATGTTGCATCACTGCTGGTATTGGTGTCTCCACACTAAACTTTTCATTTTGTAGATAGTCAAGTCATTATCAATTTATTTAAATTTTGCCTCACTATTCCTCTTTCTTACTTTGCCACTTTGTGAAAGTTCTTTTTCATGAAATATTCCATATCTCTGTGCTTTTGCCTGTATCTCTCTCTTTAAATACTTCAGAGATGCATTTTTTTTGTATTGATTAGTTTGATTTTCTCCTTTGTGTATATATGAAAGTGGATGTACTTCTAAATCCAGTAGTTCCAGAATCCTGAAGACGAAAATACTGGGAAGCAATAATCTTAGGAGATACAAATATTAACTGGGCCTCCATTCAGTTCTTACAAACCATAACATCCCACTCTCTACAATTTTTTCCCAGCTGATCTCATCTGTAACACCTCTCAAAAAATCTCTAGTGGCAGTATATTCTGGATTATTCTAATCTCTCTCAATCTTTTTTCTCTCAGACAGTCTCTCTTCCTTCCTACCTTTACCCTTTTACTCACCGACTCACCCACCTCACCACCCACTCACATAATTATCACATCATCACTCTATCCTGACAAAAAAAAAAAAAACTTTAAAACTTAACTTTCAAACAACTAAAAAAAAGCAATAAAAAAAACACTCTAAAAACATTATTGCATGATTTCTTCACCACTCACTTTCAACAAGAATTCTTGAAACTACTAGACTCCCAAGCTCCCAAAGGACAAAGAGGAAAATTAAAAAACAAAAACTTATCTTAAGCACACTACAAAAGCACATGCACAGATGGCACAGAAAAAAACTCTACCAGATAAAAAACTTCAAAATATCCCTAAAAAAAAGCTCATATCATCAAAAAAATAAAAAAAAAGTAAAAAAAATACGACAAAATAATCTGATAGATATCAAGCAGTAAAATGGAAAAGGCCACCTCCTCATTTCTTAATAGCCCTACTGAGTTCCCTCCCATACATACTGTCCTTCTCTTTAATGTATTTATAAATGATTTCAACAACTCTATCCATCTCTCAAACATTCCAAATCTACTAGAAATCTACATACCAACTCATCCCCCAGAAAAACATCTCTATACCTGCAACCACTTCATTTTCAAAAAATCTCTCCATTCACATCTAGTATCTCAGTGGTGCTCTGTTCCCCCCCCACCCACATAACTAACATTGGCAATCTCCTTCCTCCCTTCCTGCTCCTGCTTAAATTTATATTATTATTCACTTATTAACTCCTATATTATATTTATTTTTATGGGTATTATTTCTAAAAATCTTGACTGCACCTCCTAGTGTATGCTTCCTAATATATAATGTCTTTTCAGTATTACTTTTGCAACATTCCTTCTCTCTTAGTTCTGCATCATATGTAAGTTTCAGTTTGTTTGAATCTTAATTTTTGTATATATAATTACTGTAACTAGATTATTTTTTTTTTTCTCCCCAGGACTCCATTGAAAATGGGTTCATTTTGGCCCAATGGACTATCCTGGTAAACCAACTGAAAATAAATAAAAATAATAAATAAATGACACTCACAAAACTTAAAATACTGATCCATGCAAGTTTTCCCAGGACAAGTAAACACTTGCCCAGTACAACAGTAAAATACACCGCACCATCTAAAACTCATCTACATAGGGGACTATACCCCACACACTCCCCCTAACTATATATACCAACTCCAGGATCACACAACAGTGGAGAAACGTACATAAATCTCAACTGTACAGATTTTTTTCAGAATGTCCAGATTTTGGCCTCATATTTTTTTGGTACGTTTTTTTATAAAATTGTGTTTTTTGGGCGAATTAGTGGTAAATCATTAAAGACAGAAGTTAGAAAATAATGGCAAACATTTGGGTTTGACTTCATACCATACAGAAAATTCATGCTAGTGCAAAACCTGCTATTCTGTCAACTTTCTAAGTTTGTAAGAGCAATATTTAAAAATTGTCCCTATTTTTGGGCCTTTGTCCCACTTTTATTTCTGCCTTAGTCCAGATTTCTTGCTCTGAGAGGTTGAGAGGTATGAAATGGCATAATTCCCCATGTTTGGCAGGTGTTTACTTGCCCTGGAAAAACTTACATTGTTCAGTATTTTAAGTTTTGCGATGTCATCTCAGTATTTCATCTTTGGGATTCTGCAATTATGGTATTTAGAAGAAGACCTGTGGCAGCATATCAGATTTATTTTTCTTTACAGTGTCCATGTTTTTTTACACCTTTTAAACACCTCTGTTTTTTTTTTTTCTTTACATTTTCTCACTTCCTCTGTTGCTTCTTTTTCCATGTGACCTGATGTTTCTTTGTCAATAAAATACTTCTTGTTGATCTCTTCTATTAATGAATATACATTTTTGTCTGTAGCTTTTGACAAATTTTCTTGTGACAAAAATGTACAATAAGTTCTCTCTTATTCTTGCTAAGTATCCACCTCCTTATAATTATGTGGTTTTTGCTTGATGGCAACCATAATGTCTTTCTTATCATCAACTGTCCACTTTGTCATCTCTGTGCTTCATTCTTGACCTGTCAGTTTTTGTGGTTACTGTGGACTGCTTTTTGCATCTACCTTGGGGAGCACTCAAGGTTAGCAGCTACCCTACCATATTTATTACCTCTATTTATAGGCAACATTACAAAATGTCTGTACTGTACATTGGCTGAATATGCAGTAAAGATGAGCTTGGCTTCAAGTTAGAAAAACAATGCAGTTATTTTAGGTTTATTTATTTAAGATATAAGCAACCAAATTAGTTAAAGCCCTAAGCTGTGATGATGCAGTTCATTAACCATAAATGTGGATATAGTCAGTGTTCTGCAGCTGATGGGAATATACCGTTACAGTTTCTTGACCAGGTTAGTCCCACTTGGCTATTGGCCTCTTTTTAAGGGGTGACCTAAGGTATTATCTTTGGCAAGAGTATGGGGAAGCTTCCCCTACTCTTTTCATTGTAAGGAGGAAGGTGTTTACTGCTACACTTCATATTTATGTCCCTGGTGTGGAACCAGCTATGAAAAGCTGTGCAGTAACAGAGGGAGAAGAGAGTTGTTCTATTAGTGATAGTGGTGTGATTCTGTCAGTCAGACAGCAAACTGTTGAAAAGTGAGTGGATATTGCAAATATTCAGCATCTATCTGTCTTTAAACCTTGGGATTTTGAAGAAGTTGTTGTAACTATAATTTCTTCTGGAGGTCTGCTTAAGGAAAGGATGGCAGGTTTATTGAACAAAGGTGATTCTGAAGAAGAGTTTGAAAGTTCATGGTTGGATTTATCAAGAAATGGTTTTCAAAACAGACACTGAGTTGGGCAGAAATGAAATGTGTCTTGAGTTGAATGGACATAAGGTTAGAAGTGGAATGCAATCTAGAAAATCATATGCTGATGCAGTTGGAAGAACAAAAGGCGCTGTAAACTTTATTAAAAAAGACAAAAAGGTTTGTTTAGATAAAGAAAAAGAAGAAATAATTTACAGATATTTGTGTGGGATAATTTAGTGTTACCTTTGGGTTTTGAAGCAAAAGGCATTAGATGCTTGAATCACTTGGGAAGGAGCCATTTTGTGACTGAAGACTTAATGGAAAAATGTTAGTTAAATTATGAAAAATGGACTATTACACATGGCATGAGTTTATATTTTTGGGAAAAGGACTTGCATAAAAAGTGTTTGTTCAGAGTTGTACTCATGAAACTGAGTGAAAAGATGTTATTTTTTTTATTTATATCTTATTCAGTTTTGAGATTTTGAAAGTTAATGATAAGAGGGGTACTGTCTGAATATGCAGAGTGGAATGGGTGGTAGGAAGTGGATGTTATTTTAAAATATGGAATTGATGTGATAAAGTATTTACTAAGTGTTATATATACACATATGCTATTAGAGGAACAATTAGGTGTATGGGACAGCCAAAACTTTTTTTGTTTTCGGGGGGGGGGGGGTTCAATCATCTAATGTAATCAATATGGGTAAATAGGATATATGATAAATAAGTGTAAAATGTAATGTAGAATATTGATTGCAAAAAGAATAATAATATAATATTAAGAAGGTTGATGAAGAAATAATTGCAATATATGAAAGTAATGAGGAAGTAGGTGAAAAGGGGAAAGGTGTTAATGAAAAAGAAGATAAAGTAATAAAAGATGACTTAGATAAAAATGTCATATTTCAGGATGTTGAAGGTAACTGTACTGAGAGTGTTAACATGAAGAAGAAATTGAAAGTGATGATTCAGAAGTTTGTGAAAGGAGTGCAAATGATGTTAGGAAAATAAATTTGCTAGGTGCTAGGGTCAGGGTGAGGAAAAGAAGATTTCAAAATACATCAACAAAGATTAAAAAGAAAGGAGAGGAGTAGTTTTAGACAGTTTCAGGTAATAAAAACTGTGAAAAATCTCATTCTGATTATCAAAGAATACTTGTACCTAAACTCAGAAAAATATTCAATTGGGGAAAGAATAAAAAAATAAGAAAATGGAAATATAAAATGCTTCCCTAAAAGTTAAAAAGAAGGATAAATAACAATTTTAGAGTGCTTTCTGTAAATGTGAATAGTATTAGTATAACATGAACAATACAGGTACTGGAATGGTGTGCTAAATATGATGTAGATATTATTCTTGCAGAGGATGTAAGAGTCCTAATAAGTGAAGAAGAATTGAAAGAAAAAAAAATGTAGTGTAGAAAAATAATATGGAATTTAAAAAGTGAATGCCGGAGTGCAGTATTGTGTAAAACTAAAAATAAAAAAACACTAAAACTATTAGATGTAATGTTATAAAGATGGGAAGATTAACAGTTGTAGTTGTGAGATGGAGACCATATAGTTATAGAATTATATCATTATATGCATATACAAATGCAAGCAAAGAGAGAATCTGTTTCATCAAATATTAGACGTGTGGTTAAAATGAAAATTATTATTGCCGGGGACTATAATCGTGATTTAAGGGGAAAATGTAAAAAGAAAGGGAAAGATATTAAAAAATGCAAGACTTGATAAAATATAAGTTAGCTATGTGGAACAAAAGTCAATAGATTTATACAAGAGTTACATTTAGATCTGAAATTGATTATTTTGTACTATCAGAAGTTTTGGGTGTAACAGATAGAATTACAGTAGAGACAGTTTTTTTTCAGATTATTTATCAATATGAATGGAGGTGATGGAAGAAAGGGAGTAAATTAAAATCGGACAGGGAAAAATAAATTTGACATTATGGAGAGTGGGAATCATTGTAGTTATGGAGGGATAATATAGCCATGAGGGATGTTAATAAAAAATTGGTCTGAAAGGTGGACTCCAATTAAAAAAGAATTATAGATAGTTTTTTTTTCAATGGCAGGATGATGTAAGAAAAGAAGAGAAAGTGAAGCATGTAAACAAATGTATTGGAAAATGTAGAGATGACTACAAGAGAGTAAATGCTGTGATATGGAAAAGGAAATATATGCAAGAAACAGAGAAAAAAGTAAAACATTAGTGTTTAAGCAGATATATTATTTACAGGGGAGAAGGGAAGAGGTGTCTGCATATTTGGGTAAAATAGTAAAGTATATTAGTATAATGAGGGAAATGAAAACTGTAAAAGGAGAGGTAAAAGAACACAAGAGCAAATTATGACTATGTATGATTAAAAAGAAAGAAAATAAGAGGCCAAATATATGGTCATAGGCATGAAAATTAGTTTCAAAATGATAAAAATTTACTTTATTTTTGTTGGCCGATTTTGGCCATTTAAGCACAGGGCAGTGGTAGGCAAAAAGGATTGGCCCAAAAATTAAAAAAAAAGCCAGAAATAGGCTTTTAAACCAAAATCGTAATTCTGCCACAATAGTCAATGGCATGCGTAACACAACAATTCCATGGAATAGTGGTTGCTAAGGGGGAAGGCTGAGTGTCGGATTTGTAACCATGAATTAGCAATCAATCCTATGCAAATGAGGGCAATGATACTGAATCACAGATTTCCCCTCAGTGCTAGCTTGCACCCAACTGTATAGGTGCATTAAGACCACAGTGTAAGCCTAAGAGCTAGATGACTTCATAAGGGGGTGTGTCATACATGCTATATGCCTATTAGAGCCTTGTGGCCTGTGTTTGTGCTTAGCTAAGCACAGCTAAGGCAGGGGGGTGTGTCTAAGGCTGTATTGTCTTCCACTAAGAAAAGCAGAGTGTGATCATGTCCAGCAAGGGCCAGTTTCTGCTAAATGGTGTTTACATTGCCTAAACGGGTGTGCACGGCATGCACCGGGTTTAAAAAAAAAGGAAATAGCAGCTCCTTTCACATCTGAGCACTGGGTTTGCGTGGCACACCTCAGGGCATAAACAGGAAGGCAATAGGAAGAAAAATAGCACTAGGAAGGTAATCAAGGAGAACTAGCATTGATGGCAGATGAAATGTATCAGAACCAGCCAATTACACAGGCAGCATCCCAGCCCAGCACATTATTATAAACTATGGAAACACCTTTCCCTCTGCTTTTTTCCCACAAACTCTACACCACTGGTGTACACAAATGGGGAAATTTTACCTAACAAAAGCAACAGAATTATAGGGGCTGCTTTCACTATCATAAATCAACATGTGGAAGAGGCCGAGGGTGGTGAGGATGACAATGCTGATGACCAACCCACAGTGAGGAGAAGGAGAAGAGTGTACAGACCCAGGGTAACCTACCAGGGGCAACATGAGCTGGAGATAGTGTAGCGCTATAGGGTGGACAGGGAATTGTTGAGCTGTGCCGGCCACACCTCACACACAAAACCAACAGAGGGGAACCCATCCCAGTGGATACCAAGCTATGTGTAGGCTTAAGAATACTAGCCACAGGTACCTTCCAAAGGCCAACAGGGGATATCATGGGGATCTCACAGGCATCAGCATCCAGGGTACTCCACCAGTTCCTGTATGCCATGTCAGCACATGGCGGTGAGCACATATATTTCCACAACACCTGTGAGGTGTTGACCAGTAATATGAGTCTCTTCCACCAAATAGCAGAATGCCCTGAGGTAGTTGGTGCTATAGACTGCATGCACATACACATCAAAGCACCACCCAGTGAGCAGGGTAGAGTCTACATGAACAGCAAGGGCTTCCCCTCCATCAACTGCCAAGTCATGTGTGATGCCCAGGTCATTATAATGAATGTGTGTGCTAGCAGCCCTGAAAGCTATCACGACTCCCACATCTGGCATATGACGTAGCTGTACCAGAGATTTGCCAATGGGGACATTCTATATGGCCAACTAGTGGGGGATTCTGATTATACACTGGAGCCGTGGCTGATGACATCCATCAGAAATGCCACACACCCGAACAAGAACTCCATAATGAGGCACATGCACAAACCAGAATCATAATAGAGCATGTGTTTCAGATGCTCAAGTCACGGTTCCAGTGTCTGGACATATCCGGTGGAGCCTCACAGTACTCACCAGCTACATGTACCCAAATTGTCATTGTATGTGCCATGCTACACAATATGATCATGCAGAAACAGCTGCAGCAGGAACAGCATGGGGTAGGGCCACACAGCCCCCCACCATTGCCAAGGCCAGCACAGGCAAAGAATGACTCAGAGGAGGAACAACCTGAGCCTGCCCTTGTAGGCAGAAGGAGGTGTGCCCAGTATGCCCAGGCCTTGGCAAAGAGGCAATGCATAGTACATACACTGACATAGTAGGAACCCAAGGAATGACACCTCTCTCTGACTCGCACATACAGTAAAAGGGATGCCAAACATGACACTACCTGTGCTTAACCATGTATAGGGAGTGTACTATGTGCATCTGGCATAGTCAGCCCTTCAGCACCATCCTCAATACTGTCACAGCCACAAGGTAAGTCACTCTCACTATCAATTGCTGAATGGAGTAGTATAGTCTGCTACTTGTATCTATGGTATGGATGTGAGCCTGCAAGGGAATCGGGTGGCTGAATGGGATGGCAGCAGATAGTAGACACCTGTATCGGCAGAATGAAATCCATAACAAATACTGGTCTCAACATAGAAGGCAGTAATAGACAAGGTGACAAATCCCGCTGCAGGACATGTGGTTGGCCAAATTTTTGTCCATAGGACACACACATGCATGTCAGTGAGGCTCACACACCCAACAACAGTCTCAGCCAGCAGGACAGGTGTAGACGAAAATAAAGAAAGGTTGTGCTAAGGCCTCCCGATTGATGGCAATGCAGTACAGCCCCCCTCCAGACCTACACAGACAGACTACAACAGGTCTGGCAGTGGGATGTTAGTTCTGAAGGGTAAGAAGTCTGTAACTGAAATGTAGATCAATAAAACCTAAGAACTGCACTACACTGATATGCCTGTAGTCTGCATGATAGGTCAGAATACAGAATGAAATGTAAGCCAACAGAGTACCTGAAATACCAGTACAGTCATAGCAAATGTTTACAGTTGTCAGGTGTGCCCCCTCACAATCCTATGTAGAAATGTAGTAACATGTACGTGTGGGTATAATAACAGTGGTGCACAGATTACCTAAGCTGGCCAAATTAGCAGAATAGATTGTTGCATGTGTACAACATGCAGGGCTCTGTGTGTTGGGTTGTTGTGTGTTGTATATTGTGTGAAAGTGGTCAGCATGTAGGCATGGAGTGTTGTATTCCGGTGGCCAGTGGCCAGCACTGCTGATGACAGGGCCATGTTCTGACAACTGTAGTGCCAAACAGAATGCATCCCAGCAAGACACAATCCAGCAGTAATCCATACTAATTGTTCAGATGTAATATCTGTCAGCATCTGAAAGATGGACATGCCATGAATGTGGGCCCAGACATACAACCAGTACACAGGTGGAAGTACCCTAGACAGAGAGTGTATAAAATGTTACTGTCAAATGGGCACACCTTTGGATATGTACATACAGGTTAGCAGCACTTTACTTGGCTGTATAGTATGGAATACTGATGTTGTCTGGCCAAGCAGTGGCAGACCACAAAAGGCACACGTATGAATTACTGAGAAACTGCTGATGTCCCAACACAAGCCAGCATAAGGGGAATGCCCACATATATCTGTGTGTCAGCTGCAAGTAGCTTCCATAGCACACATGCACTCAGCTCACCCCAGCATCAGCCACAGGTAACTCACAGGTCATATCCCTGCTGTTGGGAAAGAGTACAATATGACCCCCACTTCTGTATGGAAATAGCCACAGAATGCAGCATGCTGAAGAAGTGTGCCATGCAGGTGTGTCCCTAGCTGTAAGCAGCACTCTCCCAGCATCTACACCAATGGATTAATAAGGACAGAAATATTGCCATTAACACCTTACACACCTACCCTCTCACCCCAGGGGAATACAGTGGCTTACAGCCTGGGACTGTAGGAGTGACATAATGCACTGGCTTGCTACAGATGGCCTACATCACTGCCAAATGCCATACAGTCTTCTGTCAAAAGCCTGTGTCTCACCCATACTGCCGATGTATGTTATCTCATGAACTCCCAAATAACGACATAACACAGTCCACAGAACACAAATGCAAGGCCATGTAGACAAATCCCAGTAGCATGTCCACCATGTCCTACTGCATGAACTGTGGACCAACCCCTTAATACTGGTTGGATGAAGTGATAACTATAGGGATATTTATCAGATATTGTTTCCATATAAGGAAGAAGACAGAATAACGGGGGGGGGGGGTTAGAAGCATGGATGCAGTGGAGTGTGTAAAGCCTGAAACTCTGATGTGTGCACATACTATCCCTGCCTGCAAACGCAGGAATGGGTGACTACAAACCTGCTTGTAAACCACAATGTGAAGGGGTAGTGAGCAGAAATATGAGCTCTGCCTCTAGGTAACCTGTGTGAATCTGTACAGCCGTGAGGTATAGCCACAGCAGGATATGGCCATTCTGTCATGTCAACAGATGTGCAAGCATGGGATCCTCAGCCACCACAGTAACAAGGTGCTGGATCATTTACACAGACTCATCAGCAAGTGTCTGCAGCTCTCCCTCTGGAATGATATGATTGTGCAGGAATATGTAGGCTGCAGACCACAGTACTGGAAACAGCTGCATTCATCTTGCCTTCTCCAGGAAATTACTATGAGCAAATGTGTATACCTGTCAGTGGTTGATGACATAAAACATCACAGTGTAAAACAGTACATGTGTCTGAATATCTCTGCTAAGACCAAAACCATGTAGCAGAAGCAACACAGACACAATTATTTACAGTATCCCATAATCATTTGCCCATTGTGACCCCATATTGTCAACCTATCTACAGATATCCTGCAGAAACAAGTTGCTAGCTGTAGGTGTAGAACACAAATGCTTGCCCTGGAGTACAACCTACCTGGAATGGATTCACACATTCAATACAGAAAGTCATTCTGGGCATGCTCACACACTTAAGAAACAAAGCCCATGTCTGACAACAAAATACAGAAGAGTCATACTGGGCATGCTATCACACTTAAAGAAATGAAGCCCATGTCTGGCAACAACAATGGACTACACATATCTGTCAGTCGCAGATGTCTGTTCACACATTCCACATTGCACACCAATCATTCTTTGCACACACATCAGATAGGAATACACACATATATCCAAGAACAACACACTATAATAGGGCAAATATACACATACATAGATGTGGAGAAGAGAGTGACAGTGACAAAGGGCTTCCCATCATGAGGCCTGTCCCATGCAGCACACATCCATTTGGCCAATATCACATGATGTGCAAATGTCTATCACTGTAGACATTTGCTTCTGGTAGCCCTCAGCACTATAATGTCTGTGGTGCTTGTGATAACTGTGTAACATGACAGTACAAGTCATTATTCACCTAGCAGTTGTATACACAGTCCTGTCAAATGTAAAGTTGTGTGTGACTGAGTGTTGTGTGTGTGCTTCCAGAGGAATGGTTTATGGCCCATTCACACACACTGCACTCCCCAATGCCCTACTTTAGCTAGCCTGCTGATGTCATTCACCTTGAAATACACCTTTGGAGAAGGGTCAGGCCTATAAGCTCCGTGGTGTGTGCAATAACTGCATAGTGCTATAGTGTGATGTACTAGTTGGGTAGGAGCTCTATTTCCAGACATGGCACATGTGAAACTCTGTGTATGTGTGTGTGTGTGTGTGTGTGTGTGTGTGTGTGTGTGTGTGTGTGTGTGTGTGTGTGTGTGTGTTTGTGTGTGTAGAGATCAATGCCTTTGAGGTCATTCATAGTCATTACACTTTCTGTTGCCCTACTTTGGCAAGCTTGCTGATGTCATTCACCTTGAAATATACCTTTGGAGAAAGACTAACCCTAAAAGCTCTGTGGCATGTGTTATGCCTGCATAATGCTGTAGTGTGATGTACTAGCTATGTAGGAGTTCTAATCCCAGACATGACAACTGTGAAACTTTGTCTTTTTGTATGTGTAGGGTTAAATGTTTTTGAGGCCATTCACAGTCACTACACTTTCCATTGGCCTACTTTGGAAAGCCTGCTGATGTCATTCACCTTGAAATACACCTTTGGAGAAGTGTTAACCCTCTAACCTCCATGGTGTGTGCTATACCTGTGTAATGCTGTAGTGTGATGTACTAGTTAGTTAGGAGTTCTAATCCCAGACATGGCAACTGTGAAACTCTGTGTGTGTGTTTCTTTGTGTGTGTAGGGATCAATAATTTTGAAGCCATTCACAGTCACTACACTTTCCATTGCCCTACTTTGGCAAGCCTGCTGATGTCATTCACCTTGAAATACACTGTTGGATAAGGACTAGTCCTATAAGCTCCATGGCACATGCGATAAATGCAATACACTGTAGTAGCAATACATAGCTAGATAGGGAGTTGAATCTCTGTACTGGCAAGTGTGTGTGTGTGTATGTTTGTTATCAGTATCCTTTGAGGAGGTGGCTGTTGTTGTGTAATAACAGGACTCACTGTGGTGCAGATTTTGCAGAATTCTTATATTGAGGACCTACTATATGTCACAATGTCCACCTTACACGGACAACAGATGTCAAACATCAGAGAGGCTGGTGTAGACAATCCATACCCCTACATGTAACAAGATGGAATGGTGAACAATATAGGCAACCCTTGTATTACCCAGAGAACACTCTCCACCCATGTCTCATACACAAACACACTTGGCTAGGCAACAACCACTATATTGGTAGTTCCCTGCATATTGCCCACAGATAGTAACCACAGTGTGATTGCAGTGGACTATAGAGGGCATGGCACCCTGTTTCATCCTTACAATAGGCAAAAAATTGCTTGCAGTGGTCCTTTGCTATGTTCCTCACTGGACGCCTGCAACAAATGTAGAGTCTGCAAATGTAACCCACAAGGAGAATACCATGCATTATACAGATGCCACTAACACCAGTGAATACCTGTATCATGCTGTCAATATAGGGGCAGCCATGACCTCAGTTCCATAGCCAGTTCTCACCACATGAGGTCAGGAATGCCACATCAGATGATAATCTGTCAACACAACATGCTCCATAGACCCCAGGTGCACTTCCACATGTCACAGAACATGCATGTGGGACGTGTGCACAACCCAAACACTGTCCATGTTATGGAATATAGAACACATACATGGCAAACATTACACAGCACTGGCCACCCACAATAGTAAACAAGATGAGTGGCTGGCAAATACAATAACCACCTGTGTGGGCCAATCCAGGTACTACACCCCTGAGCCACACTGGAGAACGTTGTCATGTGGCCTGATGGCAAGATATACCCTTTGCCTAGCCTTGTACAGCCATCTAGCACAGTCAACTACTACACATATGTGAAGCAATGAACCCATGCATGTCAGTACTGGAAAATGTGTGTGTGTGTGTGTGTGTGTGTGTGTGTGTGTGTGTGTGTGTGTGTGTGTGTGTGTGTGTGTGTGTGTGTGTGTCTGTTTGTAGATTAATGATTTTGAAGCCATTCACACTCACTACACCTCCCATTGCCCTACTGTAGCATGCCTTCTGATATCAGTCACCTTGAAATATCCTTTGGCCATATATCAGCCTGATAAGCTCTGTGGCGCATGTGATACATGCGTAATACTGTAGAGTAGCAAACTAGTTAGTTAGGAATTCTTATCCTGACCCTGCCAACTGTAATAATGTGTGTGAGTCCCTGAGACAGTGTGGTTGTGTCTTCCATGACACCTGCTTTTGTGGACAGCCACATTTACTACACTTACCTTATCCCTCCTTTATCACTGTTGCTGATGTCACTCACCTTCAGAGATACCTTTGAACAGCTTTCCAACATGTAAGCTCTGTGGTGCGTGCAATAACTACATAACAATGTAATAGCAATACATAGTCATGCAGGGGATTGAAACCAGTACTGGTAAGTGTGTGACACAAACATGCTTAGCTCCTACTCTCCTACCCACTTCCTTTCTTACTTTTTCTCTCTCACTCCCTCTCTGGTGGATGCGAAAAAGTACACCTGCTTTGCTTAGGCAGCAGCTTGTGTTTTGTAAGTGATGCTCATGATCAGCTGATAGCCTGTGCACAAATTGCAGTCCTCCACTAGCTGATTGCATGTGGAACAGCTGTGGTATCATTCCTATAGCCAATTCCATGGAAACACACTCCTATAACTAAGAACACCATGTGGGTGTTGGCCCTTTTCATTCACTGTGAGCAGGACTTCATGTGGGTGTTTCACAAACAGCATCACAGAGGGTAGTTGGATATGCCTCTTACAACATACACTGTGCAGACAGGCCAACAAACATGAAGGGGGTGTGCCAGACGTTATTGCTCTTCTACATTTGAAGTAATGGTGGTTTAACAGGGTTTGTGTGGATATGGTTGTTCTACAGGATTTAATATCTGCCATGACAGTGTTACTTGGTTGGGGAAACTCCCTCCTCTAGGTCTACCTGCAGACTGGCCAATGTTTGGAGTCTTACATGTGTTGTGTTACTCATACATTTCCTCTCTTTAGAAACGCACTAGCATACTCGGAGTATTGCAGTTAGTACATGGCGACAGCCATGTGAGTTACTGACTTCATATCCCTCAATAGACATATGTCACAAGAAACCCGTTACACCAGTAAATGTATGGGTTCATCACAGCAACATGTCAATATTGGCCCTGTGTTTGTGCCTCCAGCCACAACTCTGTCAACCTTTGTACATATGTCATGCAGTAAGAGGTGCATATGTTCAGTACATAATTATTTACTGACATCATACCTGATAACAAGCCAGTGAGATACCAGACTGCTAAACATGTTATGTATAGTAGGCCTTATATTTGAGGACAAAACCTGGATATTCTGTTGTAGTGTGTACAGTAGTGAGGTCTGTGTACTTATGGTGATTGTTGACAGAGTGTGTAATGTGAATATGTACCTTGGCCTGTGTACAGACTGTGGTAGATGTCATTGTTCTTGGTCCTGTGCTATGTGATGTTGCATGCTGCTGCAGTGTATGGTACCCTATTGGCGTACATGTTTGTAGGGCAAGACCGACACAGGTCCCATACCACAGTCAGGCATCGGAATACACTGTGCATTGGCCCAATATATGTAGGGTTGGTGTGTGGGTGCCACATATGAGGATGGTGTTGTTCACACAGTCCATATACTGTAATATTATGTACGCCTACCATATGTGACTGTGGCTGTGTTCAGATTGGTTGTAGGTATGCACTTTCACACAGGTGTCTCTTACTCCGTGCTGTTACATGCCTGTAGTGCCTGATATATTTGCAGGTACATGTATATTCCCCCATAAGAAATGTAGTTCAGTGTTGTGGCAGTCTGTCTGTAGTTTGCTCAGTGCTTTGTGACATGCCTAGCAACTCAGTGTATTTACCCAGTGTGATGTTATGTCCAAATATTTGTCACATGTACTGTTGCTAGGCCATCATAACTGTTGTGTATTTCTGACAAAGCAGTGGGATACTGTACAGATGTATGTTACTAATTAGTGGGTAGTATGTTCATATGTTCATAGGTTGGTACTAGGCTATCAGGCCTAGAGCCTATACAAGCCAAGCCATAACAATTCTCTGGCTATTTCTTCCCACACTATTTACTTCCCTGGACTCCTGTCTAGCAGGGTGACTGATGTGATCCCTGGGGTGAATTTCCTTTCTCCCATCAAATTGCCAAGTTCCTATTGAAGAGGGCCAAAGAGGCACTCTGCTTGACATGTATGGGCAGTCTATTCTAGCGTCTGGGGAGTCTCTGGGTCAGGAACCTATCCCTCCAGCATGTGTTGTTTATTGTGATGACAAGGTTTAGATCCCTGGAGCATGTGGCTCTGAGGGATTGGGATTTATTTAAGTGTAGCATGTCCAACAGCTCTGGGTTTGACATGGCATTGTATGTTAAGTAGAGATCGCCTCTGAGTAGACAATATGCGACAGAGTATAGCTGGAGTTTTTTAAGGCTGTCAGCATGGGGCATCTGCTTTAGGCCTGTGATTCTTTTAATGAGTTATTTCTGTGGCCTTTCCAGCTGTTGCAGATGTCTTGTGAGGTACATACCAAATGGGGCATTGTACTCTATAATGGGTCTAATGAGGGTTGAGCACAGTGGGTCAATGACCTTCTTTTTTCTGGATGAAAAGCTTTTAGTGATAAGGTTTGCCACATAAAAGGATTTCCTGACTGTTGTGGCGATGTGGTTATCGAAGGTGAGACCACTGTCCACCTGTGTCGCTAAGTCTCTTATCACACTTTCAGTGTTTGGTGTACTGCCACCTATGAGATAATTCATGGGTACATGTTTTTTCCCAAAGGGGATAACTACATTTCTTGTCATTGAGCTTGAGCCCATGGCTCTGGTACCAAGCATCTGTTTTTGTAAGGACCTTTTGTAGAGTATCCACATCATTTGGGGATTCAATAATGGCTCCCAGTTTGCAGTCATCTGCAAACTTTGTTAGCCAGAGTCCCTTGGTGTTGGCCTGTACTAGAGAGAAAGTAAATGCCAAACAAGAGTGGTCCCATGACTGAACCCTGAGGCACTTGTCACTTGTCTGGAGCTGGATTTGGAGTCAGCTACTTTTACAGTGCGGGTTCTTTCAGTAACCCATTTGCAACCCATTGAGTGATGTAGGGATTAATGTCCAGCTTAGTAAGTTTATCTATGATAACAGAGTGGGGGATGGTGTCAAAGGACTTGGCGAGGTCCAGATAAGCTGCAAAGGATCACCTTACCCTCCTCCATGGCTCTGGAGACTGATATAAAGAAGTCAGTCAGGTTCAGGAGACAAGATCAGCCCTACACAAACCCAAATTGGGTGGAGGCCAGTGTTTAAAGGTTGCCACTGTCTTTGTTTATAAGTTCCATGATAATATGTTCCATGACATGTGGGCTTGTGACCTCTGCTCCTCTGGTTATTATGTGTCAGGATAGACAGATGTGTGTGAATGCATAAACTGTGTGAGCTTATCTATTCCAGTATTTTCATGATATCTCAATTTACATGGCTGAAAATATCCACTTTGCCAGGCTTGGTCCATACGTCTTGCACTAAGGGGTTCTGTGTATACCTCTAGACTGACCAGAATGTGTTAGACTATCCACATTTATTGGTTATATCTCTGCTGTATTCCACAGGATCATTACTGTGATTTGTGTGGTACTGTACTATGATGACCTTATGATATCTGTCAGTAACTGATGACATACATGTCAATATCAGATGTGACTTCCCATACATTTCTGTTAAGACAACCCCTATTACAGTAGCAAAAGTCTACATGACTATAATACTTACATGACAACCCCATGCACTAAGAGGTTGTGACTTTTGGTGCTGAGGTATGACTCCACTACATGGTATGGACATATGTTTTATACATACATATATATATATATATATATATATATATATATATATATATAGATATAGATATAGATATAGATATACACACACACACACACACACACACACACACACACACACACACACACACACACACACACATATATATATATATATATATATATATATATACTGCAATATACAGATTATATATATATATATATATATATATATATATATATATATATATATATATATATATATATATATATATATATATATATATATATATATATATGTGTGTGTGTCTGTGTGTGTGTGTACATATACATATATCTACATATATATATGTATATATATATATATATATATATATATATATATATATATATCCTTATCATGTGTACACATGACTGCTGCACATACCTTCCCATATGCATCACACTGTATTTATCTGATATGTGTATATGTAGATACAACAACATACTTGATTTAACACTAATATTACTTACAAGTACTGCACAATTGTAGAAGTCAAAACAGTTGTTCACTACTGTTCAGTAAGTGTACTGACAGATATATTGGAAAAAATATCAAATGCCTTCACAGCTGTGATGGCTAAGTGGTTAAGTGCTGTGGCTGTAGTGTACTGTGTCCTGGGATCAAGAGCGACAAGGCTGTTTATTCTGTTGCTAGACAGAACAAGGGCTGTTGGATACAGAGTGGTTAAGGCAGGTATGAGCAGCCTGATCACATTCCAGTCTGATAAAATAGCAGGGTAATGACATTTTTAATAAGTGTATTTAATTCCATGTATATAACATGCATCTATGTGCTGTCATTACAGTAGCAAGGGGTGTAAGTCTACTGTCTGGGACACCTGAGTATATATGACTTGTACAACACTCTTTTCTGTTTGAATGTGTTACATACATGGGTAGTATCCCAGGTTATATGCAGTCACACTGGCATGTAGTATATCATTACCTTACTACTGTTGACAGTGCTTTCACAAGTAAGAATAGATTGCAGATTGTAGTACTGGAACCAAACACCCCTGCATGCAAAGATGGACTCACTATCCCTTTAACATTTAGTGAACTTTTTCTATAGTGCCATTTTGATAGAAAAAGCAAGGATATCAAATCAGATCGAAAATTAAACAGCACTAATTTTACTGAATAACCTTCAGTTCCTTGCATACAGCTTTATAAGTCACTTCTTCTACTGATTATTTGCTACTCATAAAATCTGCACTAGTCTTATGGGATGCACCTCTGCAAATATTCATATTATACTGATCTGTTATAGTGCATGTAGTAATCAATATTTTACTTGCAGTTTAATTTTTTTGTTTTACAAAATGTTTTATTACTGATTTGATGTTTTCTTGGTGTGTGAGCTGTGTGTCATTAAGTGTTCCTACTGGATATTGATCTGACATGTGGATAACAGCCGAGTGACGTCTTCAGTATGCTTCTGCAGACCTCTACATATGACCTCTGTCAATGGATATTTGTTAAAAATGTAAGGTGATAACTTCAATTTTTAAATGCTGAAGCCACACCCACTAGGAGTTAAAGGTACTCACTCAAAAGAGCTGGAGACTACTGTGTGTATAGGACATGTCATTGATGGCTGCTGTCATGTAGTAATGGCATACCTATCAGTGTCAGACATCTATCTGTCAACACAGTCATGCTACTGCATAACCAGTTGGCTTGTTGATGTCTGTCTGTCCTCTGTACAGATGTGCAGATGTCGGGACTCCATCTTGGCTGCTTACAGGCAATCTATGTTTGAGTGACACTGGCATGTATGCCCAGCTGTGTTATGAATGCCACAGCTAGGATTCCACACCCTGTATGCACCACATGCCATGGATACCTCAACTACACTACCTCAGTCAACAGAACATGCTTGGGTACAGGTCTCCAAGACAGACACTGACCATGTTATGTAATACATGTTTCATACATGTCAACTGGAGCACCTCACTGGCCCTCTGAAAGAGCAACCTGATGATTGGATGTTGCATGTAACTCTCACCCTGAGGATCACCCCTGTGGTATCTGTTGATGTATGGCCAGCTGGCAAATGGCAGGTGGCATGATACCACTTTACACACATCCCCTACTCTTCCCATCTCTCCATCGACGATATCTTGGTACACACCTATGAACACCTGCACCTATTGACCCCAGTACTGACAAATGTGTACATGTGCATTACTGAGAATAACAATGTCTGTGTATTTGTAGACCTGTAGTTGATAATACCCTGAGGCCCTTCATACCCACCACACCCCCCATTGCCATAGTTAGATATGGCTGCTGCTGTAATAGACATTACATGTACCTTGTTACACTATTCAACCTATGGGCTACCTGGAACTTGCAGTACCAGCACAACACTGTTCTACAAATGGGTTGATAGGCATGAGATACCCTCTTAGATCTGGCAAGTGTGTGTATGTGTGCAAGTGGGTACATTTGTAGGATACAGCATTTTGAAACCACATTCTCCTAATACAATGCAACTTGCCACAGAGTATTAGGGATAGTGATTTTGCTGACCGTAGGAGAGCCATGGCAATGCATCACCCTACTATCCCTGTGGCATGTGCATTAGATGTATATCCCTGTAGTAGCACTCTTGAGAGAGACAAGGGGTGTATTGCAGTCCTGGTCAATGTGTAATGGTGGGTATGTCAGAGTATTATCATGGGTTTCAGTGAGTGCAATATCTACTGTGGGGTTTGGGTGCTGGGTATACTGTCTTTACATAATGGTACCCCCAGTATATGGCCCATGTTCCACTGTATGGGGACCACTGTCACCATCAACCATACACGTAACTGATAACACTATCCAGACCTCTGATGCATGTGCTGTGTGCAACATATCTGTAATAGGATGGACACACTGACAAGGTAGTTGGCACTGATAAGCCCAGGTCTCTCAGATGTGTGTATGACTGTTATGTTTTTGTCAATGTGTATATGACAGTATGTCACACTATGTATTGTTCATAAACAACCAGCACATCCCCCATTACCATACTGTACAGGGCCTGGTGATGTTCTTCACTTAACATGTAACTTGGAACACACCTCATCCTAAAAGCTGTGTGGTGTGTGCAATTAAGGCCACACACATCAGTAGCACTACATACCTAGGTAGGCATTCTAGTCCTAGTGTTGCCAAGTAAGAGTGCATGTGTATGTGAAGGGATCTACTTCAGTTTGCAGAATATACATGTCCCAGGAGGTCATCTGTCTGAAAACTGCCTGGCAAATGATGACATTTCACAGGTTTCATCCTGTGGAAATTTATTCCATCACAACTAGTAGAAGATGTGTAAATGCCCTCTTCCCCACTGTATAGCTGTACAGCAATACTGGGGTTGGTATATATAGCTGGGTGTGAATCTTGTGGACCCAGCCACCATCATTGCAGTTATTGTTGAGTGTATCCCCCTGCTTAGTTGGCTGTAATACTGTATAGTTCATGTTAACAGGTTAAGTAGTTGGAAATCACACTATCTGTGGTTCTACATCTCCTCACACCCTCCAAAGCATAGGTCTGTGCCACCCACACCAGCACACCTATGTTTACCGAGTTGAGTATTGCACTACATTGAGGAAGGGAATATATACCCTGCCAGTACCATCTTCAATGAAATTAAACTAGCAGACTGCTTATTTCCCAATATTCTGTCTTGGTGGAATTACATAGGCTAAAATGGGTTCATTGAACAAGTACATAGATCCATGTGTACAGTATTCTCTTTGTATTGCATCAACACCAAAGCCTCTGTGTGTGTTATACACAAACATGTGGTGTGTACCACCCAGTACACTTACCGTTGTTCACTGTAGAAGGGCTGCTGACATCAGCCACCATGCACTCACCTGCATACACCTGCAGACCTATCAGGCATGTGGCACATGCAGTAATTGTTATACAAACCTGTGATGTGTTCAGCTGTACCCAGGATATGGCACAGTCAGGGTGTCACTGCAGTGCCATACCCCTTGTAAGAAACAGCAGAACAACATCCTGCTGACACATGGACACCTACAACACAAACGTAATACACTATGGAGACCGCAATCACTCAGTGTTAATAACGGCTATAATGCATCATGACTGGACAGCTACACTTCCTGATATGTAAGCATTAGACTTTAGTGCTGAAAGCATGTTACACAGCACTACATTGGTACACCGTAGTACAGTCACCCTGTGCATCAGAACCATATTAGCCTGTCCCTGCATTGATGTTATGGATGACAGGGATGTGGCACAGGTATCATCATATGCACAGGGTGTGTTGTTGGTAAGCCTGAGACCTAGGCTGAGCCAAACATTTGATCTCATGTGTTTGTGTGAGAGGATTTCATTATTAATTGGGCTGTTGTGATGTGGTGTGTGTAGGTATGGGGTTGCCCTAGCTGTGTTGATGATGTGTGCATGTAAGCATGCACACAGTTCTGCCTTGTGGTTCCCTATACATGGGTTTGTTGGACAGCTGCAGACCATACCTGGCAGGGTGTGCAGTTCACTGTCTCTGGCCATGGACACAAGAACTGTGCCTGCCAGGGGTTCCACGGGCACCACCAGGTACAAGCCATGATATGGTATTCTCCCCTGATGATGACATATGTCCACTGTATCCAGGTCCATCTTGGGACCGGTAAGGGCAACATGCATGTGGCCTGCTGTTTTGTGGTGTGGACAGCACCCCCCCCTGCAGTGCTGGGGCTGGTACTGCCATTATGGGAGTGGCTCTGACTTCTTGCACATCCACGTTGACCTCCAGCTGTTGGTGTTGCTGGCCTACGTCCATGTGGCCGTCACACTCCTCCCACCATATGCTCAAGCACAGACATTGGATGGTCGAGGATTCCCACCATCTCACCCAACAGTCTATCCATGACTGACCGCTACAAAATAACAGTGGGCACCTGCAAGATCACAGATGTTGTCAATAACAGTGGAATGAGTAGCCCTCTACAGCCTCAGACCCTGTCTGGTATACCATTACATATGTGCCTGCACCTACATGACAGCCTGAATAATGCGTCTGGTGGCACCAGATAAGGCACTTCTGCCAGGAGCATGATGACCAGCAGCCCTCCTATGAGCACCCCTGTATATCTGCCTGTGTGGTATCCTGACGGACATACAGCTATGGCTGCTGTATTCAGACACATATGCTAAAGATACCACACTGTCCTGTCTCATGCCACCACCCAACAACTGTCCCTTATCTATGGCCACTGGTGATTGGGTATGTATAGGCAATGTGGCTGTGTCCGGGGATGGGGTGGATAACAGTGGGATGTCAAATGATGGTGCAGTGTCAACCCCTGACAACCCTGCCTGTGCCTCAACACACCTATCATCATTATCAGTATCTGTATGGACACTAACATCAGTTTGCCTGCAGGAGGGACCCTGACTCACCTCGCCGCCTATGAGAGGAAAACAAGAAACACACTTTAAGACCTGTACGTCATTGCTTAACAGTACAGACACACACACACACACACACACACACTTACAGGTGAGGTTGCACAAACATATTACACACAGACCTCACAGGTGTGCACACCATTGCTGAATATGTATATGTGTATTAATTATGCTTGCTCTGCTGATCACAACCCCTATGTGTTTGTCCAACACATACCTGGGATGATATGTGGACAGATATCATTAGTTTATGCCTGATGTCTGATTTACAGATCTCATCATCAGCGGTGCATGTATGGCCAATAAAATTCAATTACACTGACAGCCTTCAAACCTTACTGTGGCTATGAGGAGTGTACACACCCTTATAGACATGGCACCCTCTTCCCTGATATGCCATGGGGCCACATTACTGCATATGTTAACATTACATGAACCTGATATGTGACATATGACCTGTGCAATCAAATGCAGTATCAAACAAATGTGTTTGTTGTGCAGATGCTGATTGAGATACATACAATTTGTGGGTGCATACGTGTGCACACCCTTATCATGATGATTTGTTGCACCAACTCTTAAGTGTACTACAGCAGTTACTATTCCTGGAAGGGGTATACTAGAATGGGCCATCTGCATTTGCTAGTATTTGTCACACTGCCCTACAAATGTCCCCCAAACTCTGCATTATTGCAAGATCAACTCATGTGCACAGCCCTTACAGGTCACACAGTGCTGTCACTATTGCTGTGGAGTCAGGGTTATGTCTGCCACAATTCATGACCTTGACTGTGTGTAGATATTATTAGTGAACATTGGATGTCTCCTTCAGTTCCTTGTTTTGTTTCAGGATGACACCCCATTCCCATCCTCAGCCTTTTTGCAGATGCTTGACAACTATGGGCTACACGTGTGTTATTTTGCAGTGTCCCAATTTCTGAACAGCATGTGTACCAGCCTAGTCCCTGCTAAAGAATGCAAACATACAGGTGTATACTGGCACCAGCAAGGTACAGATGGCGATGGTGGGCCTGAGCTGGGGTGAGGTGTTGCTTGTGCAGCACATGTATCTTAAATGATACTGTCTGTAGGTTTCCAACTCGGTCTTGGTACACCAGTACACATTGCAACACATGCATTTGGGGGACTTTTGATGTTATGCATATTCTACCTGTAGAGAGCCCTGGCTGATATTTCCTGTGGAACAATTGTCCCATCTGATTACCCTAAGCCATAGGCCACACTTATGCAGAGTCCAGGTGATTGTCGACACAAGTACTGCACAGCAAGTACTTGCTAGAAATTCCTGCAACTCCCTCAGTGTCACAGCATGTTACTAGGCATTTTGCATGACCAGTTTGCAACATGTTTCATCATCTGTCTTGGATGGCCATCTGTTTATTTTCTACATTAATCTTGTCCCATACATCCTCGCCACATACATGACTGTCTACACGGTTTGCCATGGTGCATGCAATGGTGAGGTAAGGCTAAATGTCCGACTCCTGTGTGCTACCTGTTGGGTATGGGATCCATTCCATAGCTTGTAAGATGTGTGCAAGCCATGGCTGCCTCTGTTGCAGGTAAGTGGGCACATTTGATGGACAAACATCTTGGACAGCAGAACATTTCTTGGTGTGACATTGAGGACCTGTACTTGCTGGAAGGTCCCTACTCATGAACAGTGAATGCTGTTAGTACCTTTAAAGCTTCTTCCACAATATGGTATTTGGAGTGTATGCACACATATGCTTCCAGTATTTGTTAAGGTATGTATTCCACATATTTGCTGTCATACCATAGGATTCCATAGTACACATTCATTGCTCATGTTAGGACCACATTACAGGTTATAAGAGGTTTGGAATGTGGTATTGTGAAATGCCGTTGTGTAGATATGTAACAGCTGCTATTGTAATAGTGGTATATACACTGTTGTAGCACTGTATAAGGGTGATGTTTCAGACATATTCCTACTATAGGCCATTTTCCCACCATTATGTTCATCTCTGTGCACACATATTGCAATGACAGGTTGTTAGTTATTTTGCAGGACTCTTACATACCCTTCAGATATGCCACCATGGTGACCACTGTCATGCAGTGCAGTTAACATCAACAATAAGTGAACATGTACAGCATGCATTATGGGTAGGTGTATTAAATGTGTGCATGGCAAACACCATGGCCATAACATGGCTGGTATATTGGCAAACCTGAACAAACAACACCATACTCACCAGCTACAGGTTGATGCCCCAGAGGTATACCAGAGGGACCTACATAGATGTGTGAGAGAAGTGATGTCAGTAGTCACACCTGTGGCATTGGTACAGGGTGGGAGCAGCATTACAGTACATCAACAGTACAAACCCACAATACTACAAATTATGCACATCTGTTTATTACTACAATGCAGCAACAGACCATATATGTTTTATCTGGGTCTACATTAAGCTCTCGAAAGCAGTAAAACCCAAATCGCGAGACACGGGAACCACTAATACGTCTAACAAACGAAACCGCAAATGGGGAAATATCGAAATTGCATAGGTGGCCCATCTGCATTATAGCTCCATAAGGTATTTGTGCGATAGTTACGGACCTTAGGGTTAGGGAGGTGTTAAGGAAAGTTCATAGGTAGGTAGTGTATGTAAGGTTTTGTGTAGGTAATGTATGTAAGGTTTAGTGTAGGGTTTTGTTAAGTGTATGTGTGTAGAATATTTAGCTTGTTTGGGTATAGCTCCATAGGGGAAGTGTGTGGTAGTTACAGACCTTAGGGTTAGGGAGGGGTTAAGGATAGTGCATAAACAGTTGTGTATGTGGGGTTAGGGTAGAGTTAGCAGTAGGATGTTGGTGCTTTAATTTAGGGTTAGAAGTAGGGATATGGTTAGTGTATGTATGTATTTTTTTATTGTGTTTGGGTAGGTAGTGTGTTTCAGGTGGTAGGTTGGCTGACTATGACGGTTCGAGGTTTACATTTTCATGCTTTAGTACATTCGACGTATCCGTTGTTCGCTCTTTATGTGTTGCGCGATTCAGATTCGGGTTTTACGTGTTTCGAGGGTATAAAGTAGACCTGTTTTATCTCACATATGCATGATTCAACTCTACAAATGCTGATGGATGAGCAACAGTGGTCTACTGACGTGCTCTGTGGCCTTACCTGCACACTTCTCATCCATTGTGTGGGTAGCACCCACCTCCACAATGCTCTCTGCAGAGTGTTGTGTTTGCAGGTGGGCAGTTGCCCCAAGGTTCTCCAGGAGCTCCTCCTCAGCATGTGTCAAAGGGGGCTGGATGGCATGACCACTCCGTGGCTAGCTGGTTTCTCCTAACCACAGCAGCACGCTGACGGGCATGGCAGAGTAGGTCAGTGCACCGATGTCCGATCCCCTCATAACTGTGGTTATGCAGGCTGACATCCTTTACCCTGTGGATGAGCTCATACCACAAGATGGTCTTCTCCTGCAGATCATGGGCTGTATGTCCAAACAGGGTGTGGTAGTGCTGCACCAGGTGTTGTATAATCACCTCATTCTCCTGGTTGGGAGTAAACAGGCAAGTGCTACTATGACATGGTGCCTGAAAAACATAAAGAAGAAAAAAGTTCTGAGGACCTCATACTGCAAGGATATGATAGTTGTTAATACACATCTCTGTCTCCCCTCCACCATATCTGCAACAGTAATCTGAACACACAACTCAATGGGTATGTTTACAGCAAAGCTACTGTTTGGACATGTATTGTACAACAATTTGTACAATGTGTTTCTAGTAATGTTCCATATTGAAACACTATCATTGGTGGCCTGTTGTGAACAATGTCACCTGCATGTCATTGTAAGGGCCACTATGGTTCCATATATGCATGTGTTCTGTTTGCTATGTGACTGCTCCAAATCTGGAGTTTTTTGTTAATGGGGATATCTATGCATGCTGTTAGACATAATCCTGAAATGTGTGGACTATTACTACCCAAATATGTTCTAAAAGTGTGACACAATAGCATGTTTGGGAAGACAGTTCTCAGCAGATCGACCTCACCCACCTCATCTGGCCATGTTACCAGGCCACAGCACATCTGGGACCCACTCTGGGACCTCATCATCTGCTGGTCCTGCACTACCTTTAGGTGGAACCACCTCAGGGGATGGTGTTTGCCTCCCTGGAAGCACACACAGACAGGATCCTGTCACCTGGAGTCAGGTACATGGTCTGGTGGATAGGGAGCTCCACAGAGACTTCTGGATGTGCTACACCACCTTGAGGCCCTCAGTACACAATCACAGGGTCCACATGCTCCTCCTGCTCAGCCCCCAGCCCAGGCACCTTCATGGGCGTGAGAGTGCAGTTGCCATTGCCCATGAGTGGGGATCGTGGTCTCATTGTTTCCATATGGCAACTCATCGGCTTCCACATTCCAAACACCAGTCCCATCCAAGGTGTTTACCCACCACATGTGTCATATACTGCCCCTGTATGCTGTCTTGTCTGTCTTACAACCCAACCTACATCCCCAAATATACCCACTATCCTTCCCCAACATACCAATCCCACCTTCACAAACAAGGGCAATGTGTTCCCTACATGGATTTCACACCAGAAATAACTGTCCATTTTGCACCCGCTTACTGTTGTATTTATATGTGTGTATAGATATGTGTGATGTTCTCTCACACATATCGTGCAGCACTGTCATTCAACAGTAGGGGAAAAGTATTTATACATATATAGACATATGTAGACATACATGTGTGTATGTATATATATATATATATATATATATATGTGTGTGTGTGTGTGTGTGTGTGTGTGTGTGTGTGTGTGTGTGCGTGCGTGTGTGTATATATTTTGAGTTTTTTATATATATATATATATATATATATATATATATATATATATATATATATATATATATATATATATATATATATACACACATGTGTATATATATATATATATATATATATATATATATATATATATATATATATATATATAGGGTGCATTCAAACATCAGGTTCACAGTCTCTAACTCTCCTTCCTCCACAGCTTCACTGTTCTGCCTTGCTATAAAGGAGACAGGTGTCACATGTGGACACAGTCTAACATTAGGTGTGTATATATAGGGACAGATTGCAGGTAAGCCTATTACACAACTATGGCATTTGTGCATGCTACATTTCATGTTAACATGACTGTCCTGCAAGTGGTGGGGTCTAAAACTCATGTGTCTATCATAATGGCATTACTTCCACCACCAGCTATTTATCACACTAATATACATGTCTTGAGGTACAGAACACAGACTATGATGGCTTTCATCTTGTCATTGACTGCTGATCTGCACAATTGGGAGGTATGGCCCACTGCCCACAGGTCCAGACGCTATGTCCATAGCAGTTCTTCATCAGGACATCATTACAACAATTCCTGATGGGACATATAAATCTTTCCACATCATCTATTCCATTATTATAGACCAAGTACTGCATTCAATTACATGCATATATGTTTCACATACCTGTTGTAGTATAATCCTCTCTTCTGAGTGCACTTTTATGTGTCCCTGTGTTATATAGGGTTGATTTGTAGTTTTAGTTGCTTTAGATATATTTTTTATTTTCCTGTTTGTTTGTCTCTCTCTCTCACTCTCTCTCTCTCTCTCTACCTTCACTACAGGGATTGAGCTGCTTTGAATAGATTGCAGCATGGATTTTGTAGGTGATGCACATGATCAAATGATGTCCTCTGCACCAATCAGTGTTCACCACTTGCTAAGTGCATGCAACCAGCTGTGTAGTACTTCCAGTTACCACTGTCATGGCAACCCACTACTCTAAATTTCTACATCATGTGGGCATTGTCCCTTTACCTTTCCTGTATGGAAGACATCCTTCCTGTGTGTGGGCAGCAGTGTTAGGGACAGCAGATAGCAATACCTCTTACAACAGGACTTGCAGACACAGGCCAACTACATATTTTTATAAGGTTCCAAACCTACGGACAGTGTGGGTAGTGTTGTTATATGCATTGTATACCACTAGTTTTACAAGATTTGTCTGTACGTGCTAGTTAGGCATGGAATACAGTCTGTCTGCATAGCTCTCAACTGTGGGCCTGTCCATATGATGGCCAGAGTATAGGCTGTTATGTTTTGTCTGTTCACATCAGGTCTTGTCTCTGATATATCAGTGGCATTCTGTCTATTTAGTGCTTTTAGTACATGGCTACATTCATTTGTGTTTCTGACTACATATTCCTGAATAAGGGTATGTTGCAATATATCCTGTAACACCAGCAACTTTCACAGTGTATAACAACAATATTGCAAATATGACCCTGTATTCCAGCCTCTGTCTTCCACCTATCTACCAGGCTTTGTCCATATGTCATGCAGTCAGAGGTTGTTAAGTAGTGGCTTATCATTATGTAGTGCTGGCATTCCTGCCATCATTCCAATGATGTTGTGGACTCCCACACATATTTTGCGGTAGAGTCCATATATATGTGAGTTACAGCTGGACAAAATGTGTGTGACCGTGTACAGTCCAGAGGTCAGTGTATGTAACACTGTTATATGCCCTTGTAAGTCATTCTATGAGGGAGGGGTATTCACCATTTATAACCTAGGCTGTTACAACATGTGAGGGATATCAGTAGTAAGACAAAAGAAGGTATATGTCTGTACATTTTCGAACATTTCACCATGTGAACAGTGGTGGGCTAGTGCTTACTGTTTTACAGACAGTTCTGTTTGTCAGTGTGACAGTAATGTTTTAAGTTAAGCATTGTTATGTAACAGATACATTTTCATTGTGACAACTTAATTCTTTTCCCATTAGGGGTTGAGTACAGAGTTCATTTGGAGGCTGCTGAACTACATCTGTATTAATTACTGTTGACTGATTTTTATCTTCCAAGCCAGTGTTTCTTTACTGTTGTACTACTTGAAGGCCTTGGCCTGGACAGCAACATATGTTATGCTTTCAGATTACTGTATAAAATGTTTTGCTTGAGAGTTGCATTACTCAGTTAGTATGTATTTCAAACACCTGCTATAAGAAAAAGCATATACAACTGAAATAGTACACAAACAAACATTTCTATGTATGCACACTTGTGTGTGGTGTCATATCCTTTGACTTTTCTGTGGGTATATGTTTCATGTAATAATTGTCTTTTGTATGACAGAATCAAACACTGTCCATTTTAAAAGGTGGCAACTGTAGGAATACTGGCTGTTCAATATGCTGTGCACCCTCTAAATATGTATGGTCCTATACATATCTATACATAGTAATATATGTATATATATATATGTGTATATATATATATATATATATATATATATATATATATATGTGTGTGTGTGTGTGTGTGTGTGTGTGTGTGTGTGTGTATGTATCATTGGAATGTTTACTGCTTCCACATTGTACATTCCCTATGGTAGACAGACTGTTCTGCATGATATGTTATTGATATCATCCTGACATCGTACAGCTGAGATGAATTAATGTTAACTTCTTGTGGCTATGTTGTGTAGAGTCCTGGGTATAAGACTTGCAAGTGTTGGTATTGTGATGAAAGGCAGATCTGTTCAGCTGTGAAGGAGGGGATGATATCAATAATTACACGAGGTTCTTAATTTGGACCCCTCACCCCCATTAATGGTGCCTTTGGTCATATATTTATTTGTTGTGTTCTTTTATATATATATATATATATATATATATATATATATATATATATGTATATATGTATATATATATATATATATATATATATATATATATATATATATGTATATACATATATTATATCTTTTTACACACACACAAACACACACACACACACACACACACACATATATATATATATATATATATATATATATATATATATATATACACACACACACACACACACACACACACACACACACACACACACACACACACACATACATACATACATTTGTATGTATAAAAACATTTCCCCTACTGTTGAATGACTGTGCTGGATGATATTCTTGAGAAAAAAATCTGATTCTTTTATATCTGAAATGGCTTAGTGGTAAATCACTTTGGCTATAGTATGCAGGATCATGGGTTTGAGACTTGTGATGGCTGCTTATTTTGTTGCTGAAAAGGGGCTGTTGGAGACAGAGTGATTAAGGCACTTTAAAGTGGTTGTAAGTGGGTACTACCATTACTATAATTTTGATTTCTTACTGCTAATATAGGGGAGTATTCTGTACTTACCATACTGCCAACGCAGGTGAGCCAGTCACTGTGCATGAGCCTGCACATTCTGGGATCTCTATGCAGCAGCTATATGGGGAGACATCACACATTAATCACACCTCCACAGTCACAAGTTGAACTTTTTCCATACTTAGTTAGAGATACATAAGACTGTACACTTACAGACACGTGGGGTATCCTGGGCTCAAGCTTCTTGGATCTACTGATCCAAGAGTGCACCCCTCCTCCACTTTAGGTCATTATGGTGATGATGTACTTGCTCACCAGTCTGGGATATGCCAGTGTCACTGGTGAGATCACATGCAAGCTGGTCCCAGGCCTCCATTTTGTACTGTGAGCCCTGGTACTGGTCCTGCAGCAGCCTGCCATCATGGCTTTTAACTAGGAGCCCAACCATGACCCCGGACTCCTGGATGCCCTAACATTGTGCTCGTCAGCACAAACCTTCTCCGACACCAGCAATTTTGGCCCTGCTGTGTGCAATCCCAAATGGTTATGGCTGTATTCCCACCTGTGCAGTTAAAATAGGGCTGTTTTCCTGCACTTTTTCGTGAGTGGCCAGTTTTAATATGCTGCACTATGCTTAGTTCCATGCAAATCTGCATAGCAATGCTTACACCAGTTAAGCAGAGCTGAATGGAGGTAAGAAATACTTATACTAGCAAAGCATTGCTTAAATATATTTTTTTCATTAAAGTTATAAATTGTTTTTTACATTTATATTTTACATATTCCCACCCCTACTGTGCTATACATGAGCCATATGATTGACATCTATCATTCACATTCCTTAAAAGTATATTAAATAATTTGCCAGAGGAGGGATTCGAACCAAGCATGGTCTACATGCTATACCATGGCAGTATCACTACACTACAGCAACTTGATAATGTTTTCTATCACAGTAGCACTTGTCTATCATTTTCAGGATTTTAATCAGGCTAAGCATAGTGGCACCATGCACAAACAAGCTGTGCAGTGCTTAAACTTCAGATTTATTTAATGAAAAAATATATCATTACATTTCTTTATTTTTATTCCTTTCCTCTTGCCCTACAGCTTACATGCATGTAGGACAAGAGTGCATACATTTGGGGTGTGCACTTGAAGGCTCCTGCCTTCTATAGGTGTTTGTGGTAATTTTTTTCAGTGTCTGCAGACACTGAAATGTTAGCTATTTACATTTCAGTGTCTGCAGACACTCATTTGCTATATAATATTAGAGCCAGGCTCTACTATTATATAGTTTGACACTCATCCATGTCAGAAAGTGACATACAGCACTTTCAGAGTGAAGGGGGCATTTTTCAGGTGCTGGGACTGCTGACACACACACCTGCACTTCTTCCTGGTTCATGTCCATTTAGTTTATATGCAAGTTGAGCTGCTATCCTAAATGGACAAAAAACATTCCGTGCAAGAATAGCCGTATTCTTGCATGGAGCTTCGTGAATCCAGGGGAAAGTTGTTTATTCCACTTCTTTAAACGTATATGGAGTATTAAAGTAGGTAAATGGACAGAATGATAACTTGTGAAAATATTTAAACATAAGTACAAATAATTTTGGAAGACAATGAAAATAATAAAAAAGAAATTAAAAATTATATAAATGGAGAAATTAAAAATTATCAAGAAAAAATATTAATATGGAAACTGAAAATTGATGATATAGAGAAGTAAAGAAGAATGTGGTATAATAATGTTATGACACAATATTATTATGTAGACACATAGAAAACTTTACCGAAATGGTAAAAGCCATTAAAGTAGGGAAACATTGTCCACTAAGATTACAGAGTGTCAGGATTTCCTATGGAAACTGGTAATAAATAATTTAGTGGTAAAGAGAAATATGCCAAATAAAAAGAAAGCTGAAAGAGTGTGTATATTTTGTGGGGAAAAAGACACAGCTGGGCATGCTTTTTTAAATGTAAAAGAATAGATAAACACTGGAGAAAGTTGTGTCAAGACATTTTTTTGGGACTATTATTGGTGTAAATAATATAGACAGTCTTATGATTCTTGTGGATATTATACAAATAAGAAGGGATATTTGAAAAGGATAGATATAAATATATTTTTGTGATATAGATTAAATGAAATATGGACTGAAATTTTGTTCAATGGAAATGTATTTTGGTCAATATATTGTGAAAAATTAGATTATGGTTGTGGAAGAAAGTGTCGGGGTCAATTATGGAAGCATAATACTGATGATAGCATATAGAAATGTGTAGATATGTACCTGTAAATACGTACATTTTGTAAATATGTAAATAAAGTTTTGTATGTACCTGTAAATACGTACATTTTGTAAATATGTAAATAAAGTTTTGTATGTACCTGTAAATATGTATATTCTGTAAATATGTAAAAATGTTTTATATGTACCTGTAAATATGTATATTTTCTAAATATGTAAAATAATGTTTTGCTTATGTTGTATTAATTAAAAGGACCCCTACCTTTTTGATAGGTGACATGAGGTTTTTTACATCAGCCTGATCTCCCACCCACTCAAGCATATGGAACCTTGGTTTAACATCTGACCTGAAGGATGACAGACTCAAGATAGCAGCAACCTCCTAATATTGCACTGCATCATCAGCAATCCAGTTACTTGAAGTGGGAATAGAACCCACAATCTCCTAGTCTTTGAGGCGAGTATGCTATTTGTTGCACTCCTAGTGCCACATATCTGTTGTGCCTGGCATGGTATAGATTGTGGAACTATTCTGCCTGTCTTCCAGCTCTAGCGGTGGCTAATGCAGAAATAAAATTATCTTCAGGATTCTCTCAACTCTTAATTTTCTGGAAAATTGCCTTCCTTCTTTCTTCCATAACCAACAACTGTATTCAGTGCAGAAACAAAGTAATCACAATGATTTTAACACTCTAAATATTCTGTGAAGTTTTACTTTTGTAATGTTATACATGAGCGGGTTGAGCCATGACTAAAAGCAATGGCTGACCTATACAATGCAGAGTTAAGCTTCCCTGAATGAAAAGTGCCTAAGACACGCAACATCGCCTCTGAAAAATATGGTTTCCATTCATTTATCAGTAGTCATTTCTTTGCTTTTGAGGGACTTATCCCTTCTTTGAGTTTGCAGCCACATAGTTCATATATATAACTTTAAGGATGTGAGAAGCTTTCTCCTTACATCTGGGTAGGATGCAGGGGGCTTGCCATCCTACAAAAATTTTTACAGTTTTGCTTTTTCTCTTGTGTGTTTTTACCATTAGTTTTCTGTGATGTGGATCACATGGCTTAAGATATTGAGGTTTTAGTATTAGAACTAAAAGAAGCTATATTCTATGTTTTTGTCTCTGACACTCCCACAATTTTATAAAAAATCTGCCTAGCATTCAGGATGTTACATCAAGCAAAACAACACTATGCTCTGTAATTGAATCAATTAAGTAATTAAGTTCTTTAAGTGCTGTCAAAAAGGATGAAAGCAGTGGCATTAAGACTACACTGCAGAAAACCGGAAATGCCATAGTAATAATGTGCCTGGTCTATGGCATAGAGGATGGAGCCCAAATACAACCCAGATGAACCAAGCTAAAGTAGCAGCTTGGATACTGTGTTGTACATCTTGAGGGAAGGACTGCTAGCTCCTACTTCCTCCAAGTAGGCAGAGTGTTATGAGTCACCAAAATGACCAGGAATAGGTATTTGGGCTTTTGGACTCTCATGTTTATGATAGTGGTATCATATGCAATCCTCATGGAAGGTTTAGGAGTTCTGAGGTGATTTGGGTGTTCATGTCAGCCACCAAGGGTGGGGTTAGGGCTCAAATGAAACAAAGACACTATCAACTCAGAAAGGGTGTACAAATGAACACTGTGTTTGCCTGGTTGACAGACCCCTAGGTCATTTCTTATCCTCACATGGAAGAGATGTAATGATTGGCAAACACAGAGCAAACTTAACATTGAAAAAAGGGGGAAAATGCTATAATAGTATTTATAAGATTCCTCTGCATTTAGCTTGCTTGCTAATTTTCCATGAGCATTTCTTTTGACACTATGTAAAATACACATATAATGAAAAGTATGCCATGATATTCTCAAAAAACGTTACATGTGTGACAGTAAGTTAGATGGAGAGATGAAGTACCATTCATTATGGTTGAATTGAGATGCAGTGTACATAGAATTTAGTGGGTACAGATGAATCATGTACAGGCACAGTACAGAACTTAAAACAGTTAATGTGATGCTGTTTTGAAAGTGTGATGGACTAGGATATCCCAGAATATTTTAGCATTAATAGACAAATCCTATTCTACATATGTGATGACACAGATAAACCATGCTGCTATAAACAAAAGGAACCTCTGCAGTCTGCATCCAAGAAAAAGGAACAGCTGACAAGAGATGCTGTTAGCAGCTCATAGTTGTCCTCATCTTACCTACTGTATTACATTCTTAGCTACATATGATCAAATATTGTCAAATATCCCCTGAAACAGTATATAAACATGTAGACATTTCACAGAATGTGGTGTTTGCCTGTCTGTCAATCTGTCTCTCATGCCTGCCAAGATGAATTTTGGACATTTAGACTATTAGGGCCAATGTGACCTGCAAAAATTATGCAAATGAAAATAAATTGCACCAATTCAACTATCAGCCTGCTTATCTTATGTACAGCATAGATGGCAACATCATGATTGTGCCTGTCAAAGACTTTGACAGCAAAAACTGTCTGGATATTTAGCAAACTTTTTCATAGTGATACATGTTCAGCAAAAGAAATCACAAAAACACGTTAATGGTACGTGTCAAAATTGCATACGGTAAGATAGACAAGTCCACAAAGGAAGCCACAAAGATATGTTGCTGTGAGTACTACAAAATCAGCAAGAATGCAGTGAACAGGAAAAAAAGTATGCATGGGAATGCATAGCCTTGCCAAGTAAGATGTCTATTACTGTCCCAGAGATGGTACTTTTGCCCTAGTAATATAAATTATTTTACCATCAGTGGGCTGAGACTTCCCATATTAACTTTGTATGCATTAGAAATAAAACTGTCTTGCCAGAAGCTTGCATTCCTTAGAAATAAAAATCTCTGAAGCTTGGGTAAGTACCAAAAGCTTGCATGCCTTTGAAATAAAAATCTCTGAAACTTGAGTCAGTACCAAAACAGTAATATGTACCACCTGGGTTTCAGTCATTATGCTTTTAGAGGTGAAATACCTTGAGAAAGAATAGGTAGAGCAGCTGTGCTTATTGCAGACATTATCAGAAATCAGGTCCACCTGTAACGTCTACCTTTATAAAGGACCAAGACATTTTCAGCTGTGATTGCATCTCCACAAATGACCATGCCTGCCTACTCTAACTGTGACTTGCTTCACCATAAATTGCCATGACTGCTGTAGCTGACACTTTCACCAAACAAGTCACTATAACAGCTCCATATGTGACTTTTACCTCACCAAATCACTATGATTACAGCTGAGTCATAACGCATATCATATTAGGAGGATATGCTATGCACTAGTATTTATGTGGTGTTTAGTGAATTGTTAGTTCATTCCTTTGAAGGCCAGTGGGCCGAGGTACCGGAATAAAGTTTTTTCCTGTTTCCAGCTCATGTGGTTTGTTTCCAGACAATTTCTTTTGCTGTGGTTGGTTTGTTCTATTTGTTCGTTTGAGCTGGATTCATGATGGCTAATTTCATTGATGAAAATGAAGGGATTCTTTTTGCCAGCCTAGCTAAAGAGAGGGATCTAAAGCTGGCTCAAAGTGACCCTTGGAGTTTATCTGGTAACTATGGTCATGATAAAAAATATGAGGATTTGAAGAGGCTAAGAATCAGAGAGACATCTCTCTTTTATGACATTTGTCTTTTGGAAAAGTACGTAGAGCTGTCTATTACACCAAGGGGTCTGAGGATAGACAAGCTTCCTGCATACAAATTTGCCGAGGATGAAGCTGAATTTCTAACTGAATGGCAGGCAGCGTCTCTACAGTGTACCCTGACTTGGTTGAAAATACTTATTAAACGTAACCGGAGAAGTTTGGGTTTGCTACAAGCCAGAATAGCTGAAACTGAAGCAAGTCTTACAGATGGCCAAACTATTTCTCCTTCATTGTCATTGGCTATGAAAGAAATCAACACTGCTGTTTCCAAGGCTGAATTCGAGGTTATAGCCAGAAAAAAGAAAAAACTAAATAGAGACATTGCGGACTTTAAAAACAACACTGTTTATCTTTGGCAGCGTCGTGTTGAACGCAGGAAGCGTTCTAATGGTACAGCCCGAGGCAGAGCATCAGAGGGAAGCTCACGTAGTGGACGCGACTCCTCAGTTTCATCGTCAGATACTGCTGGTGGAAGTAAAAAAAGTGTTTCCTTTGAGCGGGTGGATTTAGCCGAAGATAATGGGCTGCTGACGGAGGAAGAAGAACAAGGAAGGTGGAATTTTCGGCAGGGTGCAAAAAGAAAATCGCGCCAAAAGGGCCGAAATAAAAGGTACTGAGCATTCTTTTAATGTCGAGTTAAATACACAGGCTTCTTTATATATACACAATAACAGTGAGGGTGCTGGCGTTGCTGTAACTGATGTAACTGATGTTTCTGTTACCAACAATATGAATGTGCACGCTAGTAATGCTTTAAAAGACAAAGATAAAGAAAATGGCAGTGCTTTTGTGCAGCTACTAAGAAACAGTTTGAATGAAATGGGGCACTATTCGGATGAAAATAACATTCTGAATTTAAGTGACTTTACTTTATCTTTGGAGATGATTGCAGTGCTGAACTTGGGCAGCAAGTTTGTGCCTACTAAAGTGCCAGCACTATGTGATATTCTTTTTGATATTAAGCGTTTTTGTAAAAAACTACATTTAAAGTTGTTCTTTAATAAGAGCTGTATTGATGCTATTTCTGTGGGTGACAAGGAAGATATTTCTTGTGTCCCTTTAGGTAATGCTGATAATAGTTCTTTAGAGGTAGATGACCTAGAGGATCTTTCTCTACTTTTTGACCCTTTGTTGGATGTCTCTGTTTATGACATTATGGAAGATGATATCCTAACAAGTTCCAGTTATAGAGGTAGTGATTTCTTTATCTGCAATTCTGATAATGCTGATGGTGTTGCTAATAGCATTAGGTCAGAAAGATTTTACACAGGTTATGGGAAGTTTACTTTACCATCTTTACCTAGTCGTAGTAATTTTTTCCCACCTAAAACTTCTGCAACATTAAGGGCCTTTGAAAATGTGTTCAGTAAGAAGGTAGAAATTGAATACGCTAGTTTTCTTAGGCAGTATTTTTCTTTCAACCTTAGTAAAGATGAATGGAAGGCTTTAAACTGTCTGAAGGAAGCTGCGAAAAGTTATGCTTTCTGTGTTGCAGACAAAGGTGGTAAATGGGTTATTATGAACAAATGTCATTACCTAAAAATGAACTATGACTTATTGTGTAATGACCAAGTTTATGTTGAACTGTCAGCTAATCCTATTGCAGATTTTAATGCTTCTTTATTGGAAATTTTGGAAAGGGGAGAAAGACTGGGCTTTCTGGACAATAAGGATGTGAGACGCTTATATGTGGTTAATCCTAGAGACCCTGTGTTTTATTCTTTGCCAAAAATACACAAGAATGCTCTAGATCCACCTGGGCCCCTATAGTATCTGGTTGTGGGGGCTATCTGGAATTTGTTGGGATTTTTTTGGACAGTATATTAAAGGAGCAATTGAAATATGTTGCTTCTCACATTGTAAATACAAATCAATATTGTGAGAAGGTCAAGAATTTCAAGTGGGATCCCAGTTTTTACTGGGCAACTGTAGATGTTAAATCCCTGTATACGAATATTAGTACTGAATTGGGTCTGGAAGCAATAATGAAAATTCTGGGTGAAGGGCCACGGACTTCCTTTATTATATTACTTTTGGAATTTGCACTTAGTCACAATTATTTCAGTTTTGATAGTAAAATGTTTCTCCAGGTTTATGGTACTGCAATGGGAGCAAGTTTTGCTCCCACTTATGCAATTTTGTTTATGTCCATATTTGAGATTGAATTTTTGTACACTTTGGAGTTTTTTCAAAACAGGGTGGTCTCTTACTACAGGTACATTGATGATCTCATTTTTATCTGTAGAGGTGACATCTTAGATTTTGATGCATTCATGGTAGATGTACATAACAACAGGTTTGGTCTGGAGTTTACATACAAGGTTAGTAAACTAGAAATTCAGTTTTTGGATATTTTTCTGTATGTAGACAGACAAGGGTTTATTCAATTCAAACCCTATAGGAAGGATGTGGCCTCTAATAATTTTCTCCATGCATCAAGTGCACATCCCATGCACTTGATAGAGTCATTACCCTATGGGGAGTTTAAACGAATCTCTGAACACACTTCAGACAGTAGTCTTTTAAGTTTGGAATATGATGCTGTCTGTAAGAGATTATTGGAAAGAGGTTATTCAGAAGCATTAATCAGAAAGAATCGTTTAAAGTTTGATTGTAGTAAAATGGGTCATGATAGGAATAGAAATAAATCTGTTACAAACATTTATAATAATGCTATGGAACTAGACAATAGGATGTTTTTTGTTACTAAGTTTTCTTTATTTTCAGAGATTCTATGTAACATTGTTAAGTTCTTATGGCCAGTTATTTGTAATAATGAAGAATTTGGGCACCTTTTTCCTAGGTATGTTTCTTTTTCTTTTGGAAGATATCAAAATCTGAAAGAAATACTCAGACCTAGACATCTATCTAGCATTATGTCTATGTCTGATTCAGTTCTAGAACCTGGAATGTTTCAATGTGGAAAATGTAAAATATGTGCAAAAGTTAGAAATTTATCAGGTAATAACATCAATGGAGTAACATATTTTGCTGAGAATAGATTTAATTGTTGTTCATGTGGTGTTGTTTATATATTAGGTTGTGGTTGCCCTGTGCCTCAGTATTATATTGGCCAGACCAAACGTCAACTTAAAGTTCGTATACTAGAACATATTGGTGTTGTAACGAATTCTAGAACAGATAGCCCTATTTTGACCATTTTATAGGATGCATTATGGGTCAGTTGAATCACTGTTTTTTTGTGCTTTGGCTAAACCAAAGGTATCTTCAGGAGGCAGTTTCTTACATAATTTATTAAAATTGGAGAGTAGATTTATTCTGAAGTATAATACTCTAAAACCTCGTGGTTTAAATTTGGAAGTAAATTTATCTATTTAATATTTTTATTTTAGAATAGATTGTTAGTTAAAATGGTGCTGGTTCACTTATTTCATGCCTTGTTACTGATTTTCTCTTTTTTAAGTATGTAATTACTTAATTATTTAATGATATAATTGTTCAATTACTATGCACTAGTATTTATGTGGTGTTTAGTGAATTGTTAGTTCATTCCTTTGAAGGCCAGTGGGCCGAGGTACCGGAATAAAGTTTTTTCCTGTTTCCAGCTCATGTGGTTTGTTTCCGGATATGCTATGCTGCCAGTTCGATCAATTTACATCATGTCTCCATATTCCCATAGTGACTCTCCAACTCATTGTCTAAGCTGTCACTCTGGACTTACAAGCTTTTATTATTGTTACTTGGGAATTGATTCTTTAAAGGCTAGGTAAACTGATTTCCTTTCTTCAATATGACTTACATCTGCTTGGCAACATAACAACTCAGCCTAAACCAGCTGAAGGACATCTGCCATTACAACACTGGAATGTGACTAAAATTCAAGCCACCAGTATGAATGAATGTACATTATACAACAGGATCACTGTCTAGATTAGCTGTGATTTTTTTTTTCAAAAAAAGAATACTCAACCTTACTAGAAAAGAGTAGATCTATTCCTCTAAGTAAGGATTCCAGTGTACTCCCAGCTGTAAAAAATCAGACCAGGCATTAAAGTGAGCAGGTACATTCAAATTCTAAAATTCTTTCATAAAGCTTTATAAATACATACTAAGTTGCCTCCACTTTATTAAGCTGAGTCTTTGTCTTCTCTTACATCTGACGTGCTGGTAATATTAAACTATTTTGCAATATTTAGAAACAAAGCTTAGAAAATTTGAAAAGTTCTGGGAAGCATAGTGAGTGCTTGTTTATGTAATAGCATTAAAAGAGAATACGACCACATTAAAGGCCATGCACTTTTCAAAACAATAACATACATACACACACACACACACACACACACACACACACACACACACACGCACGCACGCACGCACACACACACACACACACACACACACACACACACACACACACACACATGCACACACCCTCCTGATAAAGACTGGCATAATTTTACCAGCTGTGCCCCCTCTGCAGACTATCAGGTAGTTTCACTGCCATCAGTCAGCTACTCTAAGGCTCTTACAAGGATACCTAATTATACTGAGTAAAATTAATACTAATACAAATGGTATAGTTTGATCAAAGCAGCAAGTCTTTCAGGAGCAGCCACAGTGTCACCAAAATAACCATAAGTACTCTACTCTCAGGATGTTAAAAGTATTCTCTAAAAGACCAGCCACAAAGAAAGGTATAGAAATATTTAATAATAATGAAATAAAAAACATGAGACTATTGAATATCTAATTGCAATAAATACCAGAGTTTTAATCACAGGAGATATAAAAAATAACACAGCTGGATAGATTTACACAGAAGCAGAAAAACAATACTTGAGTAATCTCACTATGTTTTCCTGACTGACTAAAGAATTACTGTTCCCTGGTTACTTACTTCAGCAAGGCAAGATGAAGTGTGTGGTTCTGAGATATCTGTGAGAGATCTTTCCTGTCAGGTTCAGAAAAAACAAAGTGCTGCTGCAAGAGTTGTGTGATATCTCTACCTAATATCAAAAAATTAATTCCAGTGCTGGTTACAGAATGACATCATATCTGGTCACCGGACTCTGGTACAGTACATACCCAGAGCTTTGCTAAGATCTGTTGCATTATCTGAAAACTATAAAACAATTTCAAAAACTTCCACCCTTTCAGGGCAGCAATTATTTCACCCCTAAGGAAATACAATAAGTTTCCTAGTCCTTGTTTTCCCAGACATTTTTGTCTGTGGCTGCAATGAGACCTGTAAGATAAAATCTTTATGGCCTAACCAACCCATTTAGTTTTCAACCTTAAAATATCAGCTGTACATGCATGTCAGACAATATTATTATTATATTTCTTTTCTCTTTTTTATATTAATTTGAGTTCAGTATAATCCTGGTATTCAAATGTTTAAAACATCTACATGTTTATGTTACTTTGTTTTGCATGAAATTTGAGTCATAGCTTAAAAGGGCCCAGAAATCAGTTCACTTACCAAGTTAATAAACAAACAAATAAATTAGTGTATGCTGATTTCAAACTACAGCTGTGTGTGATTATTTTGATCTACAGGTTTCCATAAAATCATAGAATCATAGGAAGTTACTAGGCTAATGGCCCCAGGGTCCTTAAAATCCTAGCCAAGTTCTACCTTTATTTCCATGAGTAGTACCTATTGCCCCTGTCCAAGAGGGACCTAGATGGAACCTCCAGGGTGAATTTATGTTTATCCATCCAGTCATCTAAACTGTGTTTGAAGAGGGCCAATGAGGTGATCTGTTTGTCATGAGCTGGGAGTCTGTTTCAATGGTATGGTAACCACTGGGAAACAAATCTGTCCATCCAGCAGGTTCTATTAATGTCACATACCAGGTTAAGGTCTTTTGAGTGAGTAACCCATGTAGCATTTGACTTGCAGGTATGCAGCATTTCCAATAAAGCAGGGTCAGAGATTGCCTTATATGCAAGGCAGAGATCATCTCTGAGCAGTCTGTATGTGACAGAATAAAGTGACAGTGATTTCAGATGATCCACATAGGACAAATGCTGAAGACCTTGCATTTTCCTTGTGAGGTACCTTTGTGGTCTCTCCAATTGCTGCAGGTGCTTGGAAAGGTATATACCAAAAGGAACATTGTACTCAGTTACTGGCCTTATGAGAGAAGTGTAAAGGGAGATTACAACTTCTTTTTTGCTCATGGCAATGCCTTTACTTATGAGATGAGCAATATAGAATGCCCTTCATACTATTGTGGAGACATGGCAATCAAAGATAAGGTTGCTGTCAACCTGTGTGCCCAGGTCTCTAGCCACTGAGTGCATACTTAGGGTGTTGCTATTGATGTGATAGTTAGCAGGAACATCGTTCTTACCAAAAGGGATAATAATACATTTTTTACATTGAATTTAAGGAAATGACTTTGGCACCAATCATTTGTTTGTTTAAGACCCTCTTGTAGGATGTTAACATCATTTGGAGATTCTATGACACCTCCCAGTTTGCAGTCCACAAACTTTGTCAGCCACAGACCTTTACATTTGCTTGTACATTGGAGAAATAGATTCCAAACATAGAGGTCCCAGGACTGACCCTGTGGAACACCACTGGTTGCAGGTCTGCTGCTGGAGGTGGATTTCCCTATTTTGACTATATGGGTTGTATCAGTGAGCCAGTTAGTGACCCATCTAATGAGCTAAGGTTTGACACCTGGCTGGCTGAGTTTGTCAATGATACCTGAGAGGTGATAGTGTCAAACGCCTTGGCTAGGTCTAGGTAGACTGTATGCACAGATGTCCCCTCATCCAGGGTATTGGTGAATGTCTCAATGAAGTCCATCAGATTTAACAGGCATGATCTTCCTTTGACAAATCCAAACTGAGTAGGATTGAGTGTTTTGAGATTACCTATATCTTTGTTGACAAGGTCCATGATGATTTGTTCCATGGCCTTGTAGATAAGGCTAGTCAGGCTAATAGGTCTATAGTTCCCAGGGTCAGTGGAAGCGCCACCTTTGTTCAAGGGAATAACAGTGACCTTTTCCATTCAGCTGAGATGAAGCCTGTGCTTAGACTATGATTGAAAAGAGTACCCAGTGGTGTTGTTAATTCTTGTTGGAGCCCATGTAGAATGCAGCCTGGGATGTTATTAGGTACCATAGATGCTGTGTTTTTGGCCTTAGAGATGGCATTTACAACTTTGTCTTTAAAGATACAAGGTATGGGACAGGTGGTAGGGATGTCATGGGGTATGTGTGGCACTGACAGGGGAGTGAAGTTTTCACAGAACAGGTTATCTATGCCCACAGGCTCAGTATATGTGGCATCACTAACTGCCAGTTCAGCACAGATCTGGGCATTTCTTTTTAGATTACAGATGTAACTAAGGAATGCCTAATGGTTGTCCTTAGTTGAGGATGCTAATTTGGATTCATAGTTTGCTTTGGAGGACTTCACAGGAAGTCTTATTTGCTTGTTTAACCTAAGGAGGGAGTTTTTCCCATTTAGGGTTCCTTGTATTACATGACATGTTGCTATACAATGGCATTTGATGAGTTGGTATTTGACTTCGCAAATTGGTGATACAGGTGCCTGGATATCCCTGTATGGGACCAGAAACATAACTTTGTTAATGACAGCAGGAGGACCTTTCATGATCCATACTGCACAGCAAGGTAACCTGATAGTGATTAGCAACAAATCACTTGTCCGGAAATCCATTACTCATTCTTAAGAGAAAGGTTACGATCAAGAATGATGCAGGAGATATAGACGAGGATTTATCTGAATGCCACAAGTGTCAGAGTGGACAATAAATATCAAGACACTGACACACAGGTAAGTTCTGGTGATTAAATATACAATATGATATACTGAAGGCAAAGGATATATGGAAGACAGAGGCATTGTTATCAGAGATGCTATAGTGTACCACAGCTGATTAATATGTGCAGCGCATTTCTGATAAGATCCCCAGATGAGTTTATGATAGACGGTGTATAATGTTAAGTGCAAGCTAAAACTGCCTAATGCATTTTAATTATGCTAGACATTTGTATCAAATAATTCACCTCATTTGATATTTTCAATGTGAAATTGTTTGTCCAAAGACTTGGTCATGGTTGTGACCTGCACAGTAATGCAAACATAATTCTGCTACTACTATTAATACTGGCCTTTAAACAGATAAAATTATCATGCATCTGATACTGAAAGATTTTACAGGTTCATAGGTCATGTTACTGACCCAGAGGACCATAAGTAGCCTTCCCCAAATACCCCAGATTGTCGATGCTCATTGTCATGACTAATTTAAATCAAGTTTTGGGCTTGAGAGGGTCAGACCTATCATATATTTGCAAATGTCCATTCATTCATTCATTCATTCACATTATACTCAGAAAGTGTAAGGGATCAATTTCATAATAGAGAGAGATTCTCTGGAATATATATTTATCTTGGAAGCAGGCCCCATTTACAGTTCAGTTGAAGTTAAAAATCTCTTCTGTGGTTGTTGACGATGTTATTAGTCTTGTGTAAGTGCAGCAGGTGAGATGGAACTGGATCCTTTGTAGCTTTTCAGGCTTGAAAGAAGTTACCTCTCAAGAATCTATAGAAAAAAGAAAAGAGATAAAGTTCTTTAAGATAGGATGGGTAGCTTAAGAAAATCATGCACTTGATTGTTTTAGTAAGAAAATGATGCAGTCTCTCAAGTCAGGGCACCAAAGGGTCATATTATGGCTCTCATGAGAGAGGAGTACAAAGGGATGATAACTTCCTTAGATCTGGAAAATACCTGTAGTGATCCTTAGATATGGAAAATACCTCTGGTAATCAGTCGTGTGAGTAGTAATGATAGATGGTAATAAAAAGATAGTTCATTGTCAATGAAAGTGCTCAAGTTCCTTAAAACGATGTTGAGTTTCAAAGGGGTGTCACTTATGTAGTATGTACATGGGTGTCCATTTTTGCCTAAGGATAAAATGCTGAAATTTTTGGTATTTAGTTTTAAGCCATGGTACATGCACCACCTAATGACACATGTTATTCCCCCCGAAGAATCTGCAAGTCAGATGAGGAGTTAATGACAACTTGAGTTTGCAGTTATTTGCAAACGTGGTCAGAAGCAGGGCCTTGATGTCAGCCTTGACATCAGAGAAATAAATATCATCAATAAGTGATCCCAGGGTGATCTCTGGGAGACATCACTGGTAAGTACTCTTTTCAAACAGAACATGCCTCCCACACCAACAGATTTGGTTCCATCACTTAGCCAGTTTGCTATGCAGAGGTTACCATACATTTGTACATTTAGTTTGATTAGCTTGTCTGTGTTATCAGAGTGTGGGGCAGTATGCAAGGCTTTGGCCTGATCCAAGTAGGCAGTAGGAACCACTTTTTCCATGTGTAATGCATCAGTGACATCTTCAAAGAAGCCCATCAGATTTGGGAGGCAGGATCTACCCTTAGGAAACCCAAACAGGCCTAACTCCAGAGCCTGTAGACTGTCTATGTCCTTGCTAAAAAGTTTCAAAATGATGCATTCCGTTGCTTTGCAGTTAAGTCTGGTGAGGCATATAGAGCTTTAGTTTCTTGGATAAATACTGGATCCCATCCATGAGAAGAAGAATGGCTACTGCAGTTCATTCATTTGGCATTAATTTAGTGTAGAGGTGGAGGTTGAATAGGCTTATTTGGAAGTCTTCCAGACAAGGTCTGGTTTTGACCAGAAGGCAGCCTGGCACATTATCAAGACCAATGGAGCAAAGTGTTTCTGGCCTTGGAGAGAGCATTCAGGGCCTGCTTGCTGGTGATCAGATGGGGTGGTAGAGGTATGCTGATAAGTTGGGGAAAGTTATGGAGATAGAAGAGTAAACTTAGAGATTTATTTGCCCACTAGTATGTTGGCTATGTTATTAGGGGATTAGTAAGCATTGTTGCTGGGCATTATCTCTAAAGTTTTTGACTTAGATGAAAAATGCTTTGTGCTTGCTCTTAGCAGAAGTAGCAACTCTCTTCCCATACTTATGCTTGGAGGCTTTGATATTCTTTCTGAGTTCTTTGTTAATCTTTTTGAGTTCCATCTCTAGATGATGGATAATAAATTTATTGTTATGGGTGATGAGATTTTTCCACTTATCATATATTTTTACTCTAGGGTCTACCACAGAGGTTTATTTATAAATTTGGCACTGTATTTGTAACTTATTGGGATGGATGCCTCAACTCATGCTTTGAGGTGGGCATAGAAATTATCCACAAATGTGCCATTATGTGAGATGGGGTCATCAAAGTAAGGAGGATGCTTACATTTCATCGGGTCATTTGTCAGCTAGTTTAAGTTTGCCTTTGAGTAGACTCTAAGGACAAAAATAAGCAAAAGCACTTTTTTATGCTAAGTCAGGTTTTACCCTCATAATGTAAGTTACTGAACAGAGGTCAGATTTGACCAGTGATGTGGTTAATTGGTAACTGTAGGTGTTAAATATATGGTGGTAATATTGTTTAGAACAAGGTTAATGTTACTGAACGCCAAGTGTAGAATCAGTTGGTCTAGGGAAATAGCATTAATGAAGTCCAGGAGTCTTTTGTGCATAACTCATTGAGGTAGTGTAGGTTTCCCAGTTAATGTAAGGATAGTTGAAGTGACTAAGAGAATAGTGTTAGGCTTGTTACGGAGGGGTGTTAGTTTGTTTAGGTATACTTCTTGGGCTGCAGGTGACATGAAGGGTGTGTGGTAGTTGGCTATGATATGGTAGAGAGAGTAGGGGAGAAGATTAAGGCTGTTGTCCTGGCTTAATAATCTAGATGTGAAATAGCTTCTTAGGAATACAGACATGCCCCATTCAACAACGATATCATTTTCCATGCTGGGTCACAGGGATTGGTGGGACTGAAACTCTGCACTATAGTGGTGCTATGGTTGCTCTGAATTCTTCTTCCAGTAACTATGCAGATATCTTTATTTTTGTTTAGGCTTGTAGCACTGAACACTACTACCTTTATATAGTTTTGATTTAGATTAGCTATGTAGGCAATTTGAGGAGACTGGCCTTGCCTAAAAAAAGGCACTAATATGGGAAGGAAAAGTTCCTGGACAACATATGGAAGCCATGTGGAAGAGAAGTATAGGACAATTCTAGCAAAGCAGTTATGGGCGTAGATCATTTCTTCCCATACTGATATATATTGCATACCCTTAGAATGACATCAGTAGCTAAGCCAATAATTGGAGTAGGTTATCTATTGTTTCTATTATGCCATCCTGTTTTGTGAAGATAGGATACTGCTCAACAAAAGTTTAAGTAATTCAGCAATTCAGCATCATGCATTGTTGATCTTCTTTTTGTCCCTGCTTTTTGCTCCACATTAAGTAAGTTTGATCATACATAAAAATAATATATATATATACACTTTGGGTCTACTTCAAATTAATGAAAGACCACTTACCAGAAAAAGAAATCACCAAGACGAGATGTCAGAAACCTGATTTTAATGAATGACAATATTGCCAAAATGTTTCTCAGGGTAAGCATCCATTTGACCAACATTTCACGAAGAAAAGCACCAGACTATCACCAACTATGCCCCCCATGTCCAACTACAATGGAGAAAAGGGCAAATTTCCCCATGTTGGCCAACTGGATACTTAACCTGAGAAGTGGTTCAACAATACATCTGTTCATTAAAATCAGGTTTCAGATATCTCTTCTTGGCAATTTCATCTTCGGTAACTGGATTTTCGTTAATTTGAAGTAGACCCATACTTTACTGATGTAGGTACTCAACAGAGCTAGATCCTTTTCTTTAAAAATGCATTCACAGAAGTAGTCTTATCCCAATGGGCATCCCTAGACCAGTGATATGTAGAACTGAAGAACAAGCAACAAGAGAAAGCAATGTCATCAGCAAACAGATGTGTAATGAGCCAGAAAAAATTAGATTCTGCAAAGCTATAGCCCGCAACTATACTCTCTACAAGACAATTTACTACAACTGACATAATTCGCTGGCTGAACAAGGTAGCTGAGCAAATTGTTTTAGTTAAAGAGCAATATAATGCATTCAGAGAAAAATCATTAGAACTGTAACAAGTCAGAGATGAACTCATACACTAAAAGTTGTAGCCTATTTTACTACAGCCGAGACCTATGAACTGTTTTTTTTTGCATGTATGGTTGTTATGGGAGACATGGAAGAATGGCATCATTCTAAATGCTTTTTCCTCATAAGAAGTCATTGCCAGTGTGATTTCTAATTTGATTTCCAGTTGTGCTCCAGCAATGATACACTTCAATAATGATATTTTCCCTTCTTTGAATTGGTGTGACCATGGAGTTGGTGTATATATAAGTTCAGGGGGTGGGGTGGGGGGACTTGCCCCTTTGCAAAAAAAAAAAAGAAACAATTTAATGGAATTTTTGATTGGAGACTTTTTTTTGTCCTTTTGGAATATCGTATTATAGGATGTAGGTGCTTCATACTATGACCAAAGAGGCTGGATATTTTAAGGAGACGTGATATGGAGAATATCAATATGTTCTTAGGTATCGCATCAGAGCAATGAAAAAAAAATCCTTTAAGGATCCGAAGCACTAGCCTTGGGTAAAATTTGACAAGACATGGCTGTATGATTTATCTAGACAGTTTAATTATTACCACAGACCTGTAGTTGGGGTTTAAATATAACTGGCCCTGTGTATTGCACTGTATATAAAGGAGAGTTCCATACTCAACAAACTAACTGTTACCCCTGACTTTCTGCATGAATATTTCCTAACATATATATTTACTCTTAGTTAGATTGCAAGTTTGGCTCCCATCTATCAATGGCAATGCCACAAAGTCTCTCCATTATTCAGTGCCCTAGACTGACAGGAATTTGAAAAAGTAACATTCTCTGTTTCACATCCACATTGCAAGTGACTGAAGTTCCCAAGCAAATTTGCCACTTAATTTGAATTTGTAGTGGGGGCATGGACAGATGAAAACAATCCTAGTATAGTATCTACCTAGTCTTGTGCGGAAATAGTGTTATGTCCTAAGAGTCAGTTTAGTGCAGATATTAAGAATTTATAGACAACTATTTGTCACAAGGTGAGTCTTGAAGCCTAATATGGCATTTTGCAGTTGAAAACTACTGCCTAGAATGTAAACTCTTAGTTAATTGTCTCCTAGAAGGATTACATTTTACAAAAAAAAAATACTCTAGTCTAATGGCTACCTTTTTAGATAAATGCACAGCAATGGGCTCTACAACTATGCATGTCTATGCTTCTCTTCAAACATTTTTTTTATTATTGTGAAATGTGTGTTACTGATGATATCTACATAGCTATTTTGTTGATGATGTGTTTTTCCTAGAGGCATAGGTAGTAATCAACAGTCAAAAGACAAATCTAGTGGATGTCATTACACTGTGGAAGTTTTCTGTTTTGTGAATTATAAACAGCAATACGTCTGGACATCTCAGTTACAGGTTAACATAAATAAGTCATTAAAGGCACAGGTAGTAGCCAACAGCTGAAATGCAAATCTCTTTTCCAAATGAAGTAATTACACATTGGAAAATGTAATATTTTCATTGAGGCTTAATGATAAGGTTAGATAAGAGCAAATGCCATTCTGGTTGTATTTACTGAAGTCAGGAATGCCGGCTAACTATTTTAATGAGTCATCTGCATAGGTTTTTTTTTCTTTTTTAAAGAAACAATGCTCCCGTCAGACAGTTTAAAAGACACAGTTGTATCAACTCTGCAAAAGATATGCATTTGCTAAAAGAAATAAAGTATTTTTTTATGAAACTGATATTCAGTAAAGGGTGGTTTATAAAGGGTTTCAAAGGCAGGGTTTCTTTGTTAACAAATAACAACAGGAAAAAGTTTGAGTCTGCATCTCAAAGACACACCAAATTCATTTTTTGATATTAAGCTGAATTCTGTATGATATCAAAAATGGGTCTATATTAGAACATTGAAGTGTTAAAACATTGAATGTTCTAATATCGACCCTTATTCAGCAAACGCTTGAAATAACGAAGCTGCAGAACACCGAATATTTTCCTAGGGAAAGTATTCGGTGGTCAGTTTCTGCGGCTTCGCTATTTCCTCGACTGTGGTGTGAAGGTGACGGACCGGGTTAAGGTAAGTGTGTGAACAGATCAAGGTAAGGTGAGTGTGTGATAGTTAGGGACCTTAGGGATAGGGAGCGGGTAAGGTGAGTGTGCGATAGTTAGGGAACTTAGGGTTAGTTAGCAGGTAAGGTGAGTGTGTGATAGTTAGGGACCTTAGGGTTAGGGAACGGGTAAGGTGAGTGTGCATTAGTTAGGGACCTTAGGGTTAGGGAGCAGGTAAGGTGAGTGTGCGTTAGTTAGGGACCTTAGTGTTAGGGTGCGGGTAAGGTGAGTGTGCATTAGTTAGGGACCTTAGGGTTAGGGAGCGGGTAAGATGAGTGTGTGTTAAGGACCTTCGAGTTAGGGTTGGGTTAAAGTAAGTGGATAGTTAGTAGTGTATGTGCAGTTTAGTGTAGGGTTTTGTGAAGTGTGTATATGTGGATTATGTATTTTGGTGTACTTGTGCTGTGTGTGTGTTTTCTCAGAACAGCAAATTTTTTCCAAGGGAAAAAATTTGCTGTTCTGAGCGTTCTAGTATATCACATTTCGAGATTCCAAGGTCGAGCTTATGGTGTTGAATATTTTGGAATTTCGATAATGTGATATAGACCCATCAAAAATATTGCAAGAAGTTCTAGAGTATATGTAATCTGGATTCTGCTAGATTTTTGAAGTATTAACAATGTGCTACTTGTCACATTCAGGAACGGTAACTTACCAACACAAACATTAGTCCAGTTTAGTAATAAACCAAGACTAGCAAAGAAATTGTCATGTAGAAAGGGAATTTATAAATGCAGTCACTGTTCATCATGTCGGTTTATGCAAGAGACAGATTTAAACATATATACACTGGCAAAAAAAATGTTTTTTCAGTAAGGACCTTGCTAACTGCTGCACAGCAAGTGTTGTTCACATTGATTTTTGCTCTGGATCTGCATTCTGTGTGGGAAAAGTTTAATAAGTTTGCAGGAACAATAATAGAAACATATTAATGATGTAAGAACTGGCATTGGGAGAAATGAACTTGCATTGTGTAGTAAAGGAGACCTACACACACATAACTTCAGGTGTTAGGTGTTCAGACTTGTTAAAGAAAGTATTGGGTGAGATGTGGACAATTAATAATTCACTTAGGTGTTTAAGGCTGGTATTCATAGCCAACTTGTGTATTAGACAGTGTGCCATTGAGTGGGTATTGGCCATACTTGGGCACATTGGGATTCATAGTGGGCAATAAGGAGAACAGCACAGAAACCAGTATAAGCAAACTACTGTACAATATACAAATTTGCATGTGTCCACAAGAGAAAAAGCCTTCTGGAACATTTGGAGTTGCAAAACATCAGCAGCTTTGATGAACCAGCATTAACTGAAGTGCCACTACCTTGTGCCCAGTTGACTGATGCAGCAGCAGGTATCACAGATGAAAATGGTACCATCAACAGGTCACAAACCTCCAAATGACAGACCATTTTAAGTGTATTGAGATATCATACAGACATTGGTTGAAATGTATCCCCCACAGAAAGGATCAGGATAAAAGCATAGCCTTCCTATTCTGCTGGACACTAAGGTATATGTAGTTCTTACCATAATTGTTTCAGGGACCTTATAAACTCATTCCGGGGACACATTGGATATATCACAGGCATTGTCCTGCAGGCTACTCAAACTATTTCTCAATGTACTACTTCTACATTTGGATTAACATACCTATTTTCCCAGCCACTAGACAAGACAGCCACCAACGTCCAATTATATAACATTGATCTCTACTCCAAAGCACTGGGCACTGTGGGTGCACACATGTGTCTGTGGACAATAAGTAAAAAGCAGAAAGCTTGATAACAAGTGTAGCTGCCGAGCATTTTGCAGAGGACATGATTACTACATTTGTTGTACAAGTCAATGTTATCCCTGCATCCTGATTAGGGAAATCCCACAGGTCATCTAGTTGGTAAGTGCATTACTGTGATAAGCAGATATTTATATAACCAGTGACAGTGTGTGCACATCTCACCTCTTAATATCTTCCTTCTATGTTACAGATGAAGTAAATAGTCACTGTAACCTTAGCCCATAATACATAGTGGTGAATTGCTGTGTAACACCACCATCACGTAAGACAGAAACATCATAGAACATCTGTTCAGCCTAATAAAGAACAGTTTTGCTGTGTATATATATATATATATATATATATATATATATATATGTGTGTGTGTGTGTGTGTGTGTGTGTGTGTGTGTATGTGTGTGTGTGTGTGTGTATGTGTGTGTGTGTGTGTGTATGTGTGTGCGTGTGTATGTGTGTGTGTGTGTGTGTGTGTATATATATATATATGGGAGGCTCTGCAGAATTCACCTGCTCACAATTGCAAAATATTCATAGTATTTTGCATGTCACATCACATGATTATCGGGAAGCATACAAATCAACTTTCCATCTAGTGGAACCTCTGGACCTGTTACTGCTAACCTTGTCACAGCCAGCATATCAACATCATCCAGTAACAAAAGTGAGCCCCAAAGGTAGTAAGTAGCAGGCATTACTCCAGTCAGAGGTGGACACACCATGTGGAAGCACAGGCAAGGAGGTGCCATCTATGAGCCCAGGATGAAGTACAGTACCAGACAGTACCACACAGAACCACACAAAACAGACATTTGCATGCAGTGTTAGTTTAAATTTATGTTGAGCATTGGTTGCCTGTGGCACATTGGTATCACACATCTCCGCATACATCACACAGGAAGAGGGTACAGATGAAGTTTGCAGAGGTCAAAGTTGCCATCATTTTCGCAGCTGTCAAAGGGCACAATGGCACATGTTTGACATCACAACCTGACTGGTGAGCACTTGCCAGAACTGGAGATGGGGGACTTGTAGCAAGGGGTACTCTGCATCATAGATATTGTTATCTGATCACTGGGGAGGAGGCTGGCACTATGGCTCCATGACTGTGAGGGGAGTGTAGTACATGACCATGGTCTGGTGTCAGTACACTAGTTTGTTGAGGCACTCCCAGAGCTTGACTGGGAGGGAGAGCCACTATATGACCATGATCTCAGGCTAGTGTTGTGCTAGGACGACAGGCTGTATATGACAAGGATGTTTTGCTACTGTGGGAATGGGACCTGTATGGACTTTGTTAACTATATTAGTAAGGGGTCCTGTCCATACAGGTTGGAAGTCGTCACTGCCCATGATATGTGATATTGGAATGAGATACCATAGACTTGCGGGTACAGACTCTACACCCTAAAAATGGCCTTCCAATCCAACCCTCCATGTGCATACCCATACCCACAATGGACAGAGTTTTTGGACAAAGCAATGATGATGGTTACTTCCTATCCTCTGCACAAATGTAGACAAATAAGTGTGCTACCTAGATCTCATAAGATCTGGTATGCCATTGTAATTTCACTCCTTGACCTCAGTAGTTGGTATAACTGGGAGACATTTTTGTGGAAGTTGCATACCAGAAGAACCATCTCAATTTTGACAAGGATAGCAGCAGACTGCTTCTGGATGACATTGACATCTGCTGATTGAGCCCCAGTACTAAAAATATATATTACAAATTGGCTGTGAGATATGACAGTGCTGGGATCCCTTGCTAGGGTACCATATGGTGGGTATATTCACATGTGATGCAATTTAATCCTCTGCTGAGATAACCACAAAAGGAGTATTCTCAAATATTGGTCAACCCTGATGACATGGACAATGAGTAGTTATGCTGAAGAGCCTGTAGCTTGCGTGCAGGAGAAGTGGGCAGAACAATATGATAGACTCTGGCAGTGTTTGATTGTCATCTGGCTATGGCTTAGTCTGTTTCTTTGCATCATTGCTGAAATCAACCATGTCCCAACCTGTTCCAACTTACACAGGTGACAGTGTAGAAATGATCTGGTCTATGAACATGAAATCCAAGACAGAGTACATTGTATCTGAAAACCAGTACTACATGTGGGGCCCTGTGATATGCATGCAAATGATGATATGCACCAAACCTGTGCTGCCATTCCTCAGTGTCAGCACACCTGATGTCACAATGGGAAACATATGCATGGATATATGTAACCAGCCAGGACACAGTGCACAGGTGATATATAACTATGTAGTATAGTTACTTAACTAAATTATTTCCCTCTAAGGGATATGATGATTGTCATTTCCTGGAACCTATGTCCACTACACTAATTGTGATATCTGTACCATCATCATTTCTATGCAAGAACACTGAAAATTCCAGATCTTCATTTAGGCTTGCAGTAGGTGATGGCTTTGCCTGATCATGTCAGTTAAAGATCCTCAGTGCTGGTGCTATTGGTCATTGCTTCCCAGATGTGGTCCTTTAAAGGATGGTGAGTACCACACCTCTCCCTACCATGCAGCACCCATGGATGCTCAGTGCCTTCATCAGAATGTCCGTTAGAGTTCAGCTGAAGTTTGTACAATCTCTGCCATCCATTTCCTGTAGAAAAAAAATTAAGACACACTTATTGGAAAAAGAGAAATAGATGTAGGGCTATAAATGCTGAGGAGAGTAGGCTACTGGTAACAAACAGCAGCTTGAAATAGGTATGCACAGTATAGCTGATTTAGACTGGGATAGGCTCACAGTAGTTGTCACAGATATCCTATACTATGGACAGTGGGGTGCTCCAAGAATACTATAGATGTGTGGTAATGACAAAATGCACATGTATACACCTGAGCTGGTTGCCACTCACAGACCTACAGGGATATACAAATGAGAGGTGCATTTCAATGACAAAACAAGTGGGAGAGGCATGTATTTTTATTTATTTTATTTTATTTAGCATTTGTTTACTGGGAAAGTCTGACTAGGATAACTAGCATACCCCTTTTCAGCAGATGCCTGCGAAGAAAATCTCCACAATTAAGTACAAATTCTAGAAATTAAAGTACAAGGTGAATGCACCTTCAGTAGTAATGCTTTTAACAAACATAATTGTGTAAAAGGTTATCGGGATAAACAATATTAGACGTTTAAACACGTAAATGATAACTATGCGTACATCTGTAAGGGTAGTAGTGGCAGCAGGGATATATCTAAGAAGAGGAATGAGAATCAAACTAAAAAGGAAGCCATTTCATTTCCTTTAGGGCAAGATAACGGCGGGAACATGAAAGAAGATTTGAGGTAAATGTTGCTGTTTGATTTGTAACATACTTAATTTGGCTTTTACGTTGACATTTAGGTAAGCAGGAATGGGAGATGCATAAAGTAGTGATGGCAGTAAATAAGTAGCTTTTGATTTATTTTTATTATATGTGATAATGTTGGACAGAGTTCAAGTTATCATCTATTATGACTCCAAGCAGTTTGGTTTGGGTTACAAGTTCTAACGGAGTGCTTTCTCTACAGATGATGGTAAAGGAATGTATTTTGTTCTGAGATATTTTAAGGGGTAAAAAGTATAAGCCTACTTTTAGTGGGGTTAAGAAGAAAGTGGGAGTTGGACAGCCTGGATTGTATAGAAGATAATGAGTGCTGTGTAATGTTTTTGCAGTAAGGAGAAGGGGCTGAACAGATGAGGATAGAATTGCCTGCTTATTGGATCGTTAAGGTAGTTCTTGAAGTGGTATAATGTAAGTTGGTGTAAATGGTAAAAAATAGTGGACCAAGGATGGAGACATGTGGACACCTATAGTGACAGGAAGGAAAGGAGAATATATTTGTTGTCACTTGACAGCCTGAAGTCTGTCAGAAAAGTAGTTATGGAAGTTAAATAGTACAGACTGAGAGATTGTTAAGTAGGAAAGTTCAGATACAGTAGAGCCCCTCTTATCCTGTCTCACTGGGACCAGACTTTTGTCTGGATAAACAAATGGCTGGTTAATCAGAAAACGCATACAAAATACCATTTATAGGTTTTAAATCAACTAGATTAACATGGTTTGTGTTAGCATGCATTTTGTCTAATGAATATGAAGTCTAAAACTCAAATATCTGTCATTATTTAGCCCAGAGGAGGCGGAAGTGTTGTTCTTTCTGTTGTGTTTTTCTAGGGCTATGGCAGAAATTTGATGGCCAGCATACCTCCCAACCATACCAAATTACTCGTATTTTATAGAGGTTTGGGGTCCAAATAATGGGGTGCCACGATCCCTGAGTGGCACCCCTTCATTTCTAATTTTTTTTCCAGGTTTTTAAAATTTTCTGCGCTTTCGGAGCTGACATCATCATGTGCGTGATGACATCAGCACAGTCAGCCTATCAGAATTGAGCTGAAGGGCTTTCCCAGCTAGCTGGCTGTTTCAAATCTGTCTGCAGAATGTGAAAGACATTCTCGGCTTATTTATGTGTGCATCTGCTGCACTTTTCCTTTTCTGCTTGCTTAAGGAAGGAAGCTGAAGGGCTTTCCATTCCTGGCAAGCTGCTATTAGGAGTTCCCTGCTTACAAACAAACGTTGCTACAAACTAAGGTAAACAGAACTTGTAAGGTACAGTTTGGGGTGTGTGTGTGTGTGTGTGTGTGTGTGTGTGTGTGTGTGTGTGTGTGTGTGTGTGTGTGTGTGTGTGTGTGTGTGTGTGTGTTACAAACTAGGGTACTATGTCTTCTCTCATACAAGAGACCTGCTATTAGGAGTTCCCTACCTGCTTACAAATGAACGCTGCTACAGACTAATGAACGGAGCTTGTAAGGTACTGTTTGGTGTGTGTGTGAGTTGCTGTTAGGAGTTCCCTGCTTAAACGTTGCTACAAACTAAGCTACTGTTTTTTCTCTCATACAAACGAGCTGCTATTAAGACTTTCCTGCTTACAAATGAATGCTGCTATGAACTAAGGTAAATGGAGCATGTAAGGTACTGTTTGGTGTGTGTGTGCTACAAACTAAGGTACTGTGTCTTCTCTCATATAAGAGAGCTGCTATTAGGAGTTCCCTGCCTGCTTACAAATGAACGCTGCTACAAACTAATGAACGGAGCTTGTAAGGTACTGTTTGGTGTGTGTGTGTGTGAGCTGCTATTAGGAGTTCCCTGCTTAAACGCTGCTACAAACGAATGTACTCTTTCTTCTCTCATACAAACGAGCTGCTACTAGGAGTTCCCTGCTTACAAACGAACACTGCTATGGACTAAGGTAAACGGAGCATGTAAGGTTGTGATTTTTGTGGCAAATCACTAAAGGATTGAATTTACTAAATAATGACAGGCATTTGAATTTCAGCCTTCATATTCTTCAGAAAACAAATGGCAACACAAACCTTTTATTCTAGCAATTTTCTTAGTTTGTAACATCAGTATTTGAAATTTCTCCCTGTTTTGAGGCTGTATTCCCCCATTATTGGCTTTGTCCATGTTTTTTGTGATAAGAGGTTGAGAACTATGGTGGTGAGAAGTGAGAACTGAATTCATTACATGATAGCCATTTAAGTTTCAGTCTTCATGTATTTCAGGAAGCTGCTGATTTGGCATAGTGGTATGTTGTTCTGACTGTAGTGCACAGGGTCATGGGTTCAAGACTTGGCAGTGAAATGCATGGTGGTAACACAACATTTTATTCTGGCAACTTTCCAAAATTATACAAGCAATGTTTAAAATGTGTCTCTGTTTTTTGTCTTTTGTCCCCCCCCCAAAAAAAACTGAAATTAAGTGTGAGATGCTGTGCAAGATGCCTATTGCTTATACTGCAGTCATTATATATATATATATATATATATATATATATATATATATATATATATATATATATATATAATTTATTGTGTGTGTGAAAGTAGACTTTTATGATGGAAATGTTCTGAATTGGGCAGTTTTGTCATTATTGGTTCATGCATTTTGTTTAATTGCTTAAATCCTACTGGAAAAAATGTTCAAGCAATAAATTTTAAAATGCACTCTAACTTAATTCTAAAAGTCTAACAAGTGTGCTGTATTATACAAGGAATAAAATGTAATAAAGTCAGGAAGGTGCAATAAAGAATGCATGTATGTTTCTTGTTTTGTGTGCAAGGGGTCTATGACTTGAAAAGAGCCCAAAGGTAATCTTTATCCACCACTGGCCAGATGCATTTTCTTTGGATGTGGTGTGGGTTTCAATATTTCAAATAATGTGAGTTTCAAGGGTAGAAACATTTTAATGTCAAGTCTATTTTCATTGTGAGACAGTATTGCTTTGTTTAGCAGATATCTATTAGTGTTTGTGCATTGTGCTATAAAATGTGAAAATAAAATCCAAATAATCATTGTAAAAGTAAAGTGGTATGCACACATTAGTGTTTATGGTAAATGAGGTGAAATAGCCAGGTAATAGGACATTGGAATGGCTGCAGGGGGACTCTGGTGCCATATTCTGGTTGTCCTTCGGTTTGTGTTTGAAAGCTGGTATCCCACAATTATTTTCAGTGGGCAGGGTTACATAATTATGCATGTAAATTTTGCGTTAATTAGCGTACAGATTTGTACCTATTTTTCATGGGCCTTGTCCAGATTTTTGATGTTTCCAGGTTGAGAGGTATGATGGCCAGTTAAAGAGAGGTCAGATAACAGGGAGTCTACTGCAGCAGTTTTTAATGAGAAACAGAATGAAATGCTTTTGGTAATCTAGAAAGACAGCAGAAACAAGGTGACTTTTGTTTCTTTCATTGTTGATCTTGTTTGTAAAACTAATAAGGGCACATGTACTGTGCTTAGGTCTAAAGCCATGCTGTGTGTTGGTAATGAGATTATTATTGGTAAAGCAGATTATTACATTTCTCCAGGATCTTAGCCAGTGGTATGAGTACTGTTTTGGGCCTGTAGTTAAATAGTTCTGTAGATGTGACTCATTCGTGTAGGGTGATGATATATAAAGTTTTCCACAAAATAAGAATATGACTTTCAGTTATAGACTGGTTAAAAATATAGCTATGAAATATTATAATGTTTCAGAATCAGTAGCAGCATATTCAAAGTGAAGGTTATTACAGCTAAGGAAGACAAGGCCACATAGAAGTTTCATCAGAAATGTTAGCATTAAACCAGGTCAGTATATCTTCCACTAGTGTAGCATTATCGCCTGGTGGAATATAAATGACTGCTATCTATATAGTTTTTGGGTTATTTTGAGTTGAGGTATTAGAAGTTCAACATTGCGGAAGCTGGGAATCTTATTTGGATAGAAAGCTGTCTAGTGTATTTTTGAATATAATGGTGACATGTCTTACACAATTTTTGGTCTGTTGTAGTCAGGGGGACTATTTGCTCATTTCTTATTTCATTTTAAACAGGGTTCTATAGTGATGAAAATATCAAGAGAGTAGTGTGTTATAGTTGCATAGATGTCTTGGATTTTATTGCTGAGGCTTCTTGCACTTGATTTAATAGTAGGATGCTAGCACATCTTTTTGAGAAGTGAGGGTAGTTATAGCTGGAGTTGGGTGATGTGGAGGTAGTGGGTTGTAACAAATGGTTAGGTCCATGGTTGGAATGTATGTCTCCACTGAGAGATAAGGAATTGAGGTAAGATTGTCATAAAAGTCCATTTTCTTTTGGTTTTATGTTTTATGTGATGGGAGGGGGGTATTAAGAGGAATTTATGATAGATGATATTTGAATAAAGTAATTGTATATATCTATGGAGAAGAGAGTAAATGTGGGAAATGTAAATAGTTCAGGTGATATGTTTTGAAATTATGCAGTATTAAAGTGTTGCATGGTCATGAGTGTTGTGGGAGCGATAATAGTGTTGATATTTAGCATGGTTGTTTTGATTTAGGACAGCTAGGAGAAATTGTTGTAAGATAAGAACAATATTAGTTTCCAATGTGATGTCCTAAAATGTGGCTGTTAGGTGGAAACTTAACAGTTAGAGTGGGGAGAGAGATTAGTGTAGGATGTAGTAATATGGGATGTAACTGTGTAGGTGACTGTTTATTGAATGATTGGTTAAGTGGGTAGAGCAGTAAAGAGTGCCAACATATTGCAGGTGGGAGTGGGTGGGAATTGGGAATAGGTTAGTGGAGAAGAATTATAGTGTATAGAACGGGTTGCACCAGAACAACTGGCACCACATACTACAAAATGTATATGTTTTACTACAATGAAATCCCGGAGTACATAAAACTGCACTTTTTGGTTAATATTGCTCTCTTTGTGAGCACATTTAAACAATACTGATGAGGCAGTGCATTTTTATATTGTCAGTTTGATTTTAACATTGTCCACTGGGATATATATATAGATATAAATATATATAAATATATATATATATATATATATATATATATATATATATATATATATATATATATATAGGGGTTCTTATTCATTGATTGTATAAATACTAAGGTAACATGCCTAGCAAAGTCTGCTTAAACTAAATAATAATGGAGACTTACAAATGTAGCATTTCTCCCCGGGCCTCCACTGAAAACAGGATCTGTGGAACCTAGTCAGACTTTCCCGGTCAACAAATGTTAAATAAATAAATAAAAAATAAAAAAATATAAAGTCATGGGAACATAGTGGTTCTCTTCAAATGGGAGATTCTGATTTCTGTGCTATTCCTTCATGAATGTGTATGGTAACATATGACAGAAGACTACTATAGTACGATATTTTAGGCTAGATACCCCATTACTTTAGTAGGTATCAGGCTTGTCATGCCTTTTATATAGGCATGACTTATAGGTCTTTTCAAAGATAGAATTTTGGAACATTACAGGGATATTAGAAAAAAAAGAGAGACCAATGCTTTAGCACAGCACATCATTCAGCATGGCCCCAGACATAAATTTAAGTTCTTAGTTCTACAGGTATTGGAGGGTGGACATGGTGGTGCAGCGGTTAGCATTGTCACCTCACAGCAAGAGGTTCTCTGGTTCGATCTTCGGCTGGGGTGCCTTCTGTGTGGAGTCTGCATGTCCTCCCTGTGGTTGCGTGGGTTTTCTCCGGGTGCTCCATTTTCCTCCCACATCCCAAAGACATGCTGTAGGTGGATTGGATACTCTAAATTGGCCCTAGGTATGAGTGCGTGTGTGTGCCTTCTGCGGAAGGTTGGGCACCGGGCTGGCAACTCAACACTGTAAAACTCCACTGCCAGTCATGATCAGGCATGTGATCCGCTGTGGCGACCCCTAACCAGAAAAAGCCGAAAGAAGAAGAAGTTCTGCAGGTATTGGATGTGGGAATTAGAGGGGGCGATGTTGTAAACTGTACAGGAGTTGCAGAACAGAAATGGATTTTACTTTTTAATGCAGAGAAACCACCTGGTTTAAATGGGGTATCTAGCCTCAAACCTGGTTTAAATGGGGTATCTAGCCTCAGACCTGGTTTAAATGGGGTATCTAGCCTCAAACCTTTTCTGAAAGCACATCCACTCAAACATTAGTTTTTATTTCTGTACAATATATGTAAGCATATAATATTTTATATTTTCTTGCTTGTGTAATTTCTAGTATTTTACTTTTTTAAAGTTTTGTCATTTGAATTTGTGTGCATTTTTTCCTGTGACTATACCTTTTATTCTAAATGGCTTAATTGATTTTGGGAATTCATTGGTTAGTCTCATTTTAAATTGAGTGCTGTTTTATTCAGTTTTCAGTCTGATGAAGCGATGTTGTAATCGCGAAAGCACTTACTTTTACTTTTAACTTTTATTTTATTTTGAATAAACAATTTTCAGTACTCAGCTGTGTCAGTGCAGTATTTGTTATTATTTTTTGTTTTGTACATCACTATCAAGTAGTTTTTAGCAAATACTGGCCTGAGAATGTGATAGACAGATATGCATAATGTGCGTTTTTCTCCCCTACAGCTGCAGTAGAGAGGGCTGTGAACATGGAAGCCCACAGTGACAGACTGCTGAGGCTGCGCTGACAGGCTGGTGAGTACAAATCTATTTTGCAGTATATTGTTAAAATAGCTAAGAAGGAGTACATTGCTTACTGCTTGTAGGTATACTGTTACTGTATGAACTGAATAAATAAAAAGGTATGGCTGATGAATAGTGAAGTACAATAAAGACCCTTAAAAACTGTTGTGTTTATTCTGGTATTTTGTAAACATATATAGAATGTATACAGGTTTTCACAGCAAATATTGGCTGTGACATCATACATTAACTGAGGTTCATCTGTGAACAAGCCGTTAGGAGAAACCGTATATGGTGTAGCTGTAAAATGAGATATAATAAATTAAATGTGAACTATATACTACATTAAGCTCTGAACCCTGAAGGTATCAATGTGTGTACCATGCAGCATTGCCTTGTGTTAACTTTTGCTTTCCAGGTTGTAGTAATCCAAAGGAGTAATGCACAGAACAATAACTATCTGTCATGCATACATCACAGGATTACAAGTTCAGACTGTCTAACCAAGAGACTATTAGGCAGAAACCATTAAAACAAGAAACAGCAATTCCCCTGTAGCTCAGTGTGATGAGAAACAGCTTAGCTGTTAATTTTGCATACCCAGACACAGTTCGAATCCAGGGAGTGATACTAAGATATGTGCATATCTACACACAAGGAATCAGGAATAAATGTAAAAAACAGTCAGGTAGTGTTAACAGATATATTCCCCAAAAGTTTTACAGGTAAGTAAATGTTGCCAGTAGCTGTATGAAGGATATCCTAATAAACTGTGTACTACTGTTCAATTGTCCCACCACATGCCTGCAAATGACAGCAGGGTAGGTACATACAATATGCACTCTTCCCAAATCATACTTCTCAACTGTACAGATATTCACTGAATGTCTAGCTATTTGTCTCAAATTGTTGGTCCGTTTCACATAAAGTAGTGGTGTCATGGCAAATCAGCGGCAAACCTTTATAGTCTGAAGTTAGAAAATAATGATAGACATACAAGTGACAGATGTCATATCCATCAGAAAAGCCATGCAAATGCAAAACCTGTTATTTTATCAACTTTCTAAGTTTGTAAGAGCAATATCTAAAAATTATCCACATTTATGGGCCTTTGTCCCACTCCTATGTATGGCTTTGTCCAGATGTCATACTCTAAGTGGTTGAGAGGTATGTTTCCAATACATGTCTCTCAAATGTCATGCTGTCACAGCTAGTGGTCACTGCTGCTAATAATTTTGGACACAGATAGGAAACCAGTTGACATATGCCAGTAGCACACTCACATAACAGCAGTACAGGGTACCCCTCTTGTACCAGATTTGTAACCCTGGCATATATGAGTCCCCTCTAGTCATGCACCCAGAGTTATCACAGTTTGCCTCATACCATTCCAGGCTGACAGTTTAATAGGTATGATTGTTCTACAGATGATATGGACACAGGTAAATGTAAAGTGAGGGCAGACTTATAGAGTATTGAGCAGTACTATTGTGGAAAATAGAAACATAAACAGTTGTTAATGGATTTTCTGCTCTCCCCCACCCCTCATCTGCATCAGTAATTATTACTCATATACTACGGCTATGTTGTGCTCCAACCGTAATGTTGGGACTTGTGTTATATCATTGTTAATATGTTTGATTGCTTGCATATTAGCATATCCTGTTCAAATACCATTGTTGGTGGCCTGTTGCCATCAATCTTACTGGCATGCTGTTGTTCCATTTATGCATGTGTTCTGTTTGCTATGCAACTGTTTCACATCTGTTTTATAGGGTTAATTGAAACACCCATGCATGCTGTTATAACTAATCTTGAAATGTGTTGTTCATGACTAACCAACATATTTTGTAAAACCTCAACACCATAGTGCATTTGGGAAGGCAAATGCCAGTGGATCTGCCTGCCCACCTCATCATGCCATAGCACCGGGTCCCAGCATGTCTGGGACCCAACCTGAATTATCTCGTCTGCTGGTCCTGCACCACCTTCAGCTGGAACTGCTGCAGGGGATGAGGCCCACCCCCCCAGTAGCGGGAGCAGACAGGAGACTGTCACCTGCAGTCAGGTCCAGGGTTTGGTGTTCAGCACCCTTCGATCTAAGTTTGGAGAGCAGCTATGCCAGATTGAGGGCTACTTTGCGCACCTTGAGGGGCAGGCCGTCCCTCCTGTCCAGCCTCCAGCACAGCCACCTTTGGGGCTGAGAAGGGGTAGTGATGACTGCTCCTGGGTGGGGATCTCAGTCCCACTGTAACCATATGGGGGCCCATGGGCTTCGGATTCCCAACCACCATCCCTGTCAAAAGTTTACCCCCTCATGTGTCATATACCACTCCTGTCTGCTGTCTTGTCGGTCTTGTCTGTCTCCCTACCAAACCTACCTCTCCAGACATACCTACAATCCTTACCTAACATCTCACTCTCACCATAAAAAAAAAGGGCATTTGTCCCAAAAAAATATATCGCCCCATACATAGCAGTCCATTTCGCATGTGTCCACTGGACGCATGTAATCCAGTCCAATTGGCTTGACAACACATTTCTGTTGTCTTCACCCCTCTCTCTGGGGTTTGAGTGTCCAAATGCACCTCCAAATTCTGTACAAATGCACAGCTGTTGCTGTATAAGAAATGGACAGCTATGGATCTTCCGTACACCCATCCTGCACATGCCTAGCTATCTTTCATATTGCTTTTCCCTCTGCGTGCCCCTTTTTCACCACTTTCCCATCACCCCTTTTTCTTTTCTTGTAAAGAAATTAGTGTGGTGGTAGTGCTGCGGTAGCATTGTCACCTCACAGTAAGACACTGTCCGGTTCGATTCTCAGCTAGAGTGTCTTCTGCATGGAGACATGCGTGAATGGACGTACCTTCGTTGAAGGTTGTGTCAGGCCTGGCAAGCCGGTACGTAAAAATCAACTGCCAATCATCCGCTGTGGCGAACCCTAACCGGGAAAAGCCGAAAGACATAAACAGTGCGGGTTTAAGCAGGAGTTAGTGGTCACTGTTGCAAATAATTTTGGACACAGATAGGAAACCAGTTGACATATTCCAGTAGCACATTACTGCATTCCATTACATGCTTACTTGTTTGACATACCTTTTTTTCCAAGTATGGTTGGTATGATTCCAGTATGTGTTGGTTGGTTTGTTTCTCTGTCTGTCTGTCTCTCTCTCTCTGTCTCTGAGATGTAAGGTATCCATCTGTTTTGCATAGGCAAATATAATTATATAGAAAAAAAAAAAAAATATATATATATATATATATATATTTATTTATATACATATGCTCAGAACATTCAGTGGAGTCATACCTCAGAACCATACCTCTCAACCTCTTAGTGCAAGAAATCTGGCCAAAGGCTGTCAAAATAGGGGGACAATGGGCCAAACTAGGGACATATTTTAAATATCGCTCTTATAAATGTAGAATGTTTCCAGAGTGACAGGGTTTGTTGCAGCATACATGTGCTAAAGGATGTGAGTTCTGAAACTGAAATGTATGTCATTATTTACTGACAGAAATCCTCAGATCATCACAGTGATTTATCAGGGAAATAAAAATAATGAATCTGTCGAACAGACCAGAAATATGAGAAATAAACCTGGACATTCTGAAACAATTCGTCCAGTCGAGAGGTATGCTCAGAACTCCTTAGTGCAATGAATCTGGGCCAAGCCTGACAAAGTGGGGGGAGAAAGACATGCAAATAGGGACATATCTGAAATACCAGAATAGATAAGCTGACACAGTTGCTGCAGTAACACCCTTCTGTCTGTCCTAACATATATTGACTGAAACAGCACAAGTCCAACACTCAGTTACGTCTCACTAGTTAGTGACTTAAATCATCACTTCAACCCACTGATGTGTCAGAAATACACAACACTTATGGGAGCCAGGCAACAGTACATCCTACAAATATCTGAACATAACATCATATTAGGGGAACTACACTCAGCTGATAAGCACGTCACCAAGCACCGTCCAAACTACACTAAGACTGACACAACACTAACCCAAATCCGCTATGGGGAATTAGACATGTATTTGCAAATATATCAGGCACTACAGGAATGTAACAGCACTGAAAAATGGACACCAGTGTGAAAGTGCATACCCACAACTGAATTCACCACAGTCATAGTGATAGTAAGCCAAATGAATAGTAGAGTATAAGGAGTGTGTGAACCAAAACATCTCGTCTTGTTTGCCACTCACACACTACCTCTACATATACTGGCACATTTTACAGTGTAGTATGACGCTTGACCGTGGTATGGGGCATGTCTCAGTCTGCCCCTACAAACATATACAGCCAATAGCCCACCAGAAACTGGAGCAGCATGCACAGTCAGAGAGAAAAGGAGCCATAACACATACATCTACCCCCCTCTGTGCACAGGCCAAATAACATTTACACACTACACTGCTACACAATCCTGACAGTCTGTCAACAACTGCCAGACATACACAGATCTCTCAACTGTTCAGAGTCCCACACAATGTCCAGGCTTTGTCCTCATGTATAAGGCCTCTTACATATAACATGTCTGGCATTCTGATACATCACTGGGATGGTATCAGGAATGAAGGCAATAAATAATGATATACCTTACCTATCAACCTCTTACTGCATGACATCTGGACAAAGCCTGACATACTTGAGGACAGAGGCCCAAAACAGGGGCATATGTGAAATATTGCTGTTATAAATTGAGTCAGTTGCTGGTGTAACAGGGTTTGTTGTAACATATCTTTTCTGAGGGATATGAAGTCAGAAACACAAATGGATGATACCATTTACTTATCACAATCCTCACAGTATGCTACTGATTTTTCAAAGACAAAAAATGTCTCAGGAACACACCAAACATAAGAGTCCAAAATCTGGCCATTCTGTGGATAGCCCTACAGTTGAGAGTTATGTCAACCACATAACACTGTCAGACTTAAAATCACACAGAAAAGCCATGTCCACACAAACCCTGTTAAACTAGCATTAATTCAACTGTATAACAGCAATACTTACATTCTGTCCCTACGTCTGGGACATTCTCCCCCAGTTTGTTGGGCTGTCTCCACAGTTTTTTTTTGTAATAGGTATTTCCAACTACCCTCTGTGATGCTGTTATTCACACACCTCCATGAAGTCCTCCTCACAGGCAAGGGAAAAGGCCAATGCCCACATGAAGCACTCAATTGTAGGAGTGTGTTGCCATGCCATTGGCTATATGAATAACAACACAGCTGTTCTGCATGCAGTTAGCAAGTGAGAGACATTAATTGGTGCACAGGCCATCAGCTGCTCATGAGCATTACCTGCAAAAGGCAAGAAGCTGCCTATGCAAAACATACATCTCAGAGACAGAGACAGACAGACAGACAGACAAACAAACAATCAAACAAACAAACAAACCAACATATACTGGAATCACACCAACCATACCTGGAAAAAAAGGTATGTCAAACAAGTAAGCATGTAATGGAATGCAGTAGTGGGTATGTAATAATAGCAAATATGAAGATCAACAAATATGTCTCAAAAAGACTTGCTGTACTGATATATTACTGATCAGAACCTATGGCCATAGCATCTGGGTCTGTCTGCAGTGACATAGATCACATCTCAGGCCCCTGAGTCACCCAGGAAAAGATGGTCACATATGACTACTACTGGAGTGTGTGTTGAACAATACTGACTGTGACACTGCTAGGCCAGCTACTGGGATATTATAGATATCTATATGTTAATTGTGAATACAATTATGATATACATGTTTGTCTCAGAAATGTGAGCGACCTATACAGAGTATTTGCATAGTAAACTACTGTTGCAGATGTGTGTGTTGAACTGCATGTGATATACTGAGCTCATAACATTCAACTGTCCAGTGTCATGCACACTGACTATATGTGTGCTTCATATTTGTAGTCATTTACTCATAGAGTTGTGTTATGTCTGGCAAATCATTGGCAACCTGTCAAGACTGATATTGCAACATCTCCTTCTCTTTCTTTTGGCTGTTCCTGTTAGGGGTCACCACAGCAGATCATCTGTCTCCATTTCTTCCTTTCCTCTGCATCTTGCTCTGCCACACCAACCACCTGCATGTCCTCTATCACCACATTCATACACCTTATCATAGGGCTTCCTCTTGCTCTCTTAAACGGCAACCTCATCCTTACCATCCTTTCTCCAATATACTCAGCATCCCTCCTCAGCACATGTCCAAACCAACATAATCCTGCTTCTCTCTGGCTTTGTCTCCAAACCCTCCAACCTGGGCTGGCCCTCTAACATACATTTTCCTAATCCTTTCCACCCTCATCACACCCAGTGCAAATCTTAACATCTTTAACTCTGCCACATCCAGCTTTGACTCCTACATTTTTGTCAATGCCGCTGTCCCCAACCCATATAACATAGCTGGTCTCACTAATTTCTTGTTGACCTTCTATCTCACTATTAATGGTACTCATCTGTCACAAATCACTCCTGACACTCTTCTCCACCCTCCCCATCCTGCCTGTACTCTCTTCTTCACCTTTCCCCCACACTCATCATTACTCTGAATTGTTGATCCCAAGTATTTACAGCCAGCCACCTTTGCAAACTTTACTCCCTGCATCCTCACCATTCCTCTAGCCTCCCTCCCATTCACACATATATATTCTGCCTTAGTCCTGCTGACATTCATTGCTCCCCTCTCTAGAGCATATCTCTGCCTCTCCAGAGGTCTCCTCAACTGTTACCTACTCTCACTAATGATCACAATGCCGTCTGCAAACATCACAGTCAATGGGGACTCCTGTCTGATCTTGTGTGTCAACCTGTCCATCACCACTGCAAATAAGAAAGAGCTCAGAGCTGATCCCTGATGTAATCCTACCTCCACCTTAAACACATCTGTCACTCCCACTGCAGAACTCACTGCTGTCACACTAGCCTTGTACATATCCTGTAGCACTCTTACAGATTCCTCCTCCACACCTGACTTCCTCATACAATACCACAACTCCCTCTAGGCACCCTGTCATATGCCTTTTCTAAGTCCACAAAGACACAATGCAACTCGCTCCAACTTTCTCTGTACTTCTCCATCAACACTCTCAGAGCAAACATTGCATCTGTAGTGTTCATTCCTGGCAAGAAACCATACTGCTGATCACTAATCCTCACCTCCCTTCTTAACCTAGCTTCCACCACTCTTCCCCATAACTTAATGCTGTGACTGATCAATGTTATCCCTCTGTAGTTACTACAGCTCTGCACATCACCCTTATTCTCATAATTGGTGCACAAACACTTTTTCTCCACTCATCACACATTCTCTCACTTTCCAAGATTTCATTAAATAATCTGGTTAAAACCACCACTGCCATTTTTCCTAAACACCTCCATGCTTCTGCAGGTATGCCATCTGGACCAACAGCCTTGCCATTCTTAATACTCTTCATAGCTATCCCTATTTCCTCCTTGCTAATCCATTGCACTTCCTGATTCACCATACCTACATCATCCAACCATCTCTCTCTCTCTGTCTCTCTCTCTCTCTCTCTCTCTCTCATTCTCTTCATTCAACAGCCCCTCAAAGTACTGTTGCCATCTGCTCAACATACTCTCATTGCTTATAGGTACGTTTCCCTCAGTATCCTTTATCACCCTTATCTGCTGCACATCCTTCCTAGCTTGGTCCCTCTATCTAGTCAATAAGTAAAGGTCCTTTTCTCCATCCTTAGTGTACATCCTTTCATACAACCTTTCATATGCCTCATCCTTAGCCTTTGCCACCTCTCTCTTTGCCATGCACCACATCTCCTTATACTCCAGACTACTTTCTTCATCTCTCTGACAATCTCATTTCTTCTTTGCTAACCTGTTTCTCAGTAAACTCTCCTGTACTTCCTCATTCCACCCCATGTCTTCTTGTCATCCTTCCTCTGTCCAGAAGTTACACCAAGCACCTTTCTAGTTGTGTCCCTTACTAGCTCTGCTGTAGTTACCCAGATATTCGATAACTCTTCACTGCTACCCACTGCCTGTCTTAACTCTTTCCTGAACTCAACCTCACAGTCACCCTTTTCATTTTCCCCCATTTGATCCTTGGTGCTGCCCTCACACTCCTCCTCCTCTAGATCACCAACATCATACCACAGACCAACATTCCATGCTGTCTAACTACACTTTCAAGTGTCACCACTTTACAGTCTCCAATCTCCTTTAAACTGGCCCTCCTGCATAGGATATAATCCACCTGTGTACATCTTCCTCCACTCTTGTAGGTCACACTATGCTCCTCTGTCTATGTATTCACCACAGCCACGTCCATCCTTTTTGCAAACACCACTACCATCTCACCTTCTGCTTTCCTTTGCTTAAAAAACATACCTACCCATCACTTCCACATTCCCTCTGTTCCCTTCACCAACATGCCCATTGAAATTACTCCAATCACACTCTCTCACCCTTGGGTACAGTCATCACCAGTTCATCCAACTCACTCCAAAGTTTTTCATCTCATCCATCACACATGCAACTTGCAGAGAATATGCACTAACAACAGTCATCATTACAATATCAATTTCCAGCTTCATAAACATTACTCTATCTGACACTCTTTTCACCTCCAAAAACACTTTTGGCACACTGTTCCTTCAGGATAACCCCTACACCATTTCTCTTCTGTCCATCATATCAGCTAGCTCTGTCCCCATACCAGTCATACTGCCAACATTAAAGTTCCTACCCTCACTACCACACTGCTAGCCTTTCTCCTTTCTTCCTGCCATATGAGCATTGGACATCCTCCAGGGTATGTATGTGAATGCAAAGGCTGGCTGCTGTGCTATCAAATGACTTAAGTGTGTTACAGCAATATTAAGAAAATGTCACAAATGTTGGCCCATCACCCCCCATGCATGTGTTGCATCCTCCAGATGTCCTGCTCTAACAGGTTGACAAGAATGACTGAGCAGCAAGGGTGTAAATACAGTGTGTCATACTGACATAGAACAGAACTGTATATCAGGTATTACTTGTGCACATGTATGTATGAGTAGGTGTGGCTGCCTCATAACAACAGACATGGGGTGCAAAATGTCAGGTAAATAAACTGTACATGTTGTACATGTGTGTAATCCTAGTTTCTGTGCATCCAACATAGTTAGTTTTCTACAGCTACTGGGTGTTGCATTGCCCTGACACAGACATGTGTACTAGAATAAGCATGATTATCAGGTTGAAATCGGAGAGGTATCCAACTGTGTTATGACCTGGTGTTCATGCCTACTACAAACAACTATATGACCACCTACATAGCTGTATGGACTCAGCAATACCTTACTTGTGAAACCTGTCTCCACCAAAGTAGAGTAATCCCCTTTGCTGGACAGCAGCAATACACAATCCACATAATTAGATGCTATATTGGGTGTACAGGGCAAAGTAGGAGCAGGCACTAACTTGACAGCAAGTCAACCTTTGTCTAAACAAGCATGTAAGTTCATAGATAGATTAATGAAAGGCTAACTATGAGTACAAATTGGACACCCACCAAGGTCAATCACAAGGCTGTCTTCACATATGTCTGGATCTCAGAGGCAACAACCCAACTCACCCTGTAATGGTGGTCAATCACACCACATACACACACACCATAGCTATAGCCAACCTGTTGCAGACAGGTTTACAGCAAACATCACCCCCCATGGCTCACCATCAATATAGGTGGATATGCACAGCACGCACACCCCTCCCCTCATAATCAAGGAGCAGGTGCATACTGCCTAATCAAAGTCAACAAAAGCAATTCTCCATGGGACCTGATAACACTCCTGTCTGCATTCTACATGAACTCAGGCATATGCTTCCAGCTCCATTACACACTGTATGCAAGCAAAGCCTGAGCACCATTGACATCCCATCTGCAAGGAAGATGGCCACTGTCATTCCTCTATGCAAACATTCATGATGAATGGTAGTTTATGCAATGTACTGGCCCTCATTGGGGGGAACATGACACATCAGGACCAGGAGTGCAATGCAATTTCATACTGTGCTGATAGATGACAGGGGTATGATGTGGTTGTAAGTGGTGGCTAATGATAGGCAATATTGATGTGCTGGCTCTGTATATAACTGTGGGCAATGTCTGAGGTCCTGTGATGTGTTTCTCTGTTTATGTCTTCCATGTGGCATGCAGTGTCAACCAGCATATACTGCAGAGGAGAATGCAGCTATTACTGATGCAATAATCCAGCACCATGCGGTGCTGTTTGGATGTAGCTGACAAAATCTGCAGGAGTGGAATGTCCTATGGGATGACCTTGTCCACAGAGTTAACACCTTAGGCCACCATGGCCGCACATATGATCAGGTCAGGCATCGGGAAACTGACCTGATAAATCATGCCCGGCAAAGGGCTGCTGCTGTGGTCAGGGACCGTACTGCTATAGGTGGGTGTCCAGCCACACAGGCCCCACTTACGGCAACAGACAAGCTCTTTACCTTGGGGCAGCCCACACACAACACCCAACACATGAAACACAAGTCGTGGAGGTGGGTGGCACTCAGGCAACGGGCGAGGAGTGTCCAGGTAAGGCCACAGTGCACATCAATTTAATAATGCAGCAGTTGAACTGTCTTCTATAGAGTATCTAGATGCACATGCCAGTTCAAACTGCATTTGTGGGTAGAGTTTAGTAATGCATACAAGTGCACATCCATGGTGAGGGACAGCAAATTGTGCACTATCATAGCTTGTACTGTACCTGTGCAGAGACTAGCATTCATCTTGTACCAATTCCAAATGTGAGTCTGCTGACAATACCTGTCCCCCACAAATAGGTCTCTCTGGTCTGGATGTGGGACGGCAGCCTGAAGCCGGTGAGTATGGGATTGTCCTGTTGTGGTTCACCAGTACCCCAGGCATGTTAAGGTCATGCATGTGACCATGCACACAACTGTTACTCTCAGCCGTTTTGCAATATCTGCATGTTCACTTGTGGTGGGGTTAACTGCATTGCATCACAGTGGTCATCACAGGGGCCTATTTGCAGGAGTTGTCACATATCTGTAGCATACCTCACTACTGGTCGTTGCAAGACATCTGGACAAAGACTGACAAAATGGGGGGAAGAAGGCCCAAAACTAGGGAGATATTTTATAAACTAGTGTTATACAGTGCATATAAATGGTGTACACACACCTGTTAGAATGTTAGGTGTTAGTGATATACAAAAATGAAAGCACAATAAAACATTTCCGAACCCTTCTAACCTTTCATGTGATCTATAACCTGTACAATTCAATTGTAAAACAAACAAATCTGCTAGGGGAACAATTATGACACATAAAAACTTACAAGACTCTAGATGCATATGTGTGCACAGGCTGAAGCTAATAGTGTGTTGAAGCAGCTTTCGATATTATTACAGCATTATGTCTTCTTGGGTACACACCTGCCATCAATTGCAGAGACTCTTTGCTTAACAGCAAATAATGGTCAGCTGTCCTACCAGGATTATCCTAAATTTACTCAGTTGCCTGCTACAGCAACAGCCATAGTTTGCATACAGCTTATGAAACAGCAAAGGGATCTAATTTGTGAAAGGTATCAGCCTAGAGAAGGGTACACACATTTCTACAGCATTGCATATACCATGGAACACAGTGAAGACAGTCATCAAATGGTGGTGGAAATATGCAGCAACAGTGACATTGCAAAGAACTGGACATCCTTCCAAATGTGTGAAAAAGACAAGACCCAAACTGGTCAAGCAGGCTTCCAGGAGACCTACAGCAACACTACAGGAGTTGCAGGAATCCCTGGCAAGTACTGGTTGTGTACTACATGTGACAACAATCTCCCATATTCCCCACATGTCTGGCCTACGGGGCAGGTTTGGAAGATGAAAGCCTTCTCACATACAGAACAACATCCAGGTCTGGCGAATTTCTCAAGAAAAATGCATTAGATCTCCCAAAAGCATGGGGGTAAATGTGTTATGGTGTAATGAGATCAAGGTTGCACTATTTGGCCACAATACCAAAAGTTTTTTTGGCAAAATAACAACACTGTGCATCACCAAAAGAAAACCATCCCAATGATAAAGCATGGTGATGACAGTGTCCTGCTTTGGGGTTGCTGTTCATAAGCTGGAAGTGCGCATTTAGCCATGGTGGAGAGGATTAGTAACAGTTCAAAATACCAGTCCCTTTCGGCCAATATCTTCATGTGTCTGCTGGAAAGCTGAGAATGGAGAGGACTTACACTTTTCCACACAACAATGACCCATACCATGCATCAAAATCCAAAAAAAAATGTCTTCACCAGAAGACAATCAACATTTTGGAATGGCCTGGCCACAGTCCACAGATACATCCAATAGAAAAATCTCTGGGGTGCCCTGAAGAGGCCTGTGCAGAAGAGATGCCCTCACAATCTGACAGAGTTGGAGGGCTTCTGCAAGGGACAGCGTACAAATATTGCTAAGTCAAGATGTGCCATGCTGATACACACCTTCCCAAGAGGACTGACTGCTGTTATGAAATCAAACGTTGCTTTAACAAAGTAATACTTTAAGGGTGTGCACAGCCATGCAACCAGCCTATTGTACATATTTCAACTTCTACATGTTACCCCTAACCGATGTGTTTGTTCTTCAATTGGATTGCACAGGTTATAGGTCACATTAAAGATGGGAAATGTTATCACATGATTTCTGTGGTCTCATGTTATATATATCAGACAAACCTGGCATGTTAACAGGGGTGTCTACACTTATAATATCCACTGTAAGATTAGAAGGTTGTTAGTGTAACTGGTTCTGTTGTAACATACATGTACTGCAGGTTTTGAAGTGTGAAACTTAAAATATGTCATTAATTACTGACACCAGTCCTCATATCATCCCAGTAATTTGTCAGACAAACACAGGATTTATGATGAACAGGACAGAAATATGAGCGACACATGTAGACGTTCAGTGACACTCTGCACTGTTGGGAGGCATGTTCTGTAGGAGTTGCCACTGTGCTATACAGGTGAACTGCAATTATGTGTACATGGGTGCAGTGTATGCTATTTGAAGGCTCATCACCTACTAAAACTACTCACATATCACAGAGGTGTAGATAAGTAGTAACATTAAGTGGAAAGGGCTGCACTGCATGATGTTTAGGGCCTCTCCAGGGTGTGTATGTAGTGGTCTGACTGTGTTGTGAATGTCACCAGTTGGCTATTGTGAGGTCTGTGTAATGCCTGTCTGCCTCCTCACCTGTATATGTGTTAAGAGTGTGTGTGCGTGTGTCTGTGTGTGTGCATGTGTAGCAGCAAATGGTATAGTGCAGGTGTTAATTTACATATGTTGTCTTTCCCCCACAGGTGGTCATGGTGGTCATCATCCATCCCGCTCAGAATCTGATGTCAGTGTCTCTGCAGACTGGCAACGATGTTGGTCATAGAGACAGGTGGTGCTGTCAGGGGCTGAATCTGTACAATCTATCGGCATCCCACAGTCATCCACAATGTTCCCGCACACAGTCACAATGCCCACACATGCCCCTTCCCCAGCAGCCACAGATGATGAACAGTTAGCAGGTGGTGGCATGGAACAGGCTAGTGTGGTGACTATGGCATGTGTGAGTGTAGATACTGGCCATAGCCAGAGTGCAGGCAAGGTCCCACACAGGCAGATGGACAGGGGTGCTTACAGGGGGACTACTGCTCGTCAAGCCGCTGTTGCAAGTGCCACAGCAGGTGTCACCAGATGCATGTTTTGGGCTGTCATGGATGCACAGGCACGTAGTGAACTCAACACCAGACAAATAATCAGGGTGTTGGATTCAATTCTTCCTGATTTACATGGTGACATACGTGACCTTGTTGAGGCCACACACCAAAATACTGAGGTCATGAATAGACAGTGGGGTGAGACCTTGGCAATCATCGACTGTGGCATGTCTGTGCTAAAGCATGTGGAGGGAGATGGGCATCAGCCATGGAGACATAGGTCAGCACCAACATCAGGTGAGAGTCTACAGGGCCATGTACCTTCACATTCCTATAGTGGCAGTGACATCAGCACTACTGAAGGGGGAGTTGCTGTCCACATCACAACAGAGTTGTCCTTGGGTACATGGTCCTGGCTGATCATGTCAGGGACATGGATCCAGCAGACAGCAGTCACCATCAGGAAGCACTACTGCATCTGGCCTTGGGCCTGGTGGTGACAGTGAGATCCCTGGCAGGACTAGTTTCCATGTCCGTGACTGGAGATGGTGAATGGGACACCCTGCCAAGCACTGTCCACAGCTGTCCAACATACCCCTGTGAAGGGCAGCCACATGTCATGACTGTGTGCATACATACATACACACACATATGTATCACAGGTAGGTCACCTCCAGACACACACAGCACCTCTCCACAGCCCATCTAGAGGATACCTCTCCAAAAACACACACATGGATGTCAACCGTATGGCCCAGCCTAGGCCTCTGGCAAACCCACACCACACCCTGTGCCTATGATGATACCTGTGCCACATCCCTGTCATCCATACTATCGATGCAGGGACAGGCTAATATGGGTCTGATGCACAAGTTGATTATAGTATATTGTAGCTACGTAATACTGTGTAAGGTGCTGTCTGCTTGCATTTGTTATGGGTACACATAAAGGTGCATGTACCTTGTTAGCCATGATGCATTATTGGTGTTAGTACCACTGACTGAATATAGTCTGACATGCTGTATTCTTTTTGTGTTCCAGGTGTCTGTGTGTCTGCAGGATGTGGCCCTGCAGACATTACCAACATGGAGTATAGCAGAGTGGAGATATACCAACAGTTTCATAGCCAAGGTACAACTTTATATGTACATTTGTCAGGTGTGTATGCATGCAACAGAGTGTGATGGACACTGTTGTCAGACAGTGTGACCTTATGTACATACCCCTTGTCACAGACAGGTAGCCTTCAGACATTTCACCTCAGTATTGTGCAGTACCACAGGCTCATACATATGGAACAGGTTACTGGAGTACTGTCAGTAGATCCCTCACAAGCTTAGTCATTACATTGACTGCAACAGATTTACATGTCAGCATCTGTTGCCCCTGCCATTTATTTCTCATACACTCAACCTGATGCATTTGGTGAGGGCATGTATGGTATTGTGTATAACAGGTTTGTGGTATGTATTCCTGAGTTCACAGAGTAGAACAGGAGACAAATTGGTATATCCTTTGCATACACCCGGTAAAGACTGACACAGAGGATGCGTATACAGTAACACAAACACAGTTGGCAATGGATTCATAAACCTACATATCCACTTTAATGTACTATAGTGCTACATATACATGACATGCCCCACATAGATTATATGCATGGGACATAACCCACTTCCTCTTACAACACATAATGTTGTGAATGCCTTCATGGATGGTGAGACAACCCACCAGAAATAGCAACTGGAACCATCTATTGCTCCTACAAGCCTGGACAAGTGATAGTGTAACAGAAGTTGTATCAGCATGATGTTTCAGTCAGGTATGATATCTGATGCTGGCATGTGTGTCAGTACACTAACTGTGAACTATTTGGCAGCAATATCACATGCATGGCCATTTTTAGGGGACACAGACCACATATAGGCTGCAAACATCCAAATATTCTGTAGACATCTGTACAGGTGACTGGTATGGCCTGTACAATGGTTTAACATGCTGCATGTGAGGCAGATGCCATTAACATGCTATATAAAGTAATGCCACCAGGAGGTGGTAAACAGGCGTGGATGGTACACACATCAAAATGCTATAACCCACACAGGATATTATTCTCAACCAAACACACACACACACACACAGTTGCCAGTATTGAGATTAGAAACCCTACCTATCTAGTTATTTCTACTATAGTGATATGCAGTTATCAGATGCACCATGGAGCTTATATGATTTCATCTTGTCCCAAGGTACTTCTAAGGTGAATGAAATCAGCAGGCCTTGTAAAGTAGGGTGATGGGAAGTGTACAGGGTGCTACACAACTCAAAATGGTATAACACACACACGCATGCTCACACACACACACACACACACACACACACACACACACACACACACACACACACACACACACACACACACACACATGCACACACACACACTTACTTGCCAGTATTGATATTTACAGTTAACACACACTCTATGGAGCTTACTGGGCTGACAACTGGCCAAAGGTGCTGATAAGGAGTGTGACATCAGCAGGACTGATAAAGTGGGGCACTGGGAAGTGTTGTGGGTGGGAATGGCCTAAAACTATTTCACCTACAAACAAATGCACACTCTCAGACACAGAACTGTCACACACACACACACACACACACACACACACACACACACACACACACACACACACACACACACACTTGCCAGTATTGAGATTAGAACACCTACCTATCAAGTTATTTGTACTATAATGTTACACAGTTATCACATGTTACAGAGCTTATAGGGGTGTTAGTTTTTCAATTACTTCTAAGGTGAATGACAGCAGCAGATCTTGTTGAGTAAGGCACTTATGGACACACACACAAACACACACACACACACACACACACACACACACACACACACACACACACACACACACACACACACACAGGCAGTTGATGTGATATTATAAACCAAACCTCAGTACTATTACACAATGGGGCTCAGCTTTTATGCTGGCACATGCAACTGTTTACAACTGGTAGGCCACTGTCCACTGCAGGACATCGCTGTATGCCATTCAGGGTAACCGTGTGTGTGACTCACTCTGTCTGTGTCCTCCTGTGTCTCTCTCTATCATTGTCTGTCACTCACTTCCCCATACCTATGTGTGTGTGTATGCTTGACATATACTGTTATCTGTTGCCCATATATATGTCTGTGTATCTCACACAACAGATGCAGATATATCACATATGGGCCACATACAGGTAGCGGAGGGTAGACCTGCCTGATGTGTGTGTGTGTGGGGGGGGGGCAGTTAAGGTGTACATATCTGTCTGTATTCAATATATATATATATATATATATATATATATATATATATATATATATGCGAAAAACTCTTGACCCAAGTACTGAAGAAAGGAACAGCAAATAACTTTGTGTCAGAATACTTGTCAAAACTCCATTCAAATAGACCAATATAAAAGAATCCAAAATTCCGTATTCAGCGAGCCAGGAAGAACTCAGCAAAATTTGGTGCAAAAAACAAGTTTATTGATGTGAGTGCTTTCGCGGTCCTGCCGCTTCATCAGACATATGGATGCTGAGCCCTGATGGTGTAGACACTTCCTGACACTGAGACAGTTTCAGAGCAGTCCTTGGTCAGTTCTGATTGTTTCTTAAACACAGACTTGTCTTTGCTTTGACTCTTTAGCAGCAGTATGTTTAAGAAACAATCAGAACTGACCAAGGACTGCTCTGAAAACTATCGCATGTGTTCAGGGCTCAGCATCCATATGTCTGATAACTTGTTTTGCTGAGTTCTTCCTGGCGCTGAATAATCTTTTATATTGGTCTATTTGAATGGAGTTTCTGACAAGTATTCTTTGCTGTTCCCTTTCTTTCATGCCTTTTCAAGAGTAATTGTACAAGAGTTTTTTTTTGTTGTTTTTTGTGATATATATATATATATATATATATATATATATGGTTCCCATTCAGAAGCCTGAACATCATAAGCACGAAAAATCAAAATTGAAGCCAAAAGCCTGAAAATTCAGAATCCTGAAAACTCAAAATCCTGAAAGACCAAAATCCTGAAAGACCAAAATCCTGAAACTCAAAATCCTGAAAACACAAAATAGACATACTGATGTCATTGTGGCTTTGCTATTGTTAGCCCTGTGGTGTTAGGTCATGCGTTGGGGTCAGGTAAGTGTGCGGTTGGTTTTATTTTAGGGTTAGAGGTTTTAAGTGAGTTAGGGTTAGGGTGCAGGTTAGGCATGTATGCAATAGTGACAAATATTGGGGTTAGGGGTGGTTTAAGTGAGTTAGGTTTAGGGCGCGGGTCAGGTGAGTGTGCGATAGTGACGGACCTTAGGGTTAGGGTTAGGGTCAGGGTCAGTTGGTAGATATTAGTGTCTTTATAGTGACATATTAGCATTATTTGTGTTTTCAGGATTTTGAGTTTCAGGATTTTGGTCTTTCAGGATTTTGGGCTTTCAGGATTTTGAGTTTTCAGGATTCAGAATTTTCAGGCTTTTGGTTTCAGGATTTTGATTTTCAGGCTTATGATGTTTCAGGCTTCTGAATGGGAACCATATATATATATATATATATATATAAATATATATATATATAAATATATATATATATGGGTCTACTTGAATAACGAACAGCCACTTCACCGACCCAGAAGATCGAGGACGAATGACCGAACAGGTAGATGATCGAAAAGGCGATATTCCGACAGCGAATGACCGACAATGGCAACGTGTGAGCGCGATCGGTAAGTGTGTGAGAGTGACGATTTAGGATTGGGAGCGGACAGGTAAGTGTACAATAGTGAGGGATTTTAGGTTAGGGTGTGGAAAGGTGAGTGTGCGGTAGTGTCGGACTTAGGGTTCGGTAAGGTAAGTGTGTGATAGTGACGTAGTGCAGTGTAGGGAAGGGTTGAGTGTGTTAGGGTTAGTATGCGGGTGGAGTGAGTGCGATAGTGATGGGCTTAATGTTTTAGAGTGGGTTAAGTGAGTTAGGGTTAGGGTGCAGGTAGGGTAAGTGTGCGATAGTGACGGTGTTGAGGTTTAGGGTGGGTTAAGTGAGTTAGGGTTAGGGTGCGGTAGTGTCGGACGTTAGGGTTAGGGTTTAGGTTAAGGTTAGTGGATATGTTATTGTGTGCAATGTGTAGTTTACATTTTTTGTGTTGGTGTAATGGTGTTCAGTGTTTTCAGTTGTTGGTGTTTGTCGGTGTTGTGTGTTTTCGGTTGTTTGGGGTCGGTAAATTGTGTGTCGGTGAATCGGAAGTTTGGTTATACAAAGTAGACCCATCTATATATATATATATATATATATATATATATATATATATATATATATATATACATATATACACAATACAGTCATATAGTCCGATGTGGGTTCCCGCATGTCCTGTGATTCTCTATGTGTAGGAGCATGCCCATTGTGACCTTCTATATCTAAAGTGGGACTCCATTCCAGAGATAGGTGTACTCCAGTCCAGGGCTTTGTGTGCTGCAGCCATTCCTGTCAGGAGTACACAAGACTTTCCTCGGGGTACTGGGTTTGTTTAGCAGATATTTTCTGACATATCTGTGCTCTGACACTACAATGTATTGTGTCATTACCTAGTGCCAGACATCCTCAGATCATCACAGAGCTTTATCAGAGGACTACTAGTTATATGATGCACAGACCAATATAGGACAGCTATGTACATTCATGCCCAACAAGGCCATTTGTCAGATGTGGCTACAGCCAGTTGAGTGAAGACGCACTGTGTAAACAGTCTGGCAACTTGTTTATATACTGGCTGGGGATCTCCTGCTTGTGTGGTATCTTTCTAACCTGAGATGTCATATCCTTGTGTGGCCATACCTTTCACCTGTACATTTTTTGGCAGATTGTCCAGGTGTTTGGCTAGAGGTTTCATCCTGTGTACGTAAAGTTGTGTTTTTATGGCAAGTTAGTTACATATAATTGAAGAGTGATGTTACAAAATAATTGACAGACATTACTGTTTCAGACTGCATAACCTTCAGACAATTCCCACTAATGCAAACTTCTCACCCTACCAACTTTCTCAGTATGTAAGGACAATATTTACAACACACGCCTATCATTGTGTCTTTGCTCCACTTTTATTTGTCCAGACGTCTTGCTGTCAGAGGTTGGGAGTTATGGGTGTGGGTACAGAGTGCATTCTACTGTGCAGGCATGTCCATTATATGTAAAAATAAACATAAGAAAAAAGAATTATTGAAAATAACCACTGGCAACAGTACCAAAAAGCACTATATTCACAAAAGCCTTAGCACCTTGGCTACACATCCTTCAAGATGCCCATTACATGTGTAATATATTCCACATAGCACTGTGACCTCCAGGTATGTCAATGGCAGAGCAGTGGATGTCACTGACATGCATAATAGTTGGCACTACAGTTATCTGTGCATGGTCCTGTCAAAGACGTCACTGTACCTAGGGCACTACAAGATGAATGACAGGAGAATGGGCTGGCCAGATCCTAACAGTATTAACCACACATACACATAGCTCATTTACCCCTACATATTGTGGACAGACAATATGTTTTCATGTTTATTGGGACAGCCCTGCCAATGTGTGCTATGTTGGTATTTCCCTGCAACCATACATGTTCCTGTATTTCTGTGGGTATATGGGGGTACACACCTGTCAACTGTACACATTTGCAGAGACTGTACTGATATTTGCTTTACGTTTTGGTTCCATTTGCCATACTATTGTGCCCTATCTTGGGGACTAGATGCATATCAGTAAAGAGCTCAGGTCAGATTGTAATGCCATACATTTGAGTTTCAGACTTCTGACCCTTCATATCCTTACTGCAACTGCGAGGCCTGTTGTGCTATCCCTGTGTCAGCCTGTAGGGGGGATAATTCAGCATTGCCACCATTTGTGTGCCTTTACCAGATATTTCTCTCTGGTTTTCTACAGCTGACTTGCTGTGTGGGTGTGAGGGTTGGTATGGGAGCCCCTTACTGACATCCATACCTGTGACCTATGACCCCCCCCCCCAGTTAGTTGTCCCCACACATATACTGCAGTGGGATTTGCCACCTTGGGTACTACTGCATACTGTGGGGAGGCCAATTTTGGGCAGACATTTACTGGTGTCCCACATAGCTGTCAGTTTTCTGCTGCTATCCGGGCCACCCCATTCCCTTGCATACATGCAGCATTACTATAGATATGCTACCAAAACATACTAATCCATTGATTTATTGTTAAGAAGACTGACTTACCTTGTGCCTGCGGCAATTTTGAGGACGGTGCTTGAGGGCCACCTATGTTGGATGCACACAGTGCACCGCCTATACATGGTACACTGCCTATACATGGTAAGGTACAGATAATGTGTTGTGTGTGTCATCCATTTTACTGTGTGTGCGAGTCAAAGAGAGGTGTCAGTCCCTGGGGTCTCTACAGTGTCAGTGTGTGTGCTATCATTGCCTCTTTACCAAGGCCTGAGCATACTGGCCATGCCTTTGTCTGCCTACAGGAGCAGGCTCAGTGCCTCCTCCTCTGAGTCCCTCTGTGCCTTGGGGACCTTGGCAATGGCAGTGGGCTGTGTGGCCCTTCCCCATGCTGTTCCTGCTGCAGCTGTCTCTGCAGGATCATATTGTGTAGCATGACACATACTATGAACATGTGTGCACATGTGGCTGGAGAGTACTGCAAGGATCCACCAATTATGTCAAGGCAGTGGAACCGTGACATGAGCATCCCAAACACCCACTCTATAATGATCCTGGTTTATGTGTATGTCTCATTGTGGTGTTCTTGTGTGGGTGTGTGTTCATTCCTGATGGGTGTCATCATCCACAGCTCCAGTGCATAACCAGCATCCCCCACCAAATGGCCATACAGGATGCCCCCATTGGCAAATGCCTGGTACATCTGTGACGAATGCCAGATGGGGGAGTCGTGATAGCTTCCAGGGCTGCCATCACACATTCATGATAATGCTCTGGGCATTGCACACAAACTGTCAGTTGATGGAGAGGAATCACTTGCGGTTTATGTAAACTCTACCCTGTTCACCGGGTGGTGCTTTGATGTGGATGTGCATGCAATCTATCACACCCAGTACCTCCAGGTATTCTGCTACATGGTGGAAGAGATGCATATTGCTGGTCCTCTCCTCACAGATGTTGGGGAAGTAAACGTGTTCACTGGCATGTGGTAGCATGGCATCCAGGAACTGGGGTGGAGTACCAGGATGCAGATGCCTGTAAGACCCCCATGATGTCTCCAGTAGGTCTTTGGAAAGTACCTGCAGCTAGTATTCTTAAGGCTACACATGGTTTGGTATCCACTGAGTTGGGTTCCCCTCTGTTGGCTCTAGGTCTGAGTTGAGGCTGGCACAACTTGATGAATTGCTGAAGTATGTCTCTGTCCACCCTGTAGCGCTCTACTATCTCCAGATCATGTAGCCCCTGGTAGGTTACCCTGGGTCTGAACACTCTTCTCCACCTCCTAGGTCTGTGCCAGTTGTCAGAATTATCCTCCTCACCACCCTCAGCCTCTAGCACATACTGATGGATGAAGACAATGGCAGCCCCTAACATTTTTCCAGTTAAAATTCCGCCACTTGTGTACACCAATGGTGCAGAGTTTGTGGGGAAAAAAACAGACTGTAAGGTGTTTCCATAGTTTATACTGTTGTGCTGCATATGCTGCATTCCACCTGCTAGCTATGTCATTTGATCTTGATTGCTTTTATTCTGCTATTTTCCTTTTTTTTGCTTCCCATTTCTGACCTTTTTAAGCCCCGAGGTGCACCGCGCAAACCCGTTTCCCAGATGTAAACAGTCCTGCTACTTCCAGGGTTTTTTTTGTTTTTTGTTTTAGACCCGGTGCTTGCCATGCAGACCTGTTTAGCTAATGTAAACATGAAGAAATGGCCCTCCCTGGATGCAAATATGCTCTTCATTTCATGGAATAAGTCAATACAGCCTCAGATACAGCTCCTTGCTTAGCTAAGCTTACCTGGGGGCCATAGGACTCCAATGTGCTTACACCATGCATGACACACCCCCTTTTCATGTCTGTTGCTCCTCCTGCTTACACAATAGTATTATAGCACCTACACGATTAGGTGCAGTTTGGCATTTAGAATACTTTTGTGATTCAGTAAATTTCCCTCATTTGCATACCCCACTGCCTTAGTCCATAGTTACTGTACTACCCCATAACCTTTCCCCTTAACAACCGCTGTTCCTTGGTATTGTTTTGATTCTGCATGCCATAGACTATAATGGAAAAATGCAGATTTCCCTTAAAATGGAGTTTTCACATTTCTTTTTTATTTTCGTCACAATCCTGTTTGCGCGCTGCTGCCGTATACTTAAACGGCCGAGACTGGCCAAAAAAAAACTTTTATTTTTATAAAAATGAAACTCTTTTCCATGCCAATGGCCATATATTTGGCCATTGGCATGCCTAAAGATTATAATGCATGTTTTTATTTGAGCTGTCATGCCTCCATTTTAATTTTTACAGAAATGTGTTCGGCTAGTAGCCGAATACATTTCTGCATCTAATACTATTTTTGCAAGGATGCCTGCCTGCTTGCTGAATCATAATTCACCTCATTTGCATGGTTTTCACCAGCAAATGAGGTAATTAGCATTATGCAGTGGTGTCCATGCAGGAATAGTGTAAGCATGCTCATGCACATCAGAACAGTTGTTTACTGGATCGCTCAGAGGCCATATTCCGTACAGGAGTAGCTATACTGTTCCTGCACGAAAAAAGGCTTATTGAATCCCAGGGACAACATTTTTTCTGATGTCCCCACTGTGTACTTCTGTAGTACTCTACATTGTTTCAGGGGCACCCCCGAAATTCTCTGGACCGTTCAAAAATAGTGTTGCTTAACATCATCTGATTAAATCTTGTAGTAAATGTAGCCTGTTGATATTTCTCCCAATTATATTCTGGTAGGTACCTCAGACTCCTAGACAGTATAACTCACAGATCCTTTATTGCTTGAATTCTACTTGTATTATCCAACTCAGCTATGTACTTCATTAACTCAGTATTATGCAGCTGTGCTTGGAACATTGTAGGCCATATTCAGTTTCTACAAGTGACTAAACCTTAAAAATACTCAATAATTCTCATTTGCTTTAATTTACTTAAGTCATACATGGATATGTAGACAGTGTGTTTAATGTTGTACTTCTGATGTAGGCAGTCTCTGCAATGTGAAAAAGTGATATCAAGACAGCAGATCATGTGGTAGAAAAAGGTGTGATGTTCTTTATCATTGCCTGTTGTGACGAGAGTGACAGAGATTCAGGGTCAGAATACAAGATTTATGGAACACTCTTCTATCTTCAAAGACTTTTCCTACTAAACGACTATAGAAAGACACATCTTCAAACTCAGTTATGGGGTTAGTATACAATTCTCCATGTGTTTTCAAAGATGCCAAGATTTTCTCTAGCTGAGACATAACCATTTATGTAGTCAAATGCATTCAAAAATCTGGTTTCAACCCAATCTTACACTTTAGGAAAGTCCTTCCTAATTTTGCAGTCAAAATCCTCAAAAAAATGGTTAACAAGGCTTCAAATTAGCAAACCTGTACTCATGCATTTTACTGACTAGGTAAAACAGCTTTCCTGTGCTTTAACCTCCCACTCTGTTCAGTTTTATCTCATTTCAGTTTAAATATGCCTGCATAATACTACCACTAACAAAGCTGCCCAAATCAAGCTTTTCAAAGTATGCCTGATCTTAAATTGGGGCTCATCACCAAATGGCTTAAAACTGTAACCAACAAACAAATCACAGATAATCTAAATAGCTGTGATCTGCCATCTGGATTCAGAGTCAGGGTTTATACAGTTAGGGTCATACATAAATAAGTTGTACACCCACCAATAGTAAGAACACTGTTCTGCTTACCACTGGTATATTTATTGACATGAAATGAGCTTTTAAATCTGTCTGATACTCATTCCTATATGAAAAGCTGGAAACACTGCATTTGGCTTTGGTGCTTTTTCTAGACTTCATAATTATGTAAATATGAGAATTTTCCAAATCATAACAGGCAATTCCCTCTCAGTTAAAGACATTTTACTAGTGTAAATTCTTAATCTACTGTGCCTAGGCCTATCTTATTTGTCCTGTTTGTTAACAACCATAAGACAGATCTCCTCGAGCTAGAGTTTGCTATGTTTGCAGAGTATATACTGCTCCTTAACAATAACAGACTAACCTCTGACCTGCGTCCTAAATTACAAACAGACTTTGTTGCCTTCTTGCTAGATTACTCAAAATAGTTTGATCAAAACCCCCAAAAGGCCTATAGTTATGGGCTTGCAATCACAGAAAGGTTACAGAATATGATATCTGTTAGTCTGAGAAACCTAGCGGATAATATTCTCTGCCCAGTCACAGAAAGTAAATACGCAGGCTTTCTCGCTTAACTCATTCTTTCATTCATTTAACAGACTGAAAGAAGCATAGATAAAGAACTTTAGTGACAACAACTTAGCTATAGAATACCCAGTCTGTTTTCTCTACGAACAAGAAAAGTCCTGGCAAAAAAAGTATGTCCTCACAAAACAGAACTCTTGTTTTGGACTAATGTGAACAAAATATGTAAATGTATAAATGTAGCTGACACTGGAATCCACTACCATCTATTGCTACAGCAGTTGAATTGGCTGCCTGCCACAAAATGGGTAACCCCAACTGTGCTCAAGGTATCTGTATATGTATTAACTTAACAAAATGTATGTCTACCTTGGCCACAAACCTTTAGTAAGAACCTCTTTCTATGGCTTTTGAACAAACACAAGCAATGACATAAACCTGAAAGGGTCCCCATTTGGCACACATACTGGGGAAAAAAGCTTTCTCTAAATTGGCCCTGTTTGTTGGGTTATACTACTGGTAAATGTAAGGCAATAGCAGAAAGTGTCAACCTCCCAAATCAAGGTCTGGAATCATCTCATCACATAAAACACATGTTAATGCTTTATTGATAGTGGATAGATATAAAATAATTTTGCATCCCTGATTTGCTGGATGTAATGATATACATAGTTGCATACATGTGTTTAACTACAGATGCCCACAAGTTTGTAGCAAAACAAATTCCACCAGGTAAGTAATTCATGTATTGAATGCACAGTACTTGCAATTTAACACAAATCAACTCAGTCACATGCTGAATGTAACATACTTAAAGCATTGTGCTCATGTAATGTACTGTGATGCACTGGTCTGACATACCTCTCAACCTCTTAGCACAAGAAATCTGGACAAAGCCAAAATAATGGGGGACAAAGGCCATAAAAAGGGACAAATTTTAAATATTGCTCTTATAAACTTAGAAAGTTGCTAGAATAAAAGGTTTTATTGTACCATGCATTGTCTGAAGGTTATGAAGTCTGAAACTCAAATGTCTTTTATTATTTAATAAATTCAATCCTTAACAATTTGCCAGAAAACCCCAAATTTTATGAGGAACAAACCAAAAACATGAGTAAAAAATCTGGACATTTGAGAGGTGTGGCACTGGATGTAATGTATTTATAATTGAATGTGCTCCTTAATGAGGCCAAGTGAAGGGATTTAGGGTAAATCCAGCAACCTGTTTAACAAATGATCTCATATATAGGTAGACAGACATACAAATGTACAGATGCATCATACGTACATAAATATGCACAGAGACACGCACACACACACACGTGCTCATGCACACAACTTGCAATAATGCAAGTCTTGAAAAAAATATTCAGTTAAATACAATTTAAGTCAAGTTAGCTGTTAACCTTGAAAGCTGGTAACACACATTTACAGCATTTTTCCAAGTGCATGCCTCCTCCCCTATTGTGCCCCCGTTGCAGGGGCTCTACTCCTCCACACCCCAGTCCCCATATATACCAGCTCAAAAATCACTGCACATTCGAGAAGAGGGAATAGTCTAAGATTCAGCAATTTCAAAGTTAGTATATATTTCCCAGTTGTATAAGGATAAAACTGCTCTAAGGAAATGCCACAGATGGAAAGCTAAAATAATATTGTCACAGTTTCCATTTGTTATATAGCAGTAGCTAGCTACAGCAAATAGTCAGATAAATACACAGTCTGACACACGGATAGACAGATAGGTACATATTTTTGAAATTTCAAATGTGATAAATTGCACCTTCTGGTACAATCTGCTTTCCTTCTAGTGCAAATGCTTTCTTTTGTTACATTAATCCATTTTTCTCAGTAGCACCATTGTAAGCCATTAATGTACTGCAAACTTGCATTTTATTTATATATAGCAGCATAAAGTGGTAAACAGTTGCTTCATCATTCTGCACAGACTAGGGACCAGAGATATATGTCATGAAGTAATGAAGGGAAGTGCTTTGCCCTTTATAGCACTTGACATAATATAATAACACCACAGAATGCTCAGCTAGCATTTTTAAACTTAAACTGTTAGTAGTTTCTTATATGAAAATAGTTCATCTATGGATAAACCAAATTCTTTCTGCAATGCATAATCATAACGAAAGGCTCATCTGTCTTAAGGAAAGGTGCTCTGCATTTTTTGTTGATGTGTTTACTTTATTAAAAATGTCATTTTTAGACAAATGCAGAAGACTTTAATGACTTACATAGACCTTATAGAAAAATGTTGCACATTATTAGTTTGTGATTACACCACATTTATCACAGAAGTCTGAGTTTTATATCATTACTTCTCTGCAAGTGAGTTTAATACAATAAGCAGCAATACTTCTGAAATCTCACCTGCATATATACAAAAGAGAAATGGATTTCATGAAGCATTAGAAGGGAATAAGAAAGATTCATCATCTGCGATAGAACTTGATATATTTAAAACTCTGGTACCTCATCATTTTACACTCAATATGATCAGAGAAGTTGTGTTGTAAACAACACAAGAGCCAATATTCATAGTCTGGAGCTTTGCATTTTCATAGTAGTAATCCACGAAGACCGGAATTATGTTGTTATGCAAATCTCAGACTTTCAGGATGACTACGTGAATATGGAGGCATTTTTATGAACACATCTCTCTGTCACAAAAGTGTAATATGCTTATAGCATAAGCGATACTGTGAAATCTAATAAGCAGATAAGAGGAATTACACATTTGTGCATCAGTAAGATTCATAGAGATGGATCCAAAGTGAGCTCATCTGCTTACTAAACATGTAAATGGCCCTGCACTTATGCCATTAAGGAGAAATGTAACAGGAGAATACAGAGCTGAGAGTAGAAGGGAAAATGTTTAATTTGGTGTCAGGGATGTGCTTGTGCATACATGGGCAGACTACTGAAGAGGGCATTGGGGGAAATATTTCGATTAGAGTTAGTGAAGTGCTTTTACATGCATACATACTGTACATACATACCAATATTTCAAGCATGGGCATTAATGCCCTTCTAGTTTGCCAGTATACCAAAACACTTGTTCCCATAATAAGTATCCAGGCTGTTCATAAAAATATCTAAAGTAGTAGTTACTTTAGTGTAATTTAGTAGTCTGTTCCATGCATCAGCTACTCTGTCAGAGAACAAATTAGTACACTCCTCATTCCTATAGAATCTTCTACATAGGTTGTCTGATGATTTTCTAGTACTTTTTGTTAACCCCAATTTCCTACACTTTATGAATAGTTTTATACAACCTACAGTTCTAGAAGTATCAACTAACTGGCTGATATGATTAGAAAAACTCATAGCTGAATCTGCCCATATACCCAGGTCCTTAAATGAGTCTATAGTTTCAATCACTGTGTGCTGTATTAAATATTTACCTTTCAATTTATGCCTACCAAATCTCATATTCTTAGTTTTTGATGTATTTATCAGCATATTATTCTCCTGCACCCAAATGGTCAATTTAGTCAAGTTATTTTGCAGACATGTCTTATCTGTAACACATGTAATCAGTTTATCCAATTTCAGGATGTCAGCATATAGACTGTAGAACACCTCATATTAAAAAGTTAGTTCTAAAAAGTACAATCTAAACAAGTAAGGGCCTAAGACATACATGGGCAGATTACTGAAGGAATTGATGGTGGAAATGATTAATTTGATGTCAGGGACATTATGCATACATGGGCAGACTACCGAAAGGATCATTGAGGAAGAGTTTCATTTGGAGTCAGTGAAGTGCTTGTCTATAGAAGGATCGCTGTGGGAAATGTTTCATTTGGACTCAGTGAAGTGCTTGTACATATTAGACCTACTGCTGAAGGGATCAGAGGGAGAAATGTTTTATTTTGATGCTTTTGCATACTTAACCACAAAATTTATAAATGAAGCACCTGAAGCCACGAACTGCTCGAACACGACTTTATTACTTCCAAAAGATAAAAACCACAATAAGCAATGTTGTTGCTTGTTCGTAGTTGGATATGCTAATGAAAGGATCAGTGGGGTAAATGTTTCTTTTCAGTGGTTGTGTACACTTGGACACAGTACTGAAGGAACTGCTTTGGGAAATGTTTCATTTGGTGCTTGTGCAAACTTAGTGAAACTACAGAAGGAATCAATGGGGTGAAGCATCGTTTTCAACAGATGATAAGCATACAGTGCAGCTATTGGGCCATGGATTGCAAGAACATCTCATTAGCATACACTGCTTCACAAAAAGCCTTATTTGCATCTCTTTATACTTACAGCATTTTGCATTAACGTAAATGACCTGTATGAATCCTGCTTTATCATGCGCATGTGTAAACATCAGGGATAATCCTATCGTATTTGCACAAATGACTATGAATAATGGCCTAATACTATACTATACAAACAATGAGAAAGAGGAATCTTTACTAAAATATTAAGAATAAGACAAGGAAGGAGTATGCAATAAAACATAATTCACTTGCCTGCTAATTTTTTTATGTTTTGTGTGTAGTCTTTGGCATAACATCAAATTTGAAATAAGTATTTTAACAGCAAATCAAAAACAGTATGACTAACCAGCACTGTGTGTAGACAACACAGCCATTCTGGCAAGTATATGAGTGACTAGTACAGTTATCACTTTGTCTACAATCACAACAAGCTGCATAAACAATATATTTCATTTGTTTATGATTTACATGTAATTATTCGTTTTTTGGAAAATCCAACATTTCCAAATGCACAAAAATCAGCAGTTTCTGATGAGGGCAAGTTTTTGTTATTTGTTTGTTAATTAAAGACAAAATAAAACATGTTTCTGTACATAAACTATGTAATTTACTTAAAACTATTATGCATATGGAGTTTCGTCTCTAATTTTGACATGCACATTTGGAAGTTCAAGACTCTGCAATGTATGTGGCTGTGAGGTATAGATGGATAAAACTGTTAGTGTGTCCCAGACAATCCAAGTTCAACTAGCAGGATGGCAACTCGATGGGCTTCATGGGACAGAATGTGAATGAGTGGCTGACACTGGCTGAACCATTTTAGGGGAGGGATGCAGCCTAGTCTCATTGCAATAGTGATGTGAAGACCCTGGCAAGCCCTGTGCTGGAAGTTGTTTGCCATTGGTCTGAAGGTTGAATGTAAGTAAAAGCAAGGATGCACCTCTTAAAGGCAGCAGTAGCAGAACTCACAAGGTATCCCTTGGGGGGGGGGGGTCACCCTCACCGGCAGCAGTATGATGTTTGCAACTGTCCTTGAGCTCCTTCCTTTTCCTGGATATGGGCCAAGTTGAGTCCAGGGGAGACTTATGTGGATCTGGTGAACCCAGTGGTTGAGTAGAGGAACTGGTGGCAGTTGATAGTCAGCTGCATGGAGGGGGAAAAAGACTCTGCAACGAGAGTCTCCAGCTTCAGAAAAATTAAGTGTGATACTACAGTTGAAATAGTGAAGTATGAAACTTGCTATTTCACATTTTTTAAAGGAGGGGCAAGCCCCTTATACTCCTGATGTAGAGGGCTAAATCCTTCACACCCTTACAAATTATATATATTAACTTTCAGAACTCTGTACTTCAGAGAAGAGGATTTACTCTGAGATACAGCAATTTCATACTTAGAATATACAATTCACAAGATTGTACAGACAATTTTCAAGCATAAAATAGAAACCATAAATTTATAAACCATAAATAACGTAGTTCAGTGTTATACATTTCACACACTTGATTCTACAGCTTCCCATCTCACCCTTCATATACAAATATAAACAAACAATATTCTTTATATTAATCACTGCTGCAGAAGCCTAAGTTATATGGGTTAAATCCTACCAGTGATATTAGAGCCAGCTAGCTTCCAAAGCTTTATGGTGCCTTCCATGTACCCATTCTGTCAAGCTAAGCTGACTAAAAAGCAAGTTTGGTTGCCAAGCACTTCAGTTCATTACTGCAGCCAAATATGTTCCCATGAGGCTTTTGAGGATCAATGATTGGCTTGTGCCTTTCCTTTGCTAGGTAGATAAGTTCACTTTGTAGACAAAACCTTCCATTATTTATTTTTGTGTATTATTAATAAATTCCTTTTCTGGAAAATTAATTAAAAGCTAAGAGTTTTGTTTTAACTTGTTGTCACAAGATTGTACTGTATTTGTAAATGGAAGTACTCTTTATTGTCAGTTATAAACATTTATAGCAACTGTAAATCATTTTTTTCTGCAAATAAATTATGTTTATTTTACTTTGGCATTCTAGAAAATTGTTTTAAAGTGCTTTTTACTGTTTTTTTTTTTTTAAAGTGACTTCTAAAGATATTTTGTTTTTACCAGAATTTACTGCTTGCTTTCCCTAGTTTCAGCACCATTTTCGGCTTGACTGTGGAACAATCTGTCGGTCCCACAGTTGGTTCTTCATCCAGCCACAAAAAGAAAAATTATAACAGCCTTTGTCATCACAGCATATTATCAATTTGTCTCAGAGAGTAGTGGGTGACTCTGCTGTGGCCATTAGTTGTACCTCAGATCATTCATCTTTTACCCGATATCTCCTTGATGTATCACCTATCACCCATACCACTATGAGCCAGGGGATAACAACATTCTCTGTGGCTGTTGAGGTCCCCTCACTGGACAAGGGAGAGCTACTCTTGTCAGTTCTGGGAGAAGGAACAGGGAAGACTTCCCTGCTGTGTCAGAATGCTGTGCCCATCGCTGGGTAAGTTGCTGCTGCCATTAGTAACACTGTTGGTCCCTGTTTTCCTGTCAAAAAGAAACATAAAACTAAGCACATGTCTACTCCTGTTCAAACTTCCTTAGACAGGAGTAATTTACTGGATCAGGGTCAGAGTTTAATTCAGGCTAGTGATCTTTCCTGTGAAATAGTCTTTGTTAAATTAAAGAGGGTTACCTCCTTTGCTGAGCAGTTTCAAGATTCTGAATTTGGACTAGAGAATGCAGAGACAAGGTACGAGTTTTCTCCAATGATTTCTGTTTCCAACTCAGAGGAGAGTTCAGTTTCTAAATCTCCCTGTGGAGAGTTTTCTTTATCTGAGACCATTTCTAGAATGAGAAGACAGAGGTTTCTCAGCCCCTCAGAAAATGCTATAAGCTGTTACAGAAGGAGTTTTCAGAACCTATGCCCATTCCTACATTTCTGTCAGCTTTGGAGGATGTGTGCGTTACTGCCTGCAATTTTTCTGATAGTCAGCTGGCTGCATCTAAAAAGTCAGATAGGATATATAAAGTTCCTCAGTCTTTTAAGTATTTAAACACTCTTCTCAAACCGTGTCCAGCAGCTATAGCTTTAGTTAATCATTCATCTGCTAAACATTTAGTTAATTCCAATTCTATTGCACTGAGATAAGGATGGGAAGATTATTGATAAGTATGGGAAAACGTGCATGCTTATGCAACTCTGATTTTCAGAATTTTGAATTGCCAGGCTCATATGCTAAGGTTTGTTTTAGCTAATTGTGAAAGTATTAGGAATGTTTTATCTGTAGTTTCTTCTTGTGAGAAAAAAATCTTATTTATATAATTTAATTTCTTGTATTGTTCAAGTCACTACTGATTGTCTACAATGTGCATATGACTCTGTTGATACTTCTTCCACGACTATGGTCACTCATACCTTTTTGAGATATTTTGCATGGCTACATTCTCAGAACCTCCCAGATGATGTTAAAAAATGAGAATTTAAATTATCCTTTGGATAGAGGTTTAGTGTTTGGCCCCTCTAATGCAGAGGAGATCAAAAAGTGTGATGAAACGGATATGCTGATACAGGGAATTACTAAGATTTTCATCCCTCCTTTTCTAAATTTTCCAAGGGATTCATTAATTCTTCATCCAGTTTTGGTAAGAAACAAAGTAAAATAGTCTCAACAGAATACAGGCAAACAGATGTTTATGAAGAAATAGCAAAGGGGTTCAAAGAAGAACTCTGGAATCTCCAAAAGGCAAAGACAGTCAGTAAGTCAGAAGACTATTTAAGAGACTTTGCTCCCCCATCCCAAGCCTGGCAGCCCCTTTATTTTCTTCCAAAATGTCTGAATCTCCATTTTACTCTTTGGCAACAGATAGTTTCAGACAAGTGGCTTCTGAAGATCATTCATTAAGGTTACAGTTGGCAGTGGGAGGACATTTTTCCTTTCCGAGAGTAATTTCTCATCCTTCAGACCAGATTATTTTGTTTTCACCTAGTCTGTATCACATGCTGTCATAGGGAGTGATAGAACATGTTGGGCTAGCAGTTTTATTCTAGGATGGTTGTAATATCAAGTGAAGAAAATGGCTGGAGACCAGCTCAGGATCTTTCTTTCCTAAACCAGTTTATGATATTCAAAACGATGTCACTTAACAACCTGCTGCCTCTTCATCCTCATTCAGATTTCCTTGTTAAAATTAGATTTAAAATATGCTTATCATCACATTCCTATTTATTATCATATCCCTGTTCATCCTAACTTCAGGCATTTCTTAAGGTTCTCTGTGTCTAGATCGCATATCAGTTCTCTGCTTTAACATTTGGACTATCCACTGCACCAAGTGCATTCACAAAGTGTCTAGCTGCAGTTATAGCTCATTGCAGCCTACAGGGTATCCACATTTTTCCATATTTACACAATCTGCTTATCTTTGTACATTTTTATTCAAAGTGTCAGGAATCTTCTCTCTCTTGGGTGAGCGATCTCTTACACAAGCTCAGAGGTGCCGGAAGCTGTTGAAGGCTGGGGGGGTGCAGAGGGTGAGAGGGACACTTAGTGATCTAAAAAGGGACATTTTTTAAAAACTATTTACTACCACAAGATAGGTTCACTTGGAGGATATTTCAAGCTTAGCCAATTTCCCTTGTGGTGCTTGAATTAACATTTCCTGATTGGTCTTACCTATCCCAGGGCTGATAATTGTATATTAACCCTAATGAGAATAACTGTGATCATACCATAGATAATTTGAGGGGACCCATGTAAGGGATGCAGCATTTAGGAACTGCCTCTATCCATTAATAGTACAAGTGGCAATCCATTTCTATTACCCATCTTTAGATCCAAGTTGCATTTGAATATGGGCAGGGATGAGCTTTATTTTACTTGAATGGATAGTCTGTTCTGGAACAGTGGTAGCCTCTGTGATATATATCCATCTATCTACAGCATTCAGTTTAGATATCTGGACTGAGTATTTCTGATGCCATTTGACTTGTTAATGTTCAGTAGGTCCATCAGTATTAGGTCAGAGGATGCCTTGTATGCAAGACACAGGTTGCCTCTAAACACTCTATAGGATACTGAGTATAGTGATAAACCTTTGACATGGTCCATGCAAAACCTGTTGTTCAGAACTTGTGTCCATTTAGTAAAGTATTATTGTGGGTATTCCAATTGTTGCATGGGTCTGGACAGATACATGCCAAATTGGGCATTATACAAAATGATTGACCTAATGAGAGCTTTGTAAAGGAGGACAATAAAATATCTAGATCTAGTCATAGTCAATTTGTTTACAAGTTGTGCAATATCAGAAAACTTTCTTATGACTCTGGACACATGTTGGTCAAAAGTTAGGTCAATGTACACACAAGTTTCCAAATGCCAAACAACTGGGTTAGTTCTCAGAGGACATTTGGCATTTCCCTGGAGTAGATGACTTCCCAAAGGATATGATAATGTATTTTTTGGAGTTTAGTTTCAGTTCATGATTCTGGCACTAGTTATTGTTTGGGACAAACCTTCCTGCATGATTGTTAAGTCTTTTGGGGATTCAGTAACTGCTCCTTGCTTGCAGTCATCTCAAACCTAGTCAGCCAAAGCCCTTTGGTATTTCCTTTTACTTTTGAGATATATACATGCCAAACAGAAAAAAGTCTCAGCACCAAACCCTGGGGGACTGCATTGGTGACAGGTCTCTTCCCCTGTTTTGATCTCCTGCATCTTTTGAGCATGTTGGCAATCCAGCTAGTGATGCAGGTGTTTGCTCCTACATTATTCATCTTTTGTACTACATCTGAGTAGGGGATTGTGTCAAAAGGCCTGGCCAGGTCAAGGTAATGTGGTGTGAACTGTTTTACTTTCATCTATTGCTTTGGCGACAAGAGTAAAGCTTAAAATATGCCCATGACTTTAAGCCTTTCACACTTTCTCCTGATTTTTGCCCTAAGAGGTTGAGAGATCAGAGCATATGTTTGACTGTCCCTGATTTTGTGTCATATTTTTGGTCTGTTCCTCATATATGTGATTTTATGGCAAATTTATGAGGACTGAAAAACTTAAATAATGATAGACACTTGAGTTTCAGACTTCTGGACTTTGTATCCTTCAGAAAATGCAGGCTAATGCAAAACCTATTCTAGTAACAAAGCATATTAGAACAAAGTTATATTTAAAATCTATCCCTGATTCTGGACCTTTGATCTTTATCTTGATCCATTAAGTTTTTGCATTATCCCTTGAGCTATGAGGTTTTGAAGTTTAAATAAGAGCTGTTTACCACTTTCAAGTTTGACCTGTTGCATTTTTTATTTTTTCAATTAAATAAAAACAAAGTGCAACAAAAACTGGGCAACATGAAAAATAACAATAATAATAAATAACCTAACTGAGGGCATAAAGACAGGCAAGAAGCTTCAATAACTTTTTATAAGCAGAATAAAAAAATCACACAGTATTTTTTATTGTTCCTTTAAATAAATTGTTTCTGACATGACTAAAAATCCAACAAAATTGGGGCCAACTTGCATTAATGAAAAAAAAATGTGTTAAGGCAAGGAATAACTTGTATTGACTTCTGAAAACACAGAAACAGCAAAATTATTCTAGTTTCTTGCCTGCATTGTCTTATTTTATCATCATCTTCATTATTTTTACTGCTGTTACTTCATAAATGACTGCCCAGAATGTACCTGAGTGGGCTTCTGCCATTTCAGTTGAGGTCCACAATCATCAGAACTGCACTGACATGTTCAACAATATGAATGTTATTAATTATTACTAATTATTAAATAACAGTGGAACGAAACAATGAAGTGTCAGTTGTAAAAAATAAGCGCTTTCTTTCCCTTATTGTCAAACTCGGAACGAAAGTGCTTATTATTTTTTTAAAACTGACTCTTTGTTGTTTCATTCCAACTTCTGATCATTTATAGTAAATAACAGGGCAAAATACTAGAGCTGGCTCATGGTTAAATAGGGCCTCAGGCAGGGAAATAGATTGGGCCTCCCAGAACAGCCCCCCCCCCCCATGCAGCAACCCCCTACCGTTCCAGCAGTAGCCCCTTTCCCAGCCACTCCAGTGTTCCATTACTTGGCTATTTCTCCTCATTATGATAAACACTGTTCAGACCTGTCAGTGTCAATACTGTTTTCATATTTACTTCTACAATTATTACAGAAATTGAAATAAAATAGCACAAACACTGAGCCACTTGCTAAACAAACAATACAGTCTCACAATGAAAACAGACTTAGCATGAGCAGTCATTTTTTCTGCCCTTGAAACTCACATTCATTGAAAGGGCAAGAAAACTCACATTCATTTTGCCTCTGTCCAGTGGAGGACTAAGCTTACCTCTGGGCTGCTTTCAAACCATAAGTTCCTTACACATTTTTAGGGCCATGCATACATGTATGCAGCCGTTGATTCACTTTCCTGATTCTATTAAATTATATTCCTTGTATAACACAGCACCTCTTGTTAGAATGTGTTTCAATTTTGTATTTTTAAACAGTCTTCTAGTAAGCAATGAAGCAAAATATATGAGGCAATAATGACAAAACTACCCATTTCAGAAAATTTCAACCATAAAAGGCCACTCAAACGTCTGTCATTACAATCCACCAATATCAGTAAATATGCAAAATCTCTGCAGAAGTAAAAGTCATCTAAATAATTCCACATTAAATGGATCTGTAACTAATGAAGAGGTTGCTGGTAGCAAACAACTTTATATTTCATTGTTTCATCTAAAACTAAAGTGCCTGCTGCCCTTGAGGAATAAATTGTCAATGTTACATTAAAAAATCATAAGCTAGTAATATTGCAATAGATGGCAAACTGATAACAGGTTTGTAGTTACTAGGTAAGTCCTCCAAAGGAGGACATTCACAGGACTGCAGCATCCACTCCCTTTGAAGTACAACACAGTATGGTGATCCATCTGCATACTGTGGGAGTAGAACCCATAGCTTTCTACATTACAAGCAAGTATACTACATGCTGTACTACTAACAATGCAAACAGACTTGGTATAAGCAGCACTAAACTTTTGCTCCTATGAAGCTCTCAGCTCCTTGTAAAATCCACTTGACACTACTAATTCTCTCAACTTCACACCACAAGAAATCTGGAAAAAGCCAAAATTTATTTGGGGGGGGGGGGCAAAGTCCCAAACCCAGGGACACATTTTAAACATTGCTTGTATAATCTTAGAAAGTTGCTAAAATAAAGTGCTTTGTGTTACCATGTGTTTCCTGAAAAATAGGAAGACTGAAACTTAAAGGGCTGTCATTATTTAGTGAATTCAGTTCTCACTGATTTTCCAGAAAACCACAACATTTAAGAGGAACAGACCAAAAGTATGAGCCAAATATTATGTGAAAAGCCTCATGGCTGGGGTACCCATACCACAGGTGTCCTAGGTAATTGACTATGTGGACCAGGCTAACCATTAATTTTTAGTTTTTTTCCTGAAGGGACAAGATGGTCTTGCAGCTGTAAAAGGTGGGGGGATGGGGCAGTCTCTCCCCCTTGTTCTATGGTTGCGATTTTGGGCCTGATGAGGTCGCAATGCTCATTTGGGTCTGGAACTGATATATCAAAGTGAAACATTAGTTTGGACCCTCACTACTTGTTGATTATTTTGGACACTATATACCAACTGTAACAGTTTGTTTTTTTAATATACTGACAATATAGCTACTGCTATACTTGGACAGGAGAGCCTGCTGAGTGTTTCATTGTAAACAGCTGTTTTGTATGTGGTTGAAAAATGGTAAAATGAATATTAGTTAACTCATATTTAGGTTCATAGGTTCATAGGTAGGTACTAGGCTATCAGCCCTAGGGCCCATACAAGCCTAGCCAAAAAATGTACACTGGCTTTCGCTACCCAAGAAAATTATTTTCCTGTGCCCCTGTCGAGCAGAGCCGCAGAAGTGATCCCTGGGGTGAATTTCCCATTTCCCATCCAATCATCAAGATTTTTCTTAAAGAGTGATAATGAGGAGCTCTGTTTGACATAGATAGGTAGTCTGTTCCAGAGTATGGGAAGTCTCTGGGACAGGAATCTATCCCTCCAGCATGTTCTGTTTATTGTGGTGACAAGGTTTAGGTCCCTAGAGCATGTAGCTCGGAGGGATTGGGATTTCTTTAAGTGGAGCATGTCCAACAGCTCTGGGTTTGACATAGCTTTGTATGTTAGGCAGAGATTGCCCCTGAGTAGGTGATATGCAATGGAGTAAAGCTTTAGTTTTTTGAGATGGTCTGCATAGGGCATCTGTTTGAGGCCAGTAATCCTCTTTGTGAGGTATTTCTGTGGTCTTTCCAGTTGTTGCAGATGTCTTGTGAGGTACATACCAAAAGAGGTGTTGTACTCTATAATGGGTCTAATGAGTGATGAGTAGAGGGGAACAATGACCTCTTTTTTTCTGGATGAGAATCCTTTTGTGATGAGATGAGCCACATAGAAGGATTTCCTGACCACAGTGGCGATGTGATTATCAAAGGAGAGACTACTGTCCACCTGTGTCCCAAGGTCTCTTATCACATTTGCAGCATTAAGTAGACTACCAGCTATGGCAGTTCATGGGTACAGAGTTTGCAAAATATCTTCAGAAGTAAAAGTCATCTAAATAATTCCACATTAAAATGCATCCGTAACTAATGAAGAGGTTGCTGCTAGCAAACAACTTTATAGTTCATTGTTTCATCTAAAAATAAAGTGTCTGTTGCCCTTGAGGAATAAACTGTCTGTGTTACATTAAAAATATTGCAATAGATGACAAACTGATAACAGGTTTGTACTTACTAAGTAACTCCTCCAAAGGAGGACATTCACAGGACTCATCCACTCCCTTTGAAGTACAACACACTACAGTGATCCATCTGCATACTGTGGAGTAGAACCCATAGCCTTCTGCATTATAAGCAAGTATACTACATGTTATACTACTAACAATGCAAACAGACTTGGTATAAGCAGCACTAAACTTTTCTTCCTCTGAAGCTCTCAGCTCCTCTTAAAATCCATTTGACACTCTAATAAATCTCTCAACTTCACAGCACAAAAAATCTGGAAAAAGCCAAAATGTATTTGGGGGTGGGGGGCAAAGTCCCAAACCCAGGGACAAATTTTAAACATTGCTTGTATAATCTTAGAAAGTTGCTAACATAAAGTGCTTTGTGTTACCATGTTGTAAGCATATTTACAAGCACTGCACCTATGAGGAAAAAATACAGGCAGTTAGAACAACAAGAAAAATAAATGATCAGCAAAGCAAGGCATCCCAGAGTCAGTACAGTTTTTATTATTCCTTGACTAGCTAATTTGGCTGACTGACTGACTGACTGACTGACAAATCATGTATCTGACTGACTGACTGACAAATCATGTATCTGACTGACTGACTGACCAATACATTAATGAGCACAAGACTTTTATACAGTTCTTGACAAATGCAGTCAGTCCTGCCTCTTTAGATATACATTGTGTCCGAAGTTGGTCATTCAATGTCTCCTAAGTTGGTCATGCAACTATTTTAAAAGTTGTTTTACAAGTTATTTTAAAAGTGTTACAGCAAACTATTGCTATACAACAAGTTTTCCTTTTTTCGTATACAAGTGCAGAGTAACTATTTCTTGTTTCAGCTTGCTTTGTCATCATATGTTCTTACTGCTTAATTGTCTTATCATAACATTTCTAATGAGAAAGAGCATTTATTATTGTTACAGCTGCAGCTTACATTATTACTACTGTTGAATAATTCAGAATTAATGAAAATTTGCAGCTTACAAAGTAACACAATACAAAAGCTAAATGAAAACTTCATATAAAATCTGCAGTTTTGCAGGATGTATATGCAAGGCACAGCATCTGGTTCTGCCATTCATTCTATAGATAATGTATGAAATAGAATAATATATATTTCCTGATTCTTTGATGTTTATGGAATATATGTACATTTTACAAATCATGTATTTTACATTATTTGCATTCTTTACACATATAGTTTAGGAATGTTTGATAGAAATAGAAAAGTACTGATTAATACATGTGTTATACAACTTCTAATAGAAGAACCATTCCTGCTGTTACAATACATCAGTGTGTGTCAGTGTGTGACCCTTGTTTCAGGCTGCTGTGACCTTTCCATTCTATCTTTATCCTAATAGCAGGCTAGGCTGACAATTCTAAAAACACCCAGCAAAGTCTTATAGTTAGTTTGCATCTGTTGTCTGACATTTGATTATTAGAGGAATTATTTTCAATATAAATATTTTTTATATTAATAATTATGCCTTGATAAAGACAAGAATTAGTCATAAGCACTATTTTATCTGGGCTGATGCTCTTTTAGCCAGGCATTGTATTTCCATGCAGCTTTGTATTCATGCTTTCAGTCACTGGCATTCACATAAAAGATTGTTCACACATGCTGCTCAGGGAAGATTTCCATAAGCTGGTGTCTTAGCATTGCTTGAGATCCTAATACTATAACAGAGTTCCCCCTGAACAGACATGAGAACTCATGTTTGTTGATTTTGTTTAGTGCATATTATCAAGCTTCATTGGTTCAAATCATACAATGTCTTAGACCTGATGCATTTGGTCCACTGTCAAAACCTGTACTGCTTGCCATCTTACACATTTGAATCCATACTTGATGACAATTACTAGGCTTATACATCCTAAAATGCCAACTATGACCAGTATAAGCTGCATCATTTTTCTTCCCCAGCTACTGATATAATTTTCTATTTGTACTTTTAGAGCAATTTCCACAATAATTTTGAGGTGACTCCTGATTTCAGGTTCATTATCACTATCAATGCACAAAATTTAATGCCATGTGGTTCTGTAAGACCATAGTTTAATTCCTCTAATAAACCTGCCAATTTTTAATTTCCCAAATAGCTTTTCCTTCTCCATAGAATGGAAAGATTGATATTTTAAGTCAATATGTCATTTTAATCTAACATTTCTAATATTATAATTAGGCAATGTAGTATGTCTAATGGATGGAATTACATGTCCCAAATAACACAATCCAGTCCAGTTCTCAGGAAGCCATTTGTAGGCTTTATTACCACATATGTAATATATGCCTGTTCGAATTGAAACCATCCATTTTGTAACCCAATGTGTAATTATAGCTTTTTTAAATGTCCAGCAAGTTTCATTACTAAAATGCTCAAAACATTGTTCACTGGCATTTCGGGTAGCATAAATAAATACTACAAGGACTTTTCCCAAGAAATGGGTGATTACTAATAAACATCAGCAGTAACATTTGTATGAATAAGCCTCAAGAAAGGGTGTTTCCTTGGGATATGGTCAGTTCTTGGAACACAGTCTTGGTTTGTGAGATTCAACTTTTCCAGAAGGGTAAATGGAATAGTTCATAATGGAATTCCACTATTTGCATCTTGTGGTATCTCAGCACAGATCTAACATTGTTTAGCATTCCAAAGTTTAGTCCACCTTTCCTTGTATTGAGGAGAAAAAATTCATCAGGATCACGATTAATATCAGAATTTTCATGATTTGATATTTGCTGGAAGAGAAAAAAATTGTGTTCTTATTAGTTGTATCTGATATTATGACCCTTTCCTTTATATCAGTTATTACATTTAGAAGTTATTCAGTTTTCTCCCCTCCATTTTACTCTTTTAACATGATCTTTATGACTCCAACCATTTTTGGTGGCTGATTTTTATATGGCTGGATTTGTACAGCCACTAACCCCACTTTGCTAACAATGTAGGGTCCTTTCCATTTTGAATCCCATTTACTTGTGTTTCCAAACTTTACCTCCCCCGATTCCTAAATCTCATTTTGTTTACACAGTTCTAGATTATGGGCTTGTCCAACTTTCCAGACTCTCCCTTTTGTCCAACTGATTTGGTCTTAGAGCTGGTCCCACAATTTTGTTTCTTCTAATGGTATCCCATAAGGGATTTCTTCTGCTTGTAAATTCACAGGTCGACCCATTATTAGTTCATGTGGAGTTAACCCCCATCCCTGAGGAAAATTTGCCATCTTAATCAAAATGTTGGGTAAATGTTTTACCCAATGATTCCCATATTCAGAAATCATTTTCTTTAATCCTTCCTTCAGAGTTCTATTAGCTAATTTCGACTTTTCCAGAACTTTGAGAATGGTAAGGAGTATGAAACCTTTGCTTGATCCCCCAAGTTTTAAACATTTGTTTTGTCACTTTTCCAGTAAAGTGAGTTCCTTGATCACTATATATTTCTCGGGGCACTCCCCATATTGGGATGATCATTTCACTTATTATTCTAACTACTGAGTTTGCATCTTCCTTTTTTGTTGGATGAGCTTCCACCCATCCAGTATATTCATCTATCAAAGTAAGTAAGGAATGAAACCCTCCTGGTGCTGTTGGAAGAGGTCCTACAAAATCCATTTGTACCCTTTCCAAGGGTCCCAATGCTTGTGGGAGTCTATATTGTTTTCTCCTATCTTGTTTTCCCACATTGTGCATGTCATATGTGACACATCTGTCTACATGATTTTGGATGTCTGTTGTCATTCCTTCCCATTTAAATCTAGAACTAACAAATTGTTGTAGTCTTTCCCTTCCTGGATGACCTAGGAAATTATGATAATAAGTTAACAACATTTTTCCTTTTTCAGGCTCAATTGTTTGTACCCTATGTAAAGGACCTTTTTTGAATTCTCCTGGTACCGACCACGGTTCTGGAAATCTAACCCGTTTCCATTCACTTCCTTGTATTATTTTAAATTCTTCTATTTTCTCTTTCTTGGTGATGTCTGGCTGTTCTCTTAGGATTTTTACTAGGCTTCCTAACTGCTGATTATCTTTGTTTGTTTTGGCATTTAAGGTCATATGAGCACCTTGTTCAGATTCAGGACCCCATAACAGTTTCATTTCATCTATTCTTGTCACTGTTAATCCACATACAGTAGGTGTTATGATGATCCCATCACACTGGATTTGGGTAATTTTACCTACCTCACTTTCCACTCTATGTTCATACTCTGTACACTGATCTTTACAAAAGTAAGCTGTACAATGTAAAGGTAAAGGATTTAGAGGCAAGTCCATTTGTATTTGGCACATATTCTAAATATTTTGTACCATTTCCCTTATTTGTTTTTCTGCCATGTCATTTGATTCTCATGCCCAGTATTGAGGAACATTTTGTATTGGATAAGTTCCTTTGGAGTCAAGGGCCCCTTCTTTTGCTAGCTGATCACTATTTTATTAGCTTGACTGTATCCCTAATTTTTGGTGTGAGCTTTGACCTTATTTGTACTCACTGTAAAAGATTGTCATCTTTTATCAAACTCCACATATCTGTCAACACTTCCTGATGACTGATTGGTTTACCGTCAGCTGTAATCAAACCTCTCCTTGCCTAAATGGGAAGAGATGATGTTAAGACTCAGACTACATATTCACTGTCTGTATAAATGTTTACAGGTCTGGGCAATAACAAGGCTTGTTTAACTGCTTCTAGTTTTGCTCTTTGTGCTGAGCATCCCCATGGGAGACTATTCTTCTTATGTTCTTTGGTCTCTGCATTGTATATTACCCATTCTGTCATAAAACACCCTATTGCAGTGCTCCAGAATCTGGATCCATATATATAATTCTGGCGCTCTCCAACAGTTTGGGTGCCCACCCTTAAGTGTTCCTCCTCATTTTCCAATTCAGGACACTAATGAGATTCCCCTTGGTAATTAAACAGTTCTGGTAAAAACTTAATCTGAGGGATTTCTACTCTGATTCCTCCTTCCTGACTTGCAAGACTTGCAGTGATTCTACCAAGTCGTGCATTATTCATGCCCTTTGGATTTCCTTCTAACATGTATTACACTGGGGTATGTTTGGTCTGTTGCACAACTGGAGAGCCCTGAATCATATGGCATGTTATTTCAGTACACCATTCTGCTATGATAGCTTGCTTCTCACATTCTCTAATTCCTTTCTCAACTGGACTCATAGCTTGGGAATAATAACCCAAAACCTGATATTGAGATCCTCTTTTTTGCAACACTTTGGCCATCACAGTTAGACCATTGTGTCCAAACTGTATGATGAGCTCTTTATCTATTTCTGGGACACCCAAAGCAGGTGCAGAAATGAGTTCTTCCTTGACCTTAGAGAAAGCTACTAGCGAATCATCATTCCAGTTGAGAAGTTCATCTCCGTTTGTTTCCTTTAAGCATATTAGTCAAGGGTTTTGCTTTTCTTGTATAATCTGGTATCCATTCCCTTGAGAATCCAAAGATTTCTAGGGCTTGCCTTAACCCTGTGACAGTAACTGGAATTGGTAACTGTCTGATTAGTTGCATTTTGTTTTCACTAATGCTTCTTTGTCCTGCTGATACAGTGACACCCAAGAAAGTAACAGAATCTTTCATAAACTGACTCTTTTTAGGGTTCAGTTTTAATCCTGATTATCTTATTGCTTGGAAAATTTCTGTTAATTCATTTAAGTGCTGCTTTTCAGTCTCTGTTCCTACAAGTATGTCATCCATGTATTGAATAACAGAAGGTCTATATTCCAGTGGTTTTAGTATTTCCTGCATTACATGATGAAAAACTGTTGGAGCATTATGAAAGCCCTGAGGCATTCTTGTCCAAGTATATTTTTGGCCTTCTACAGTAAAAGTAAATTTCCATTGTGAGTCTTTATCTAGAGTAATACTCCAGAAACCATTACCCACATCTAATGTGGAGAAAATTTTCATTTTTTCCTGAATCTGAGCAATAAGATCAGGCATGCTTCCTACTATTGGAAAAAGAATGAGGTATCACCTTGTTAAGTTCTCTGTAATCAACAGTAAGATGATAACTTATATCTGGCTTCTGTACAGGCCCTTATAGACTGTTAGCTGGTGAATTAACTTTTCTCACTACCCCTTGAGCTTTTAAAGCTTTCACAGTATTCAGTATTGCCTGTTCTCCCTCTTTCTTTACTGGATATTGTTTTATAGGTTTCTTGGGATTGCATCGTACTTTAAGAATAAAGTCAGGGACTTGTCCACAATTATTCCTATGTTTGGCAAAAATATCCTGATAGCAATAAATAAACTCTTGCTTTGGTGTTTTTAATAACGCAACTAAATCATACTGTCCGGGGTCTTTGACACTGTATTTGCACAATGCTTCAGAGATGACTAATATTTAATTTATTGTCCTTTAATCAATTCTCTGTTACACAAATCTATAATGTAACCTCTTTGTTTTAAGATATAATTTCCAATGATGTTTTGTAGAGAAGGACCTGATACCCATGCATGCTGGAAGGCATTTTCCCCTATCCTTGTTTCTACAGGGAGACTTACTTGAGCTTGAGAGATTTTTCCTCCTAACCCTTTCAAGTTTATAGTTCTTGTTCCTGGGAATGTTTTTGTAGTGATGCTAACTGTGGCACCTGTATTTATTAAATACATATACGAGCATGTGGCCTTAGTGTTCTTTTTCTTTAATTTCCTTATGTAAAGCTGTTAGTTCATCTGCTGTCTCTTTTACTTGTCTGTTTGATCCTTTTACACTTTCCTGTAAGTGGGAATATATTTTTTTTACAAAGCTTCTATAGTCCTGTGTTGTTCTAATGTACACAAAAACTGTTGTAAGAGAACTGGAATGAATGTTTTCTTAACAAAATCTCTTTTATTTTGATTTGGTTTTCCCTACTCTGTAAACTCATAAATCAAAGAAGGCAGTTTAAAAATAGGACTTCTCTTTTTTTCCTTCAGGTATTTCTTTTTCCCTTAACTTTTGTTGCTTTGGACTGACCCATTCATGAATAATATCTAAAACTTGTGTATCTCCTGTTTGTGAATTATTACCACATACACTATTTGCTTGGTTTATAACTTCTTCAAATTTGGAAAAATTAGGAGATAAAATTAACCTTGATGCCTTAGCTTTCTCTGAGGTATTTTTAGAGTCTGGCATCTCTCTTCCATCAGAGAATGAAACAAAACTGTTAGATTTTTCCTGAGACATTTCCTCAGTAACACTTTCAGATTTCTCTTGAGACTTTTTCCCCCAATGGTTTAGCAAATCTTAATAAATATCTGTTTCTAGATCTGGCTACACATACTTTTTCTGGTATAAAATCCTGGTTTAAATCTCTAATACTGTTACTTTTAAAATTCAGTTTCTCAGATCTAATAGTTTCTGGTTGCAGTAACATCTGTGAGGCCTTAGCCCTACCACATTAAAAAAACTTATTACCATGCAAATTCCTCTAACTGCATGCCTCATAAATTACAGATTACACATGTAACTATAGGAGAACAAAGCTTTAGTGCATTTTACAAACAACAGAAAGACTAGAGTCTCACCCTATTTTGGCAGTGTGAAAACCCCTCTGGGGAGATAGCTGCAGCCTTTTTTCCACCTCCCTTTTCCTGAGGATGAGACTTCATGGATGAGAACTGATCCAACCTTGAGGATTCTTGTTTTTCCTTCACTTCATGGAGGAAAACTGATCCAACCTTGAGGATTCTTGTTCTTCCTTCACCCGCTGACTTTTAAAAGTCAAGACCGTTTTGCCATATTTCAACTTTACTTTAACTTTCCAACCTGTGCACTTTCTGCTTTGCTTCCTCCCGGGTTCTGGCACCAAACTGTAAATGTATTTACAAGCACTGCAACTATGAGGAAAAAATACAGGCAGTTAGAAGAACAAGAAAAATAAATGATCAGCAAAGCAAGGCATCCCAGGGTCAGTACAGTTTTTATTATTCCTCGACTAGCTAATTTGGCTGACTGACTGACAAATCATGTATCTGACTGACTGACTGACTGACCAATACATCAATGAGTACAAGACTTTTATACAGTTCCTGACAAATGCAGTCAGTCCTACCTCTTTAGATATACATTGTGTCCTAAGTTGGTCATGCAATGTCTCCTAAGTTTGTCATACAACTATTTTAAAAGTTGTTTTACAAGTTATTTTAAAAGTGCAACAGCAGACTATTGCTATACAACAAGTTTTCCTTTTTTGGTATACAAGTACAGAGTAATCATTTCTTGTTTCAGCTTGCTTTGTCATCATATGTTCTTACTGCTTAATTGTCTTATCCTAACATTTCTAATGAGAAAGAGTATTTATTATTGTTACAGCTACTGGCATAATCAACAGGATTAACTGTAAACTTATTTACAAGCAATGCATCTATGAGGGAAAAATACAGGCAGATAGAAGAACAAGAAAAATAAATGATCAGCAAAGCAAGGCATCCCAGGGTCAGTACAGTTTTTATTATTCCTTGACTAGCTAATTTGGCTGACTCACTGACCAATACATCAATGAGTACAGGACTTTTATAAAGTTCTTGACAAATGCAGTCAGTCCTGCCTCTTTAGATATACATTGTGTCCTAAGTTGGTCATGCAATGTCTCCTAAGTTGGTCATTCAACTATTTTAAAAGTTGTTTTACAAGTTATTTTAAAAGTGCTACAGCAAACTATTGGTATACAACAAGTTTTCCTTTTTTCGTATACAAGTACAGAGTAATCATTTTTTGTTTCAGCTTGCTTTGTCATCATATGTTCTTACTGCTTAATTGTCGTGTCATAACATTTCTAATGAATAAGAGTATTTATTGTTGTTACAGCTGCAGTTTACATTATTGCTACTGTTGAATAATTCAGAATTAATGAAAATTTGCAACTTACAAAGTAATACATTAAAAAAGCTAAATGAAAACTTCATATAAAATCTGCAGCTTTGCAGCATGTATATGCAAGGCACAACATCTGCTCCTGTCATTCATTCTATAGATAATGTATGAGATAGAATAATATACATTTCCTGATTCTTTGATGTTTATGGCATATATGTACATTTTACAAATCATGTATTTTACATTATTTGCATTCTTTACACATATAGTTTAGGAATGTTTGATAGAAATGGAAAAGTACTGATTAATACATGTTTCATACAACTTCTAATAGAAGAGCCATTCCTGCTGTTACAATACATCAGTGTGTGTCAGTGTGTGACCCTTGTTTCAGGCTGCTGTGACCTTTCCATTCTATCTTTATCCTAATAGCAGGTTGAGCTGACAATTCTAAAAAAAAACCCTGCGGAGTCTTACAGTTAGTTTGCATCTATTGTCTGACATTTGATTATTAGATGAATTATTTTCAATATAAATATTTATTTATATTAATAATTATGCCCTGCTAAAGAGAAGAATTAGTCATAAGCACTATCTTATCTTGGCTGATGCTCTTTTGGCCAGGCATTGTATTTCCATGCAGCTTTGTATTCATGCTTTCAGTCACTGACATTCACATAAAAGATTGTTCACACATGCTGCTCAGGAAAGATTTCCATAAGCTGGTGTCTCAGCATTGCTTGAGATCCAAATACTATAACACATGTGTTTCCTGAAATATAGGAAGACTGAAACTTAAAGGGCTGTCATTATTTAGTGAATTCAGTTCTCACTGATTTTACAGAAAACCACAAAATTTAAAAGGAACAGACCAAAAGTATGAGCCAAATATTCTGTGAAAAGCCTCATGGCTGAGGTACCCATTCCAGATAACTGACTATGTGGACCAGGCTAACCATTCATTTTTAGATTTTTTCCCCAAGAGACAAGATGGTCTTGCAGCTGTAAAAGGGGGAAGGGTGGCAGTCTCTCCCCCTTGTTCTATGGTTCCAGCACCCTTGCACAAGCTGGGATTGCAAGATAATATTCAAAAGTCTTTCTTGACTCCTTTTCACAGGATTTTGTTTCTAGGATATCATCTAGATACCACAGTTCAAAGAGTTTTTCTTCCACAGGAAAAAAAATCGATCTTTACAGAGATGTATTATTAGGGTTTTTCATGCAGACTTTGGCTACTGCAAGGGAATACTCAGGATTTTGAATCTCATGACTTTTGTGTTTCTGGCAAAACTCTACATGAGAAAAATACAATGGCATCTGAAGTCACTTTCGTCCCAGCACCAACAAGAGATCCCAGTGCTGGGGTTTTTCGGAAGGGAAACCACTTGTTGGATATGACAGCTATTCCTAAATCCAGGTCACCCATTTTCCTTCCATGTTCCAAAGCAGTCGGTCACTACAGTCACTTGGACTTTGCTTGGGGAGCAGTCTAAGGAGGGATAAAGTGCATGGTGCATGGTACACCAATGACTGATAAAGCACAGTAACAGAAAAGAAATGCATTCTTTGATCAAGACAATCAACTTTCTGAATCATATTTCATCCCCAGAACCTCTACAAGTTGTTACAGACAATACCACGGCCATATGGTACATGAACAAGCAGGGGGGAACCATGTCATACCCCCTCTGCAGACTAGCCGTGTAAGCTTGGGCTATAGTTTTGCAGCACAGTATCATTCTACAGCCATCCAACTTTTCATCAGAGCAACCTGTGTGGCAGACAATTTGAGTATAGCAAGAAAAGACCTTCAAGAATGGAAAATAGATCAGTGAGTCTTTCAAGATTTGATCCATCTGTCATCAGTTCTTCAAACAGACCTCTTTGCCTCCTTTCTGAACAATCAGATGGCAAGATTCTGCTCCAAGACTCCATGCAAGGACTGGAAAACAGATACCTTTTCTTTTCCTTGGGCAAGAATGTTCCTATATGCCTTTCTATCCTTCCCACTAATATGAAGGACACTTCTAAGATCATTGTGGTGACTCCCTTTTGGCTCAGGCAGCCATGGTTCTCCCTTCTTTTGGAAATGTCCATGTGCAATTACCACAAGCTTCCTCACAGACTGGATCTACTCATACAAGGACATGGATGTTTGATACATCCCAATATCAATCAAAGTTAATTAGCTGCCTGGATGACAGGGCCTTAATTACCTTTATACACCTGCTTACTCAGGACATGCATCAAGTGCTAATGGAGACAAGAAAGCCTGCTGCTAGAAAATCATATATTAACAAATGAAAAAGGGGTTCTAGTTGGTGCAAGCAACATAACCAGTACCCATTTAGGACTAGTTGTTCTCAAATGTTATAATATTTGTATGATCTACTATCCTATGACCTTTGTTTACTCCTCTATCAAGGTTTATTTATCAGTCATTTCAGCATGCCTGCCCATATATCCTCATCCTTAAATGCATTCTTATGAAAAGAAAAACTTTTGAAAGGGATTTTGCATCAGTGGCTTCCAAGAAAAACAGTGATCCCTCCTTGGCATCTTAACTTTGTGTTAAAGAAGCCAACACTTGCTCCAGTTGAACCAGATAACCTGGCTGACTTGAGATTATTATAATGGAAAATAGTTTTACTGATTACTCTGATCTCTGCAAGAAGGGTATCTGAATTTCAGGCTGCTATGGTGAGTCATCCCTACCTCATTTTCTATAGGGACAGAGTTTCTTTGAGAACTATTCCTTCTTTGATCCCTAAACTGGTATCTGAGTTTACTTTAAGCCAAACAGCCCATCTTCCCATTTTCTTTTCTGAGCCTAACAATCAGGGAGAAAGGATACTCCATGCTTTCAAAGTCCACAGACACCTCAGGTACTATCTTGACGGAACTGCATCTTTCAGATCTGTGGATCAGTTGTTCATTTCTTGTGAAAGTAAGAAGAAGGGACAGCCTGTGTCAAAGTAGACTATTTGTAAATGGTTGTCTTAGGCTATTAACTTTTATTGTATTCTCTGCAGCAAAAGTATTCCAGTCAGGGACAAGATCCCTCTCTACATGGGCCTTGGCTTCATCTCTGGCATTTTGTAAAGGATTGGATTCTAGAAGTGTTCTAGAAGCTGATACTTGGTCCCCATTACATTCAAAGCTCTATGCGCTTCATTCCTTTTCTAGGTCTGGATCAGGTTTTGATAGTACTATTTTTCAGGGGCTCCTGGACTCTTCTCCTTCCAGTTCACAAAATTTGCAAGCTATGATAATCTACTCATATAGCTAAGGCTACTGCAGCAGTAATCAATATGATGAACATAGTACAGCTGTGTAAGTAAACTTACCACAAAAGTAGATGTTTGAATGATCACTACTGCAGCCACTCCCTCTCTCCACCCCCCTTTTTGTTCGTGTGTTGTTTATGCCGGGGTGTGACCATTTATTTTTGGTCATTCCTAACGTTATCTTTGTCATTTCAGCTTGTGCTGCCTATTCTAATGTTGTTAATTTGAAAATGCATTTTTAATTTGAAAAAAAAATCTGACTTTAAAATTAAATGGTATTTGAAATATGAAAAATATTTGAATAGATAATTTCATTGAAACTCTTTGAAAATGGCAAACTGAAGATCTCACATTTTATGCAGATGTATTTAAACATTTACTTTGTTTTTGTTTGCTCTCTCATAGTTTAGGGTATTAAAGTCATGACAGACAATCCACTGTTTATGTCATTGTGTATATAATTAACAACCACAGAAGGGCAATTTCTTATGTTCTACCTGGTATGTATTGCTGTGCTAATAAATTGACCATATTCCTGTAAATTCTACATGTCAGTTTACCATAATGAGTGGGCTATTAACCATGTTATTCTAGACTGTTGGAAGGAAAACAAGGTATTTTTTAATTAGTAGAAGTAAAACAGACATACCCTCTCTCTCTTAAAAGTTCTGGGGGTATGGGGAGATTCTTGTACTATGTTTTGCCCTGTATTCATTGAGAAATGCCAGAAACTGTCATAATGGGGGGGACTTCACACTCAACAAATCTGGGACAGATCTCAATAGGATCATGGACAAATCCAGAAATAATCAGGGACACTTTTAAAATGTTAGTGTTATTAACTTGAGACACTGATGGAATAAGCGAATGTGAATTAAGGTTTACCTTCATATGTCAGTAAATGACATATGCGAATGCACTGTTGTGCAATTCAAAAACATGAAAAACGTAATGCTGAATGTCACCAAAGTTCGAAAATCAAAATCTGGAAAACCAGATTCAATGATTTTCAAACTAAAAAGTCGAATACACATCATAATGCAGGGGGGCTTGCCCCCCTGCACCCCACACATCACCTACTTTAATATACTAACTCCGAGATTGCACTACAGTTGGGAAAGGGACCATTTCCCGATCCCAGCTATAGTGCAATCTGCACCCAAAATGTTGAATCTGCAATTGCACATTTGGACAATTTTTTTTTGAGTTTGTGGAAATTTGGGAACCTCCTTTTGACCTTCTTCAAATCACCCATATGCATCACGCATATATGAAGGTAAACCATGAATTAATGTTCATTTTCTGAAGTAAACTAAATCTGTCACTTTTATTTTATCATTATTTATTAAGTGTAACTCATAACCTTTTCTGCAAAAGTTAACAGTTTTAGAAGGGATTAAGTGGGACAGGGTTAAAATCTGAATGAAAATCAAGGGCTGTCTCTGAAAATCTGGGACAGATGAAAGATATGGGGGGATTTTATTTTTAAATTATAATGTGCAGATTATTCAATAAGGAATGTCAGATCCTCTCATAACCAGGAAGCGAGGGAGTTGTTTTATGCTTGTAATTTATTTAATGAGATACATCAAAACCTGTCTTATTCACAAGGAAGAGCAGATTTCAGCATTATGTTCTGAAGTTTATTTAATGATGTATGCTAGAACCTATAAGAATTGCTTAAGAACTGTTTGAGTCATTGCACTTTGTGACAGAGGCCATTAAATGGTTTGCAAATTCTCATGACTTATAATTAGGTTTTGGGGTACATCTTCATAAAATGTAGCTGGATTTTTATTACTGCCTCTATATTTAATTCACTGTGGAGGATGGGACTGAAGCCTTTGTGTACTGTTGGAGTATACCAAAGCCTTGCCACATATTGTGTAACTGCATACAGATGAGCATGACAAACTCTTATCACATATTGTGTAACTGCCCCAAAAGCAATTTAAAAACATTTGTAGTATTTAAGGAGTGATTCACATGAGAGATACTAAGACCATTTCTGAGATTGTGCTTGCTCTGTGGTGTAGTATGTAAAAATTTACATCTAATTTTTAAACACATTTTAGTTGAACTAAAATAATAAAGAGAGAAATTAAATGCATGGATTTTAGTGATGGTAGGATCCCAATGGGTATTGTTCAACTGATTTAATACTTACAGCAGCATTTGGAAGAATAAACAGAACTACTAGAACCAAGTCAATCTCTAATAATTCTGGGTACGTCTTCTGCTTTAACATGAAGTATTACAGCTATAAGTTGCTAGTGATCGTCATTTTGTTGTCCTGGGTTCAATTCCCTTAATCATTGTTTGCCTTTATTGTGACAATGAGCAAAGCATTTAAGCTGGCAGTGCTCCTTTGGAATCTATGAGAAGAGGCACAGGTACCTTCTATATCTACCCGGTTATCATATAGAAGCTAAATAATTAATAAAAATTGAAGGGAATAGAACAGAGTTTACATGCAGGAAAGCATTACAATTGTAATTTTTCCATACTGTGATAATTTTATAGATATTTTTTTAAAGACAGCTAATAAGGTTATGCCTATAGATACTTCTTATAAAGTTTTGTTGCACTTACCCTTCATAGTGATTTGCAGTGCATCTCTGTGATGAAATTTTCTGCCTTTCATCTAAAAAATAGTAACCAAGGTACAGCATTAATAAGAAAGGAATCTTGTATCATGCATATGTCCAGTATGATTCATCAGGGCCTTTGAGAAGAAAGAAGTTTTTTAACATTTGGATGAGATAAAATCTGTTCTTCTTGGAATGTCTACTGCAAAGCATGTTCTTGTGGTCTTTTTTAGCATCTGCTAAACAAGAAAATGTACTGTTTTTGGACAGCAGGTTCAGAATTTCTCTGAAGATTCTATATCCCAAGGAGGATCTGGATCCAAATTCAATATTGTTCTATTGACTTTCTTTCAAGTCAGAGGGATACATCCTTGGAGTTAGGGGATCTCTGTTTAGAGTTCCTGCTTATGATTGACAAGGACAGTGTGTAATAGTTTAGTTTGTAATTAATTCTTACACACACACACACACACACACACACACACACACACACACACACACACACACACACACACATACATGTGTCTCAGAGAATGCCCAATCTCTGGGCCAGACTTCTTGCCTATGCGAAGCAGAGCTCTTCCTTAATTCACATATGCATGTGTCTCAGAGAATTCCCCATTTCTGGGGCAGATTTCCTGCCCATGTGAAGCAGAGTTGTTCCTTAACTCTGTTTGAGAGAAAATTGGACCAGCAGATGGGAAATCAAAAGTATATCCCTGATTTATCACCAATGTCTGTAATGGACAGAGGCAGCCTATAATCTTGCTATAGCTTCCAAGTAACACTTAAAATAACCTCTAAGGCACATAGGCATGTGGGATAATTTTTGGGATGCTTGGCTGGTCTCATAAAGACTCCAGTGGTCATTATCTTAGCATACACTTGTAAACCTAAATATAAGCTTGGAAGCATTGGATGAAGATATGTTTGTTCAAGTGCATTTATGCTGTTGTATTTTACAGAGCATTCCACTTATCAGGCATTTAGCTGTCTTAATGCTACTTTTTTCAAATCAGGTAAGTAGGTTAATATAAGGTGTGGGTGTGTAAGCATGCATGTGTGAGAGTGTTTGCAGGCTAGAATTAGGGGATAACTTGTGTGTGTGTGTGTGTGTGTGTGTGTGTGTGTGTGTGTGTGTGTGTGTGTGTGTGTGTGTGTGTGTGTGTGCGTGTGAATGTGTGTGTGTGTATCTGTGAGTGTATGCTTGTTAATGTCAGAGTTAAGGTTAAGCAAGTGGCTAGTTATAGTGTGGTGAGTGTGTGTTATATGTGTGTTTGTGTGTTTAAGTTTGTCTTGTGTAGTAGTTGCATTAGTGTTACTGAAAGAGTTTTTTTAAGATGAAGTGTAGGGTTAGAGGCATGGTTAAGGTTAGCACACATTATTAAGGGGGTGTAGGAGGAGGATCAAACATGTGTTTATGCAGTGAATGATCCAAGATTACATGCTGGAGCATGCACAATCTTGACTTTTTTCCCCAACCGTTTCAATGTTAGTAGACTGAAAATATGATTGTGTGCATGCCTGTACATGTGTGTGTGTCCTTGCATGTGTGTGTGTGTGTGTGTGTGTGTGTGTGTGTGTGTGTGTGTGTGTGTGTGTGTGTGTGTGTGTGTGTGTGTGTGTGTGTATGTATGTGCTTGCGTGTGTGCATGTTTGTCTGTGTGTATGTGTGCTTGTGTGCATTTGCATATGTGTGTGTTTGTGTGTGTGTGTTTGCATGTGTGCATATTTGGATGTGTATGTGTGTGTGTGTGCGTGTGTGTGTGTGTGTGTGTGTGTGTGTGTGTGTGTGTGTGTGCTTATGTGCATTTGTGTGTGTGTGTGCGTGTGGGTGTGTGTGTGCATGTGTGTGTGTCTGCATGTGTGTGTCTACTGTAGTTCAAAACAAAACATCAGCAGTCTACTATGCACACTCTGAGGATTATCCTTGAAAAACGCAAAATACAGAGCAAGTGTTTTTGCAGGCTGATAATCTACTTTGCATCCTCTATACCACCTACATATCTATATCTATATATCTATAACTAGAAAACTCTCAGATAACCGGAATGTAAGCGACCAGAACTCTCAAGCAAAGAAATACAGTAATGAGTTTTTTATGTGTTGCACTTTCTGTCGTCACCCCCCCCCCCGCAGAAACATACCTTACATTTTTAGAGTTTTAGAGTTTTAAAAAGGAAGATACAAATAAATTCCCTCTCTCCCCAAACTGAGAACAAGTCAAACCAAGTAAGTCAAATCACTAAAATGTCAACACTTGTTCCATTCTCACTCAGTTTGCATCAGATCACAAATTCTCTCTCCGATCTCTCACCCACACACAGTCTCTTCAGCTTTCATTCATGCATTCACTCACTCTTTCCCTCCCTGATTTCTGACACACATTGACTTCAGCTTTTATACATCTCTCTCATCTCTCGCACACTTTTGCTTCTGCTTTCATACATGCATTCACTCATTCTTTCTCTCTCCAATCTCACAGTGACACAGTGACTTCTGCTTTCATACATTAATTCGCTCTCTCGCTATTCAATTCACTCAATTCCAATCCACTCAGCGTGCCACTGAAAACCATTGCACATGCCATGCTTTCTAGTGGAAATATAAGTTTAAAATATTATTATTCCAGCCAGGCTTTTAATTACTGTATTTCAATATTAAAATAAAATCAATACGGTGCTTATGGTATGGTGGGGTATAGTATAGGGTACAGTATTTCTTAGGTCTATTTGTAATAGTAACTCTCAAGCAAACAGAAATTACACTTATCCGCCATATACCAATTCCCATGGGTGCCGGTTAACTGAGAGTTTACTGTATATAAATATATATATATATATATATAGATATATATATATATATATATATATATATATATATATATAAAATGAAAACTAAAATGCCAAACTGAACATATTTTTTTCAGGCAAGTAAACACTTGCCCAAAGCTTCATGAAAACACACTGTATTATCTGAAACCCACCTAAGTGGGGATTGCATCCCCACACCCCCCCCTAACTTTAAATGCCAACTCCTAGATCACACTACAGTGGGGAAAAGGGCATATTTCCCCATGTTGGGCAAGTGTTTGCTTGCCCTGGGAAAAACTGCATGTTTCGAGATTTCAGTTTTCGTTATTTTTATGTCGCAAAATATTTGAGTATATGGGCTTTCGACCAAGCAAAGTAGACCCATATATACAGTGTGTGTGTGTGTGTATGTGTATATATATATATATATATATATATATATATATATATATATAGATATATAGATATATATTTATACTAATGCTGAGATCTTTCAGTCCCTAGGGAAAGAGCATATTACCCTACCTAATGAATGTCAGTTTCACAGACTAGTTGATCATCTGCTTCTGTCGACCAAAGTATCTCTACCAAACAAATGACAACTTTTCAGCATTTTGCTCAAAAGAACTAAATTTATATGTGTCTGTGTGTGTGTATGATGTGTATATATATATATATATATATATATATATATATATATATATATATATATATATATATATATATATCTCAAAAGTTCCAAAGTGTGAATACAAAATCACCAAGCCTTTTAAGAGGGAATCTAAAAAGAATAAAAAACCAACAAAAAAGTGGGCGAGATTCAATAAAGTCTACACTAAGTGTACAGTAGGTATACACAATATGCATTCAACAACATTTGTATCATATTCTTTGTGCTTTCTAGTTACTCAGAAAGATTACACTAAGTGTTCACATAGTCTACACTTTGTGGTAACCTTTATGAATCCATGTCAATATTTAAGGCTGCTAGAATTTCAGAAGGAAAACTAAAATTAGGAGGAAGAAGGTGTGAGTTATGTCAGTTTTGTCTGTTCATTCAGAAAGGTGTACACTTAATGTAGTCATTATTGAAACCCGGGGGCAATTTTTTACTTGAGGAATGCCTCTATGCACCTCCCTTCTCGCTAATTATATAAAAATCTATATATGTTTTATATATGTATGTATCCATGTATATATATATATATATATATATATATATATATATATATATATATATATATACACACATTTATATGGATTTATTTAAGTTTGAAGTTTGTCGCACAGCACCACTAATATCAACATGCATAATGTTGACAACAAATGATCGAACTGATGCATGTGGACATGCTACACTCATGTGCCAAGCACCTATCTCTGCACATACCAAACCTGAAAAACAAAAAAATTAAAGGAAACTTCCCCCTGGATTCATGAAGCTCCATGCAAGAATAAGGCTATTCTTGGATGAAGTGGTTCATGTCCGTTTAGGATAGCAGTGTGTCTTGCATATGCATGAAGGAGCGCTGGTTTCTAAACTAAACAGACATGAAACAGGAGTGAGCCCAGGGGTGTGGGTCAGCAGTACCTGCACCTAAAACACGTTCCCTTCACTCTGAAAGTGCCGTACGGCACTTTCTGGCACAGATGAGTATCAATCTATATAATATTAAACCCTGGCTCTAATATTCTATAGTAAATGAGTGTCCGCAGACACTGAAATGTAAATAGTAACATTTCAGTGTCCACGAACACTAAAAAAGAAAAAGAAAAACATAAAGACCCAGAAGGCAGCAGCTTTCAAGTGCACACCCCCAAATGTATGCACTCTTGCCCCACATGCATGGAAGCAGTAGTGCAAGAGGAAAGGAAGAGAAATTAAAAAAATGTAATAATTTTTTTTCATCAAATAATTCGAAATTTAAGTGATGTGCAGCTTGTTTGCGTAGCACACTGCTATGCTTAGCCTAGCTGAAATCCTGAAAATGATAGACAAGTGCTACTATGATAGAAGATGTCATCAAACTGCTGTAGTGTAGTGGTACTGCCATGGTATAGTATGCTGAACATGCTTAGCTTAAATCCCCGCTCTGCCAAATTATTGAATAAACTTTTAACAAATTTGAATGATAGATGTTAATCATATGGCTCACATATAGCACAGTAGGGGTGGGAATATGTAAAAAATAATTTATAAATTTAATGAAAAAAATAGATTTAAGCAATGCTTTGCTAGTGTAAGCATTGCTTACCAGCTATCAACTCTGCTTACCTGGTGTAAGCATAGCTATGTGGATTTGCATGGAGCTAATCATAGTGCAGCATATCATAACTGGCTAATCAAGAAAAAGTGCAGGAAAACTGCCCTATTTAAGCTGAACAGGGGGGAATACAGCCATAACTATTTGGGATTTCATACAGCTGGACCAAAATGTCTGGCGTTGGTGTGTGCTTTGTGCACAATGTTGGGGCATCCAGGAGTCCAGGGTCATGGTTGGGCTCCTATTTAAAAAACATGATGGCAATCTGCTGCAGGGCCAGTACCAGGGCTCACAGTACAAAGTGGAGGCCTGGGAGCAGCTTGCATGCATGTGATCTCACCAGTGCCACTGGCATAGCCCGGACTGGTGAGCAGGTATTTCATCGCCATAATGACCTGAAGCAGATGAGGGGTGCACTCTTGAAACAGTGGATCCAAGAAACTGGAGTGCAGGATGTCCTACCTGTCTGTTAGTATGCAGTCGTATGTATGGAAAAAGTTCAGCTTGTGACCCTGCAGGTGTGATTAATGTGTGATGTCTTCCCATACAGCTTCTGCGGAGAGGTCCCATAATGTTGAGGCTCATGCCCATTGACTGGCCCGGCTGCATCAGCAGTATGGTGAGTACAGAATACCCCCTACTATTAACAGTAAGAAATCAAAAATATAGTAATGGTAGTTGTAGTCTGACTATATAATTGTGCTGTAAAAGTCAGGTATAAATGCCTGTGCCAGGCTGCCAGTGTTACAATGGAGTATTCCCAGCTGCTGTGTAATACAGATATCAGTAGCAAACAAGGTACAATATGCAGGAGAGGAATATTAGAATATGTATTAGTGTGTCTGAGTGAACCTGCCAAGAAAGTGCCATGTCAGAGCTACTGTAACAGTTAGAAGTGAAAAGCATTCCCCTGTGCAGATCATGCAGGAATAATAATTGTGGATGTCTGAGTCATACACAGATATGTATGTCAAAACTAATAAAGGTGATCCCAAACACTGGTGTGTGTCATCTCACCTGTACCTGATAAATAGAAATGTGTATGTCCTGCAGAATGCATTAACTGAGGTGAACTGATTTAGCACTGCTTGTCTGCATACTTTAGAATGGGCATGTCAAATAAATGGAAAAAAGCAACAGTACATATTCCCATCAGAATGTGTTTTGCTTGTTTGTCTGCCAGCATTGTCCTGTGTTAACCTTTCAATTTCAGCAGTATGTAGCTGTGAATGTACTGAAACATGCATAAGGCTAACAGGTGCAGACTTAAAACCTACACTGTATACTCAGGCATCTAAATTACATTATGTAGTTGTAAAACAGTCAAATGTGCAATCCAGCTAATGTGCCCATGTTTCACAAACAGTGATACCAACATCTGTTGTGTATTTATAATTTGCACTGAAAATGGGAAACAAATAATGCAATGTGTCATAATAAAAGTACTGTGCACAAAAATATGTACTAGAAAGAAATGTCACAAACATGAAACACCTCCTCAGTAGCTTAGTCTGGTAAATACTAGGCCTGTAGTTCAATTTTGCATACACATACGGTTCAAATCCAGGGATCACCACTAACATCTCAGTCTGGATCTGCAGTTGCAAACTGCAATCTGAACAGAAAATTAATGTACTGCAACACATACATTTTCCATACAGGGCACATAGGTAAATAAATCTGAATAGAAATGCTAGTATGATGTGTATAACTATGAAAGGTGTACAATTGCTGTGTTGATCAGCCCCAGTCCTACAAATAGATGCAAGATAGTCATCCACACTCTGCAGACTGGCCCAGACAAGCCCCTCAAGTGTCATGCTGTCACAGAGAGTTTCCCCAGCTGCCAAGAAATCTGCACACATTGACTGTCACGGTAAATGTATGTGAAAGGCACAACACACACTCCAGGGCCTGCAACTAATATGTTAATCTGAAATATGTGTAGAAACAGCAATGTAATGTGCACACAGTTCATCTGCACAGGCCCACAGGTAAAGAAATTGGTATAGAAAAAGGTCTGATGTGTATAACTAAAATAAAGGTACAATTGCTCTGTTCATATCTACAGCTGTTGGTGTGCTGTAGCAGCTCCATGGCCCAGATAGAGTGTAAGCGTGGTCAGAATGTACAGTTGTGAATAGTAGTGTACTGACAAATATACTTGATAGCAGTTGTCAATTGAATCTCTTCCCTTCCCCCACCACTCAACTGATCCAACCATCACACTGAAACCAACATGACTATGTTCCTAAACAAACCTCTACTGTTGGAACCATTGTTCCACTTGGTTTATCATTGTTTAAACTGTGTGCATACTAATATTCCCTGTTGAATAAGCATTTTACTGCCTGCCTGACATAGCACTAACTGGCATGCTGTTGCAACCCTGAATATCTTTCCATATATGCATGGGTTCTGTTTGCTATGTCACTGTTATAATCGCACTGTTTTGGTTAAATGGGAATATCCATCCATGCTATTTTGACTAATGTTGTAATGTATTGTGCATGACTAACCAATATTCATTGTTAATTTCCACACCATAGCACATATGGGAAGGCAGATCTCAGTAGATCCACCTCTCTCCCCACCTGGCTGAGTCTCCCAGTCCCATCGCATCTGGGACCCAACCCAGAGCTCCCACATCTGCTGGCCTGCACCACCCACAGGTGGAACCGCTGCAGAGGATGAGGCTCACCCCACCCTGCAAGTGAGTGCGGTGAGGACGT